>NC_134186.1:8193524-8499690 GCF_964188355.1 Buteo buteo
GTCAATATTCATCTGAATTGTAATGTAGTAATGGTATTTCTAGAATTCTTATTTTTAAAATAGCATATAAAGAATCAGGTAATGGTGTAAAAAAGAAAAAGCCCACAATATTACTGCATGCAACTTCTGGAATTTGTAAATGACTTATCCGGTTAGGCAGCAGATTTTGCAGGCTAAAACTTCTCGTAACTCCTTCAACTGCAACATCACAGCACATCGGTTAAAACAGTAAAGATGCAATCAGTTAGCAATGGAAAGTTACACATAACATATTTTCAGTCAAGTTGAGCTGATTTACACTTATAAATAAGTATGGGTAGTCAAAGGTATTCTACACAGGAATCCTACTTTTGTAATAACCTCCAGCCCTCATTTTTCAGAAGAAAGGATACATTCCACGTCTCACTTACTATGCAATCTTTTTATTTTCTGCCTCAGTTTCTCCTCTATTAATTTCATAAGGAATTTCTGCAGACATTCAATACAGTTCAGAATGTAAGATTAACTGTATGGTATAGTATTACAAAAGACCCAACCAGCTGTGTAGATATAATGATTTATAAAAATAACATCTTTTAGAACAGACATTATTATTGATCAACTGAAGCCCTTCCCTCAAGAAAAATCATGTATAAGGCAGATAAGACATAGCAGTACCCAGCAGCAAGCTGGGGGGAAGTGACACAAAAAAATCTGTTAGAGGTTTGTTTACTATCAGGCACTAACACTTTGTAAGCACCACAGCAAACTTTCACTTTACAATTGATAGTGAGAACAGGCTAAAGATTACAAGGAGGAGACAAAGCTTGTGCTTGATGAAGCAAAGTAATGAGACCAGTGGAAGAAAAGAGGAAAGACAGTGGTAGCAGAACTCCAGAAGATACTTACTCTCACTGGACATGGGAAGGTTTGAACCAAGGCTTGAAGATTCAGGTTTCTGATCGCTGACTTCTGCGTTGCTCACATGACTGCCAGGACAAAGACTAACTGTTAGCATTATGAACTCTTACATTAACATCCTTGGGCATCGTAACTGCTGGGTGCAACTTTCCTAACCAAGGCAAACGGACTCTTAGCAGAAACCACCTCTGCACTCTTTGATATTTCACACAGAGATCCCCAGAGAGAGGTTTGCATCTCTAATTAGACATTAAACTGTTATCATCTCCAGCACATTTACTCACCAACTGGTCTTTCAAGATAAGGCTGTAGACTCACTGACAGCTCAGCAGACCTAGCAGCTTGGGAGCCGCTGCCTGCAATGGCAAGTATGAACTTCTCTCCTGCTGCCTGGGCACAGCCTTCTGCTCCTCTGTGTCAGCTCAGGCACCCTTCAGGCTCTCCATGAGAGTTTAATTTGCTCATCCAGCACAAAAACTCTGCAGTCATTTTTGCTGGGATACTGAATAGACTCAGCTTTTGGAGGAATCCAGCAAGCACCATGCTTGGTGCACACTTGAGCTACAAGCAGAACTCCCCCTCTCAGCAGCAATAAGCAGTTGTATTGGCTCCTTCACCTTGTAAAACTGCAGCCTGAGAATATCTGAATAACACACAGATGCCCCAAAACTTTATGAAAAGCTGTGTTGCAGAACTAGCAATAATAAAACTAAAGCCAACAAGGCAATTATAAAAGGAAAAAGCAGTTTCATTAAGAAATTATCTGTACTTCCTACTCTACATATAAAGCAAACGTTGACAAGTAACTGAAATGGTGCATGAAAAATCCAAAATAATCTAGTAACCCACATATATTTCTTAAGTACAGAAGTGACAGCCAGTTCAAGGATGCTTCAGCACTGGTCTTCAGGGACAAACCCAGCAGTGAGGCAACCTCCCGTGGACAGAGGACTCTGTGACAGCAGGGCCACGATATACCACTCACAGTAGCATTTACTTGGCTCCTGCAGGCTGCAGGGAAGGAGAAGCTGAGGAGTGTGTGATATCAACCAGCAGTGCCCTGGTAGCTCCATCCTCCCCTGGACTGCTCCTTCAGGCTGTGACAGGCCCCTTTTGTCCAGCTCCTAGCTCCACGATGGGTTGGAGATAATCCCCTAGGGCAGGAGGTACAGCTTACCTGGGACAAGTTAAGGGGGGAGTTGGCCAGTGAAATGCCATGGGTTTGGTTATAAGACAAGTGAGTTTTCTTCCTTTGGCTGGTGAGAGGAACTGAAGCTTAACCAAAATGTTTTTTCTCCCTGAAAACCTTTATAATCAAAATCCTTGGAAATCTTTCTCAATACTAGTGGATGAACAGACTTCCATAATATAGCATGAGTTTTGCAAGAAAATAACACATTTCTACAGAGACTCAGGCTATTTGTGTACTATTATTCTTGGTGGAAAAAAATGCTGTGATTCTGTGGCACAGATAGTCAACCTACAGCTGTTAAATGGCATGAAGTTTGCAAGCAGGTTGAGAGCTGCTCATTATTATCACTTCCCATGGAAAATGTAATAGATAAAATAATGTTTCTGACCATGCTATACCAGCCCATGTTTCTCCTCTCTTTATCACTGCTGCTCCTCAACACATGCACCTGCAGCTCTTGGGACACATCCATCCTAAGTGCTCTTACTCTCCATCATCTACAACTTTTCAACTGTCACAGACTCAGAGAAAAATTCTCACTTGCGCTGTGGCTGCCTTGCACCACTGAGAGCATCCCGCAGATCAGCTGAGCATGCTGTATTCACGAAAACATTAAGACTCTTACAGATGCTCAATGCTCCCAAGAGAGGACCCTCACTGGATACAGCTCTTCCCTCCCCCACTTCCACAATTCAGCTAAAACAAATACAGCCAGAGTATTGACTGTATTTGGCTGTATTGGCTGAAAATCATGTTGCTGAGAAGAAACAGGTCTAAGAAATTATTTTAAACTATTCCATAGGTCAAAGTTAAAATCATATATAGTTTTATCAAAATAGAGCCAGAATATTTAAATAGAATATTTAAGCAGGTTAGAAATGCAATTTTATCCCCCCCCTTCTATTTTTAAATACTATACAAAGATGTTTACACTCAAATCTTGCAGCTACTGGCGCCTGTAGGAAAGCTGTGATTGCACTGAAGCAGGGTAACGCACTGAAGGAGAATCAACACCATTCACCCCAACACTTTGAGACCTGCCCATGCTGCTCCCAGCTCCTTTGTAGCCAACAGAGAGGAAAAAATCCTCTTAGGATATGGTTCATCTCTCCTCATACTGGCTAGAAAGGGAGCTTGCAGTGATTAGCGCAAATTTCTAACTTGTAGACATACAATGAATTTCACTGCTTGCTCACTGTTTCCTGCTAAAGTATTCCCTTCAATTTTTAAAAAAATACATACTAATGTCCCCATTCAGGGCTTCAATATATCACATCCACTCCTTCATGAATGGCACACACAGTGTTCCCTCCTCACTCACAATGGGATGTCAGAGGCTCCAAAAAGAAATCTTTCTTCACAGTATTTGCTACTACTCACAGGAACAAAATAAACCCTAATATAGCTATTCTCACTATATGTAATAATAGCGATTAATTCCTAAATACGATATACATCAGAAAGCATCTACTGAGGCTAAAAATAGTACAACACAACAGCTTTAAACAGAAGAGGCTATCAATTTGAGAGGGTTTAACTTCTCAAAACAGTTATACACATAGTTTTGCTAAGAATCATAGCACAGATATTATTAAAATACTCTGAGTCTCACCAGAATAAATGCATGTACATGGCAGTCTTATCAGACTCTGTGAAAAACAGGATGCTTGATGATGCAATTAAGACTCTTTGTAGCCACTTTTATAAAAGCTTAATACCAAAGGGCCAGTTAATTTTTTTTTAGTTGGGAACTTAATCTCAAAATTGTATCAAATACAAAAGTGACTTATATTTGCCCTGTCTCTGTGAAAAATAAAATTATATGCAAGCTTCTAAAATGGAAGCTTATAATGATAAAAGAACATTAATAACTGTTCCACACTAAAATCAAACTCAAAATTACGTACCTCAAGCTTTGTTCTCTGGATTCCTGCATCTTGGCTTTTTTCACCTGCAAAGACAAAAACATTCATCAACACAACTAAGAGCTGTCCTTGACAGAATCTATGCACACACACCTCCATTAGCACATCACCACTGGTTACTATAGAGTTCACATTAGTGTTTAAATACAGAAAGCCTTGCATTGAACTTCAGAGCTAACCAGTGTAACCATGGGTTCTTCATCTCAAAACAAGCTTTTTCCTAATTAGAAAACAAGTGCTAAAGCTGAACATGTTAGCAAAATTGCTATGTTATTTAAGTAACAGATGATGGGATATACAGCTACAAATGTCTGATAAGGACAATTTTATGGACATTGAATAAAACAGCCATAAATTTTAAGAAAATCTTACTCTACACAACTGCCATAAACATGGGTCCTTTGCTTTTTCCCCTCCTCTATTTAAATATTACATAAAGAGAAACATGAATATTTTTTCTGTAATAAGTTAGGAGTTCCAATTTTCATTGCTGAGTAAAAAACAATACAGCATTTATTTTGTTTTTGTAGGTGGCCAGCTGGATCCAGTTCCTATATAGGGTATTACACAACAGAAAGCACTGGCTTGAACACAAATTTGGTTTTCTGCATGCAGGCAGAACTTTGAAATCGTCGGCAGGATGGCAGGGTTAGTTTCTGTAGCCTGTAGTCTTTTGAGCACGATATTCCTGTGATATACTGGCTTTTCTTTCCCCCACCTTCTCCCTCTAGCAGAAAGTTTTACAGCCTTCCACATTTCTGGAGCATGTTTAGATGCCCAACTTGCTGCTTCGGTAGCCAGCTGCACTCACCGTTCATCCAGGTCCCCGCAGGGCACTTAACAGACAGCACTGTTTAGCACATCTTCTGTGAACGGAGTCTGGGAAGGTATGTGCTGGGTATCAGGCTGTAAAGCTCTCTGAGTCGGATACAGTAGTCAAAGAAAGACTGTTGCCACATATGAAACCCGCTAGCATAAAAACTTCATCATGTTATTCAAGTTTGTCTCTCTCAGGTGAGTATAAATAAAAAGCCAGGAAAATGCAATTTAAGCATGAGAGGTCAAAATGTGTTCAAAACCTTTTTTAAAAAATAAATTAATAAAATACAGGTGAATTCCTGTTGGGTAAAGGGAGCTGGGAGGCAGAGGTACAAAAAAGGACAAAGACTCAAGGCAGCAGCAAGGGGAAAGGAGTAAGCAAACAGTAAGGATGGAAAGGGGAAAGCTGAAAGGACAATCTTCTCTCCCTGATGAAACTACCAGTATTTTAGAGCTCAGTCTGCTTTCATCTCTGTACCAGTCTTGCCAGCAGCTATTCCCTCTGGCATTTCACAGCAGAACACTACAAACTTCATTAGCACTCATCACACACACAAAAAAGGCAAAGGCAATGACAAAACACTATGGCGGTACAATGGCTTAGATATTGCACAGCCTCCAATCTTCTGGCATTCATCACTTCAACCTGAGCAAAGAGCTGTAACACTGGCATTGAAGTTAACTCCTGTTGTGGTTCTTTAGCCCCACAGCTTCACAGACTTCTCCAGAACCCCTCTCCTGCCTGGCTGGGAGTACACGCTACTTCTGGTCCCCATTGCCATGAGGTCCAGGGACTAAAGGAGCAGTATGAGCCTTCCCCACCTAAAGATGAAGTTAACTACAGCACTAAGGGAAAGCAGACTAGTGTTCCCCCAGTTCCCCTGGGGAACTGAGTTACCAGAGCATGGCTGCTGCCCTTTCGGTGTCCTTCTGTCCTGCAGCAGGTGCTCCAGCTCCTCCCTGGGACCCTGCCACCCGCTCCTGAGCAGGGATCTCAGCCACCAACACTGCACCAGAGAGCTCAGGGTACCAAACTGCCCACAGAGTTCTTAAGGACGGCAGATAGAAAAAAATGAATCACATCAGAAAAAGAAATATCAAACTGCTTCAGACCAAAAGTACATTGAGGATAAAAATAAAAATTAACTTAAGAGTTGGCAGCTTGAATTTTGGATTTCATAGGCGGAATGCTGCTGTTTCCAGTCAGGTACTCGATAAAATCTGGCTTCTTCAATTCAGTAGTTTTTTTTAATATGGGAAGTAGACAGAGAAATCAGCTCACTTACAAAAAAAAACAATCACAAAACCAACCAACCAACCAAAAAAAAACCCCAAACAAACAAAAAAAAAAACCCCAACAAAAAAGAAGCAAGGTTTTGCAAGAACTCATCAGTTTTATTGACATTTTCATCACAAGCAGAATGGAACAGCTGTTCTTAGAACACCTCTTGATAGTCAGGACTTGAGCTCAAACCACTGTTCTGCTGACTTCGGTTCCTGGACTGGAACTTCTGCCTTGATGAGTATCTACACTGAAAGGCCATCGAGCCTTGTCCTCCTCTGATGGGAGATCTTCCCCCTCTGCCAGAAACATGCCCGTAGTGAGTTTTCCTTTAAGTCAGTAGTTAAGTTCTTTTTAAAATATGAATAAATATCTGGAGAGGGTTTCATACTCTCTTTAAACGGCTCTGGAACATGGGATAGCCAGCACGAGCATGCAGCATAAGTAAAATAAAACAGCAATTTTTAATTTCAATCTATCAGGTTCCTGCCTCAACTGGCTAGCCTTGGCTAGTCCCCATCTCTGTAGATTTTTAAAAGAAATTCTCCCTAACATCTTAATGCTAAGCAATAACATTTACAAAATCTTGAAACTTTAGTGGGATGCAAACCCTATTTTCTACCCATCACTAATCACTGCAACTTATGCTACAAATTTAAGTGGGAGGGAACAGTTTTAAAGAGTCTTTCATGAGCTTGGAAAGCATTTTCTCTCTCTCCTGCCACATGTCATAAAACACACTTAATGCAGAAAAGGCACCTAGTGACAATAACTTAAGGATGATGTTCAAGGCACAAGAAGAGTGCTACCATGATGTGCTATACTCCCAGCTGAGCCCTGCACGATCACACGCCAACCCCAAACCCTACCTACATGGGCCACCTATTCATCCCCTCCTGCATAAGCTTTAGAAAAGGCTGTCGAAACCTCTTCAAACTCCTCTTTTCAAAACACATTTCCCTCTGAAAACCTCTGCAGAGATGCTGAGGGGTTTTTTGTCCCCTCTCAAGTGACAGGATCACAGAAGACTTTTCACGCAGGAGAAATGAATTCACTCTTTTTAAAAATAAGGAAAAAAAAAAGAAAAAAGAAATGAAAACAAGGAAAAAGATGTGGTCTACCTCAGTGATTCAGGTTTCAGCTTTAGCAACTTCAGACACTATCTCACTAAGCTCTCCTGCTGCACTACAATGAATGATGTGTCTCATAAGGTACATCTTTGCTCCTACCTCCATCTTTTTACTTCACTATCAGTTTTGGGCTTATGTTGATTTAAAAAAAAAAAAAAAGTAAAAAAATTAAGTCAAGTGACACATTTTAGCTGATCCGTACTCCCAAATCACAAATTTCTATAACTGAAAATCCAAATTATTCTTTGTGCTGGAAAACTCTGTTCCTGCCCCAGATCTACCAGCACTGCAGTTCAGTTCTATTTACAGTCAGAATCAAAGTATCCTAACATCAAGATAACAGTTGCTTTATGACTGAATCCAACTCTTGGACTGATATTCACAGGCTAATTTCCAAGCCCAAGCAGAACCAGGGAAACCCCCACACTCACAGCTAGCCAACAAGCGAGGCAATGACTTGTTGGAGCAAATGCTGCCAAAGCCATTTAAGACCCCAGCAATGTCGCGAACAGAGGACTGCACACAAGTCAGGAACACAGAATTTTATTGCAAACCCTTTGCCAATTTCAATTAAGAAAAATCTTCAGCCCAAACACATGACCATCGTTTTTTTTCTACAGTTTTGGCAGTGTTGGGTCTTTCTGGATCCCTTCCCAACATCATGCTCTCCCTATCACTGACTCCGGCTTGCCATTGCTGTCCAATACAATAAGTTGTTCCAAACCGAAAGCAACCCAGTGGATGTCTGCAATGAGTGTAACACAAGTTCACCATCCCTTATAAAAAGATTGCTGTCATTTTCTAGCATTAAGGATTAAATACAGTATTATAAAAATCAACTACATGCATTCACAATGCATTCAACAACTAAGAGGTTACTATACAGGATTACTTCTAAAAACTAATCCAGATTAATAACATATTATAAATTAGTAATTCTCATTAGAAGGTCAGGAGGTCACTTTCGATCATTTTCCCCCAAACTTCCCTTTGCTGTTTTATTTCCCATGTCTGTTTCTGTTTACTAGCACTGCAGTGTACACAGAAACTTTTCCATTCTGATTCAGGTCTGAAAAGGGAAGAAACATTAAAAAAACAGGACAAAAGACATGCCTGTTTAACATGCCAGGCAGCAGTATGTGAGGTAACTGAGAAGTCTAACATTCATTTAGAAAAGACACACTATACATTTGGACCAATTATTAGCATCAGTCCACACCAACACAAGAAAATTACCTGGTTTCTTTTTTTTTTTTTTTTAAAGTAAAATACTTTAAACTCAAAGCCTGATGACTTTTCTATAGGCTCCTTTCTGGATTCAGTTATCAATAGTTTGCCATAAACATTATTTTTTGAAGTAACATACTAATCTCGTTCCCATGAGTAAGAAAAGCAAAATGATTTGGGAAAGAAAACAAGTTTATACAATATCAATGTGGGGCTACTGGGCAGACAGGATTTTGCAAAGCTGACTTCAGTTTTCTTTTTATTAGGAAAATTAACTTGTTTCAGAAATGGTTTCACTACAAAAAAAAACCAAAAAGATTGTTCTTTTCATTTCCTCCTGCAAGAATGTGCCACTATACTCAAAATAATACGTCACTTATTAGTTGTGATCAATATAGTCTTATATTCTGTCTCAGAATGACTGACTGGCATAAAATAATTGAAAGAAATTACCAAGAAAATCTTCAGCTGAAAATTACAGCAGAATCTGCTTACAGAGGATGCGTTCATCTACTAAAAATTAGCTCTACCCTGTCTCTCATGCCCTGAAGAATAAAATTTTGTAAAGACAGCTTTCATTGTATAAGGATGTAATTACAGATATTTCCTTTTTTAATACACACATTTAATTCATTTTTACATCCTACAAATATTTGGAGTTCATATTACATGTTTTTGCTGATTAGTTTCACTTTTTGTGCCTATTATGTACATATAATTTGAAGGTTGTGTCAAGCAATATTTTGAACAACTGTAAATTTACATTTCCATTTTATTCAACTTTGTTCCTAAGTCATAAAATTGCATAAATGTCATTACAATGTATTTTCTAACTAGTTAAATGAAGAACATAAAATTCTTCCATTAAAAAAGCACCAAAATCTTTTCAATAGGAACATTACCAAATTGCCCTCAGCATATTACTCTATTTTTGTATGCATTTGAAAAGGTCTCCAAAATTAAAATAAGCCTCACTCTCAAGGTAACTTGGCAATTTCTTGTTGAGTTTGCATCAGGTTTAATTTGGGAATTTAATATAAGCTTTTTTGCTTAATTCCTATGCTATTATGTTTCAGACATACAAATTTAACTTTATATCATACTGTATTAATAATCGCTCTACCCAAAACTTCTGTGATTTGATATTATCAGTTACTGATGATAGAGACAGTATTGCAAATATCTAAGATGTCTGGACAGCAATTTTTAACTTAAGTCACATTTCCCTACTTGAACACACTGTTAAATAAGAATTTAAAAAATGCTTTCCACCTGTGGAGATGATGAATCATGGGACCTTTTCAAGATCTTTAGCACAAGAATTAAAGACTATATACACTATAATAACCAGCATGCCCATTCTGTCATTAAAATAGTGGATTTTAATTTCTCCAGAACAGGCTTGAAATGGTCTGGTTTTCTGAGTAATTATTAGGCACAATTTTGCTTAGAAACATTATAGAGTTTAAGCATACATAACTCTTCCTTTTATTACTGTTGCCTGTATCATTATAGTAAACGAAATGTACAACACATTTTACTAACAGCAAAATGATTTTTCACCTCTAGATAAATATACTAAGTACAAGCCTTATTTTCCATTATTAATTAAAATAACTTTCTACTGAATTTGTGAGATCACCAATTTGTGTTATATGTTCATTTTTAGCCTTTTTAAATGTACTTACTGGTTGTTCGGGTAAGTCTTGTGGCTCTTCCATGGGTATTACTATTCTAATGCTTAAATGATTCAAATCGTGTGTTCCTCAGCAGTCTTCAAAGCCTGTCAAAAAAAGGTGTTCATAGCTTTATGTACTTTTTAGGGGGCTTATCATTTAGGCTATCAGAGGACATTAATTGTTATATATTCCACCCACAAGCTTTCTAAACTCGTGTTGCCATCTCCCAAGTAAAAGACAAAATTCATATATGGGAAGATTTCATAAACAAGGGATTTAGCTTTAAGCTTCAAGATACAAACAGATTTTTTTAATGCACGTGGCACATTTCTATATCATTTACTTGTACCATACTGACTACAGAAGCTAATGTATCAATCAGACATGTGCACCATGATTTTAAAGACACTTTAAATGATCAAGTCTGGTCTACTAGGTCAGTAAACAGCGTGATTCAATCTAACCTGTTTTAATTTAGAACATTTATATAACAAACAAAAAAAAATCAGGACAAGACTGTACACCTAAATGCATTTACATGCAGTACTGTTTATTGCCAAATTCACAAATCAAGTTTATTATTTCAATTGCATCTTTCAGAAAGAGAATTTTGATGAAAATTTATAAAATAATTTTTATTTTGGAAGCTAAGTAACCCAGTAGCATTTAGCATAGAGATCTCACATACTATACCAAAGAGCTGCTATCCCCCAGGGTTTTAAAACCATGAAAAGGAAATTTTGCAGGTTACTTTCACAACCTGATTAATTTTTGCAATTTGCTGGGCAAAAGATAATGCACGTGTCCTCCACAGCTTCCTCCTTTGCCCGACCAATGTTCACTAACAGTGTGACCTATGCATTCGATTGCTCTTCTTTCACCCTCTCATTTCAGAGCCAGTTTATTACAAACAAGCCCTAACCTCTTTAGACAAGCTCCATCTCAACTGCACCAAAAGCAAGTAGGTGCCTCCTCTCCCATCCCAGCAGAGCTGTCTCTTCCATACGCACATGTGTGCATTATTGCACACAGAGCAGAACCTAAGTGGATTACAGAAATTAGAAAAAAGGCTGAAAAACACATAGTGGTTTGGAAGAAATCAAATACAGCGACTTTCTGTGCTGAGGTACAACCTATTCCTGTCTCCACAGCCATGAAAGTTTTGCTGTAAATCTCAGTGGAAATGCAAAAGGCCATTTACCCGGCTCTCCTTTCTCTATGTCTTTCTGTTTTCCCCTCCTGTCTGGAGCATTCAGGCACCTTCACATCATGGAATTGTCCCCATGCAAAGTGACTAAACAAGTTAACAGAAAGAACTTTCCAGTGTCCTGAAAACAATTGCTATTTCCCCCTCCTGGCCCCTGCCAGACCTACTTAAACTCTGAGCACGTGCAGCCAGCCTGTGGTGGAGCACCACGTGCTGAGCAGGGAGATGCTTTGCAGCCTGGAATAATTTCGTGTTAGCCATGAAAACACAAAGGATTTCTTCTCCCTTATTTGAGGGCAGGTAAAGGTTTTACATGCCAGGGTGTATCATATATGCCAGGGTAAAATTTCATTGAGGGTTTGAGTATTTTCCAAGGCTGGCTCCCCTAATCAAAGCTACTTACCTTTATTGCCTTAACTGTAAATCAACTGAATTTACAATAAGTCTCTTCAATAACTCAGGTTCTTTTGAAATTACCCTATTCACACCACACACAGGAAAGTATACAATACAAAGTACTACTGTCATCATTCCAGTTTTTCCTCCATCAGTTTTAATCAGTTTTATTTTAAATATAAAAGCTTATTTCCTTTTTACTTTTTGTAGGAATAACAGAGAAAAATCAAGACTTAAGAGAAACTGTGGCATTCTAAGATTATGAATAGGAGCGTAGGATACAATGGCCAATAGCAAGAATATTTTAAATTGATACCAACGGGTGCTGTCCTGTCCCTCGTCTTTCAGTTTTGTTATTTGACATTGTTTCATTGTGTAATTTCTTAGAAAAATCCCAAACTAAACTCTTCAGTATGGAAAAAGATTTCACATCACACTTTGATTCATACAGCAGTAACTTCCCATTCCATGATTTGTTTAAAAGCTGTCAGCAGTCCTTTGTTTTTGAGGAGGATCTAAATAATTAGAAAGACAAAAATATTCCCAGAGTCATGTCAGAGTATGTTAGTTACTCTTGTGAACAAGACTCTCTTCCCAAATGAGTAGGGCATCTTGCGGCACCTGGAAGCAAATGAATGAACCAAAGCAGATGAGCAGTAACCGCTTGCCTAGATGGCTAGTGAAAACTTGACCTCTGGTGGTTTCACGCCTTCTTCTAGAGAATACTTCGTACCTCCAGAAATAGCAGCTTGGGCAGAAGACATCTGGCAAAGACCCGGTGCTCGTTGCTGTTGTTACACAGAAGTGGGCAGAACAAGAAGCAGCATGCATTTCTGGGTGAAAGGGATGTCCCTAACCAGCACACCTGACTAGCTAGGAGTGACAGGGTCTTTCTCCAGCAAAGGCCTCCTGCACCACAAACAGTTTAAGCTACTGCTGAAGGAAGAGCTCCTGCCCCTCCTTACCTCCAGCAATCCACTCTTGCTCACTTGACACCCCTTCTCTTGTGGCCACCAAAGTGCTTGTGTGGCTGAACAGCAGTCTGGATCTGGGATCTGACCTTCTAAGGAAAAAGAAAGAGAGAAAGAGAGAAAGAGAGAAAGAAAGAGAGAAAGAGAGAAAGAGAGAAAGAGAGAAAGAAAGAGAGAAAGAAAGAGAGAAAGAAAGAGAGAAAGAGAGAAAGAGAGAGAGAAAGAGAGAAAGAGAGAAAGAGAGAAAGAGAGAAAGAGAGAAAGAGAGAAAGAAAGAAAGAAAGAAAGAGAGAGAGAAAGAAAGAGAGAAAGAAAGAAAGAGAAAAAAAAAAAGAGGCACCCAAGCACAATTTTTCTTCTAAGCTGCTTTAAGTGGGATCAGCCCTGGTCTCACACAGCCCTGTGCTGGGGGGAGCCAGCAGGATGGGGAACAGACAGAGCACGCAAGCGGGGCAGCAGGATGCCCCTTTTCAGCGACAGCCATAGTAAATTAAACTATAATTTTACCATCTTATTTATGTTTCACTTTGGCAAAACAGAGTACCTAAGTCACAGTGATGTAAATACAGCTCCGCAGCCTTTCAACCTGTATCACCTACCGCATCACCAAGTTCTCCGGCAGAGCCGCCACACGACTTCTCGTGGCAGGGCACGGAAAGCACTTGGACCACAAGCAAGGTCAGAGCCCCTCCCTGCCATTACCTCTGCGAGCGCGGAGCCGGGGAGGGGAGCTGCCTGCTCTCTCCTCCCGCAGAAGAGGCTGAGTGAAGCTGCTGACAGCTTCAGCGCCGAAGCCCCGGGGAGGAGGATCCGGGGAGCAGCTGCTCTGGCCGCCTTCGTTTCCCCAACAGCGCCCTCCAAAATGGCTAATCCCCCCCGGCCGCCCGTCAACCGGCTCCAGCCCTCCGGCAGGCACATGCCCCAGGGCAGTGCACCCTGCCCTCCGGCCAGCCCCGAGCACCCCGGGTGCTGCAAGCCGCCTCCTCGCCCAGGAGGAGAGGTACGCACAGATGCACCGCCCAGGGCCCCAGGGCTTGGGTTTCCAAAAAACAAAACCAGCGCTTTGCACCTGCTCAGCTTGAGCCACCTCGGTGTATTATCTCACTTAGCAAGCACTCACCATGAACAAAATTGATTTCTAAAAAGTGAAGATAAACAACACTGATATGTTTTTTTCCTGTGGTATCTCAAACCTCAAAATTAGGTTTTTAACTTGCATAAAACTCAAGGCGACTGTGCTTCAGATAAGCTTATCACACAGTTTCCGTTATAGAACATTTTAAAACCATAAGGGCCCGCAACAGAAGAGGTATCAAAGCAGATCTTCATATATTCAGTTCCATAGTGAGCCCAAATTGCTGCAGTTGCACCCATGACAGAGGGTGCCAACGCAACTGCAAGGCAGGAGAACAGCGACCACCATCAGTCCTGCTCCCCGTCCCATGCAAAGCCACAGCTTCCCAAAGGGGACTGATGTTTGCTAACCCCAGAAGAGAAGAAATCAGTGTTTAACAGCTTTGGGGGCAGCTGGGGTTTGGTCATTTTTTCCATCTATATCTATTTCTATTTTTGGGCGTGTGTGAGGGAGGTCTGAAAAGTAGATTCTGGCGGTGAGAATACTGCTGGCCACTGGGCCTGTGAATGAGAAAACCAGCACAAAATGTAACCAGCTGTGGAACAAGCCATCAAATGAGTTGCAGCAATGAAAAAAACGTTGAGAAAAATGAGTCAAGTGTTACACTTCTGAAAACCAGCAAAATACCATACTTTTTTCCCCTTTATGGGGTGGTTTTCATTATTTACCTGATGAAAACTATTTTGTAATATGTGAATTAAACAATATTTTTTATTTAATCTAGACTTGGTTTGAATAGCCATCGTGGTTTAATTCCAACTTGCACAGAACACCAACAATGTAAAATACCAAGGAGAGGTGTTTTGCATGTTGTTTTATTTTGCTTGCTCAATTTATGGAGACACATTATCTAAACTTCAAAACAGAAGGCATCAAAGCAGAGGAATGGACTGCAGAATTGCACCAATCAGTTGCCTGCCTTCTGTTCTGCACAAGATTGCTATGCCAGTAATTCCCTATTAAAAGCCCTGGCAAGCTATGTACAGTTTCTTGCACTAAATCCTGTTTCAAAAATCCTAAAACACGAAGTCTAGCTTGGTCAGACTCACTCGAACTAAATACTATGGATATAATTTCTGAAAGCTACCCACTATTAGCATCAGGCTAGACTGCTATTCACTTTCATTCTGTTCTTTTCAAGCCCATCTGCCTTGGCTTTGAACATAAAATTTTGGCAGAGGAACAGTTCTTCTCTCAAGTTGCAAATAATTAAAGTCAAGGACACTGTGATAAAACCAACAAGCAGTAATTATACTGATTAGAAAAAAAGCTGTTTGAATATGGTTTTATATTACTTTAAAATAGCCACTAACTCCCTAAGGAAAAAGCTTTAGTTAGGGTAATAAAATTATATCTATTAAACAGAAAGTTAAAATAAAATCATAGAATCATATAGGTTGAAAAAGATCTTTAAGATCATCGAGTCCAACTGTAAACCTAGCACTGTCAAGTCCACCACTAAACCATGTCCCTGAGCACCACATCTACACATCTTTGAAATACCTCCAGGGATGGTGACTCAACCACTTCCCCCGGCAGCCTGTTCCAGTGCTTGACAGCCCTTTTGGTGAAGAAATTTTTCCTAATGTCCAATCTAAACCTCCCCTGGTGCAACTTGAGTCCATTTCCTCTAATCCTATCACTTGTTACTTGGGAAAAGAGACTGACACCCACCTCACTACACCCTCCTTTCAGGTAGTTGTAGAGAGCGGTAAGGTCTCCCCTCAGCCTCCTTTTCTCCAGGCTAAACAACCCCAGTTCCCTCAGCTGCTCCTCTTAAGACTTGTGCTCTAGACCCTTCACCAGCTTTGTTGCCCTTCTCTGGACACACTCCAGCACCTCAATGTCTTTCCTGCAGTGAGGGGCCCAAAAGTGAACACAGTACTCGAGGTGCGGCCTCACCAGTGCCAAGTACGGGGGGACAATCCCTTCCCTAGTCCTGCTGGCCACACTATTTCTGATAGAAGCCAGGATGCCATTGGCCTTCTTGGCCACCTGGGCACACTGCTGGCTCATATTCAGCCGGCTGTTGACCAACACCTCAGGTCCTTTTCTGCTGGGCAGCTTTCCAGCCACTCCTCCCCAAGCCTGTAGGGTTGCATGGTGTTATTGTGACCCAAGTGCAGGACCTGGCACTGAGCCTTGTTGAACCTCCTACAACTGTCCTGGGCCCATCGATCCAGCCCGTCCAGATCCCTCTGCAGAGCCTTCCTACCCTCAAGCAGATCAACACTCCTGCCCAGCTTGGTGTCATCTGCAAAGTGACTGAGAGTACACTCGATCCCCTCGTCCAGATCACTGATAAAGATATTAAATAGAACTGGCCCCAATACTGAGCCCTGGGGAACACCACCTGTGACTGGCTGCCAACTGGATTTAACTCCATTCTCCACCACTCTTTGGCCCCAGCCATCCAGCCTGTTTTTTACCCAGTGAAGAGTACGCCCGTCCAAGCCATGAGCAGCCAGTTTCTCCAGGAGAATGCTGTGGGAAACGGTGTCAAAGGCTTTACTAAAGCTGTTGTCTAGGTAGACAACATCCACAGCCTTCCCCTCATCCACTAAGCAGATGGCCTTGTCATAGAAGGACATCAGGTTGGTCAAGCAGGACCTGCCTTTCACAAACCCATGCTGACTGGGCCTGATCATCTGGTTGTCCTGTACGTGCCACGCGATGGCACTCAGGATGATCTGCTTCATAACCTTCCCCAGCACCGAGGTCAGACTGACAGGCCTGCAGCTCCCCGGATCCTCCTTCTGGCCCTTCTTGCAGATGGATGTCACATTTGCTAACCTCCAGTCAACCGGGACCTCCCTGGTTAGTCAGGACTGCTGATAAATGATGGAGAGTGGATCGGTGAGCTCTTCTGCCAGCTCCCTCAGTACCCTTGGGTGGATCCCATCCAGCCCCAGAGACCTGCGTGTGTGTCTAAGCGGTGTAGCAGGTCACTAACCAATTCCCCTTGGATTATGGGGGCTTCATTCTGCTTCTCATCCCTGTTTTCCAGTGCAGGGGGCTGGGTACCCTGAGAACAACTGGTCTTACTATTAAAGACTGAGTCAAAGGCGGCATTAAGTACCTCAGCCTTTTCCTCATCCTTTGTCACTATGTTTCCCCCTGCATCCAACAAAGGTTGGAGATTCTCCTTAGCCCTGCTTTTGTTGCTAATGTATTTATAGAAATATTTTTTATTGTTTTTCATGGCAGTATCCATAATGTTTTGTATGCATAATAATGTAATCCATACAGTTATTTCCACTCCTTATTTACTCAAGGGCCAGCATCTTACCAGGAATAGCAATGAATATATGAATTAAGCAGCAGAAGAAGAGTCTAAGCTTCCCGTATTTTCCAGTGGCACTTTTCATGGTAATCTGTGTCATGCTGCTACACTACATGCACATGGGATCAGAGAGTGCAGCCAAAGCAATCTAAGCCATCACCGAACCACAGCAGAGTTTTTCCTCGCAATATGCTTTTACTCCATGCCACTCACCACGTGACAAACCACTTCTTTTGGAGAAGAGCAGAACTTGGCACAGCGGGATGTGGTGGGTCGTCCCCCCACCCCCCTTTTTTTTAAATTTAATTAAAAACACCCAAAGAAATAAATACAAAAAGTGAAGAGAGAAGAAACACATACTGACATTACTATGCACTGCACAGCTACCAAGGGCTTCTTATTCTGAAGGTTTAGGACTTCAGTTTTAATCTTCAGGCAAAATAAGCTATCAGCCATCTCCCATGCTGGCAGCGACCTGTGCCCCTCCACATCAGGGTGTAAGCAGGTGTATGAATATAACTTCCTTGTTCCACAGGAAATTTCTTTACAATTTTATCCTTCCCCATATCTCAGTATTCCATATCAGCCAAGCTGCTGAAATATTTTCAATTTGGTATTCAACATAGCCAAACTAGTGTTCTGACTACACCGAGCAAGCAAACCCAGCCCACTGCGCGCTCCTACAGGATCTCTCATGAGGATTTGGCAAAAACAGGCATTCTCTAAAGTTTTGAAGCACCTCCCATTTTGTTTTTAAACAGCTTGATTAAAGATCACAGGAAATGACAGCATCAGCCTGGTTCCTAGTTTAGTCTGTGTATTAAACAGCCCCCTAAGGAGCTGTCAGGAATTGAACAATTTTGTGTACTAAGCTTCATTTTTCCTTCCTTCAGGCAAAAACAAGATAATGGAAATTCTTCATGAAGTTGAACCATCACAATGATGCAAACAAAATGAGTGAGTAAATAGATGCCTGGGTGTGTAAAATGTTCTATCTGGTGAGTCTGACTACGAACTCAGAAAACTTTAAAGAAAAGGCAATGACAGTATTTAATATGCTAATGCAACTCCAGTGACATGCAAAGAAAGGCAGGGGCAAGCAGAAGAGGAGGGGCCCATCTAGCTTTCGTCCTCCACTAAGGAATGAAATACTTAATACAAATCATTTGCTTTCACAAGTAGACCTGCAAGTAACATAATGCATGACCTTCCCATGGTGTTCACAAGTTAATTTATAAATATCATATTAAGGCTGCACATTCAGTATCTGGCAGCCATCCCATGACTGCCAAGTAGATGAGAATAGGTGCATTACTCCAGTGTCTGAAAATACAGATGAGGTAAGAGGGAAAAGGAACTTGGGTTTCTAACTTCAAATTGTGGTACCCCCAAATCCTACCCTCTAACACTATCAACATCAACTCCTCACACAGCATTCTTGCTCTCCAAAACAATTCTTAAAAATTCTCTCTAAAATCCGTCTTCAATGCACCATATCTCAAGCTTTGTTTTGTTAAATCCACCCCCTTTGTAAGTACACTCTCTACTAGTTTCCTTTTTCAGCAGCAGAGAGCAGCCGTTTAAAAAAAAAGAAAATAGAATAGAGTTAATGAATGAAAGCTGTGCTATACAGCAGCCTGCTGATTTATTATCTTTAATAAATCCAGCTGATCTCACGGCAAAGATTTATACTCTGCTATTCTTCGCTTCTTCTCACTCTCCATGCACACACCCACACACCCAGATACGCACACACCACACACACAGATATTTGCAAAATACTGTGAAGAATAGGAAAGAATAAACCTTTGCCGTGAGATATGCTGGATTGTTTACTGCTCTCTCTCTGTGCCCTCTCCTCCCTTCTTTGTTAACCAGGGAAGACTCAGAATAAAACACTGTAAAAGTTACGGGGAAGGCAGGCTGTATGCCCTATTTTTGAAGGTACGAGTGGCCATGCAAGCCTGTAAACACAGTCCTGTAGGATTGAAAAATCATGGTTTGATTAAAATTTCATACTCTTAAAATGGGAAAAAAAATTGTGCAGCATTTATAAAGTGAAAAAATTACTGAAATTACATGTGGCAATACAAATAGAGTTTTACCCTAAACAATGCCTATTTCATTAATAGGAATTTTCACATTATTTTTAAATCCTTGAAGGGCTACCGACGTTAAGGTTGTCTGCAGTTCACTTCCCTTGAACAATGACACACACGTAGCTTGCTTTCCCAGTTCTTACGCAATTTTGTTAAATTTGATTTTGAAACACAGCAGGGAAATTTTTAATGGGGAAAAGAACTGTTTTCACAAAAGGAAAATTTGGAAATAACAACTTCATCCTCGAGAAATCCACTGAGCCCAGAAACAAGTCGGCAATTTCTTCTAACATGCATAGCTCACACAGCACAAGAAAATGAAACTGCAATTAACCTTTTACTTACAAAACAAAGCACAGTAATTCTTGTAAACGTAAGAAAAGTTGAAAAGTCAATTACCTCCTCTGTTCATTAAGATTCAACTTGCACTGAGACTTAACGGACTTTTTGCAAAGACCACAAATGATAAGATACCTGGTATCTTGTGGCTTGCATACATTTTGGTGTTTTAGATAACTGATAAATAGGTGGCAAATCTCTAGAGCTGCAGCTCTGGAGGAAAAAAAATGCTGTTTGTCTTAAAAGCTTTTTAAAACAAACTTTCAAACAGCAGAGCACACTGCCTTTAATTTCTAGAAGGCGCTTCAGACACATTCAAATAGCTTACAAAATTTCTGGAAAAAAAAATGAAATTGTTAATCCTCTATCAGTCAGACAGCAAATCTGCATCATCATAACCACAAAAAAAGGAATTATTTACATCATGCAGCTCTAAACTTTATTTTCAATAAAATATTTCACTAATACATATCAAAAAGTCATATAGCTACCACCAGAGGCTACCAGAAAATTAATCTATAGTTCTGTTAGCGAAACTGTTTCAGTACTCAACTTTTACCACGATTTTATTAAAAAGGTTGTGACCATGGTAAATTTACTTATTTCTTTTGTTATTTTGCATTAGAGGCAGCCATGGTATTTATCAGGGTGCAATCAGTTCTGAGAACATCTGTAGCTATTTGTGTCTTAGCAACAACAGTTGCTAGAGTAACCTACTAAAAAAAATTAAAGAAAGAATAAAGTACTGGATATTTGAGATTTTTTTACCGGGGAGAAAAACAGTTTAAATGATGGTGTTCAACGCTCAGCTGCTCAGTAAAAGCCACTGCTTTTAATGAAGCAGATTTATTACACCATTTGCTTTACACAGCATCAGTCCTGCTGGCAGAGGCAGGTGGGAGCACAGAAACACCCTACTGGGTCAGACAAATGGTCCGTCTAGCCCAGCCCAGCGCACCAACAGCAGCGACAGCAGATGCCACTGGCAGGGATAGCGTAAGCCTGGCCGCTCACTCTCCACCACCCCCTCCACGCCCCTCCAGCAGCCACAAGCGTGGGACCGCAGAGGGGACATCCCTGCCTCATCCTCCAGCATCCACCGACGGACCTATTTCCCACAAATTTGTCTGGTCCCTCTCTGAACCAGCTGCTGTCGGCAGCTCCCACGGCCGCCCAGCGCAGCTCACGACCTGCCACATGAAGAACTTCTCAGCTGTCTTACAGCAACTAGCTTCTGAGTGCCTTCAGTCCTAGTACAGCAGGTTTGGGCGAGCAGCTCCACTTTCAGCATGTCTCCTGCCTTCAGGATTTTGTACACCTTGCTTACATTCTCTCTCCAAATCAGAGTCCCAGCCTTCAGCTACTCTTCGTAAGCCATCTGTTCCATCCCCTATGATCACTGTTCTGCCCCTCTCTGCTCCCTCTTGAGATGCAGCAACCAGAGCTGCACGTAGTATACGAGATGTGGCTGCAATCACAGCTTTACTACAAAGTGGTAAAATGATGTCTCTGTCTGTTGTTTTCGATGCCCTTCCTAATGACAGCCAACACCGTTGGCTTTTTGTTTGGCTGCCATTTACACTGAGTAATCATTTCAATGAACCATCACTGTCCTCAGGTTCTCCTCCTGGAGTCGTAACTGCCTGTTCTGAGTTCAGCCTCATGTAATATGGTTTAGATTGCTTTTCCCTAGATGAATTACCCTTAATTTAGGGAAAGCAATCTAAACCATGTTTATGGTAATTACCTTAAGTTTCTGTAAATTCATCTACGCTGAAGCTCCTCTGCCACCTTTTTGACTGCTCAGTTTGGTGATATCCTTCCGCCTTTGGTGTGGCTTTTTATGACTCAGAAGTTCAGTAACATCAGTAAACTTGGAGATTTCACTGGCCATTGATTTCTCTGGATCACTGGTGAAAATGCTGGACAAAACCAGTCTAAGCACCACCATTAAGGGTACCTCAGTGCTCTCTTCTCCAGCCTTTAAAGTGACCACTAAGCCCTGTCCTCTGCTACCTGGGCTTGCTAACGGAGTTAGAGGGCTTTGAACTAGGTTTGTCAGGAAGACCTACCAGGTAGAGAACAGCACACATAAGACAGGGTGACAAAAATGCTCAGACAAACCAGCTCTGCTACAGGATGATGGACAGACCTCTTGTACAGTCAGGATAAGAAGGATAGCCAAAAACGTAGAATAGTGTGGTGGATGTCCACTACAGATCCTCTGTCAAGAAGTGAATGAAGCCATCTTTAAACAGCTGAAGAAACCTAGTGATCACAGACCACAGTTTGCAAGAGGGACTTCAACTACCCCAATATCTGCTGTGAGAGCAACACAGTGGGGCAAACAAAAGTCAGGTTTCTCAATGCATCAAAGACAATTTTTTTATGTGGTAATGTAACATGGTAAGAGTTCAAGATCCCAGGAGAAATGAAGATGACAAGTAACAAAATAAACAGCTAGATTACATTTGTTCAGGAGACTAATCTGACAGGTACGGTACTATGGGAGGGCCTGAAGGAGCAATGCAGCCCTCGAGAGATAGCTGATCCTCAAGGACAGCTTCCCCCAAGCACAAGAGACAAGCACAAGAAGTCCATCCCAGCACGCAGGAAAATGCGCAGATGCAGAAGGAGAACAGTTTGGCTGGACAGTGAACTTCTGACTAAATTCAAAAAGGAAGCACATGGGAAGTAAAGCAAAGACCAGATACATGCGAGGACTTCACCAGAACTGATGAAGCATGCAGAGATCAGAAGCTTTGCTGGCTCAAATCTAGCAGGGGATGCAAAGGGCAACAAGAAGGGCTTCTCAGGCTCCTGTGAGCAAAAGACCAAGAAAACCATGGGCTGGATGCTGAGCAGGGCAGGCAATCAACTGACCAAGGACACAGGAAAGGCTGAGGTATTCAATGTCTTCCTTGCTTCAGGCTTTACCATCAAGGTCTGCTCTCAGGCCTCCCAAGTACTTGTGCCTCTGTGATGGGTTAACCCTGGCTGAACGCCGGGTGCCCACCAAAGCCGTTCTATCACTCCCCCATCCTCAGCTGGACAGGGGAGAGAAAAATATAACAAAAAGCTTGCGGGTCGAGATAAGGACAGGAGAGATCATTCACTAATTACCATCACGGGCAAAACAGACTCAGCTTAGGGAAAATTAGCTCAATTTATTACAGATCAACCAGAGTAAGGTAATGAGAAATAAAGCGAAATCTCAGAACACCTTCCCCCCACCCCTCCCTTCCTCCCGGGCACAACTTCACTCCCAGATTTCTCCACCAAGCCCCCCCAGCGGCACAGGGGGACAGGGATGGGGTTTACGGTCATCACACGTTATTTTCTGCCGCTTCACCTCCTCAGGGTGAGGGCTCATCACACTCTTCGCCCGCTCCAGCATGGGGTCCCACCCACGGGAGACAGTCCTCCACGAACTTCTCCAACGTGGGCCATTCCCACGGGCTGCAGTTCTTCACGAACTGCTCCAGCATGGGTCCTTTCCACGGTGTGCAGTCCTTCAGGAGCACACTGCTCCAGCGCGGGTCCCCCACGGGGTCACAAGTCCTGCCAGAAAACCTGCTCCACGGGCTCCTCTCTCCGCAGATCCGCAGGTCCTGCCAGGAATCTGCTCCAGCGCACGGTTCCCACGGGGTCACAGCCTCCTTCGGGAACCCACCTGCTCCGGTGTGGGGTCCTCCACGGGCTGCAGGTGGAGATCTGCTCACCGTGGACCTCCCTGGACTGCAGGGGGACAGCCTGCCTCACCAGGGTCTTCACCACGGGCTGCAGGGGAATCTTCGCTCCGGCGCCTGGAGCATCTCCTCCCCCTCCTTCTTCACTGACCTTGGTGTCCGCAGGCTTGTTTCTCTTACATGTTCTCACTCCTCTCTCCGGCGGCTGTTTCTCACTGTCCCAACTTTTTTTCCTTCTTAAAAATGTTATCACAGAGGCATTACCACTATCACTGATTGGCTCGGCTTTGGCCGGCGGCGGGTCCGTCTTAGAGCCGGCTGGTATGGGCTTGCTCTCTCTCGAACACAGGGGAAGCTTCCAGCAGCTTCTTACAGAAGCCACCCCTGTAACCCCCCCCCCGCTACCAAAACCTTGCCACATAAAACCAATACATTACTTTAGGAACCCACATTGGGTGCCAAAAAGGACTGTGGTGGGTTGACCCTGGTTGGATGCCAGGTGCGCACCAAAGCCGCTCTATCACTCCCCCTCCTCAGCTCGTGGGTCAAGATAAGGACAGTTTAATACAGTGATAGCAAAGGTCGTGCGCGCGAAAGCAAAGAAAAAAAACAAATGATGTTATTCTCTACTTCCCATCAGCAGGCGATGTCTAGCCGCTTCTTGGGAAGCAGGGCTTCAGTACACGTAGTGGTTGCTCCGGAAGACAAAATGCCCCCCCTCTGTCTCCCTTTACTTAGCTTTTATATCTGAGCTGACGCCATATGGTATGGAATATCTGTTTGGTTAGTTTAGGTCAGCTGTCCTGATTGTGTCCCCTCCCAAGATCTTGCCCTGCCCCAGCCTGCCATTGAGGGGAGGGCAAAAATGTTGGGGAGACAGCCTTGATGCTGTGCCAGCACTGCTCAGCAGTAGCCAAAACACTGTTGTGCTATCAACACCTTTCTAGCTACTGATGCAGGGCACAGTGCTATGAGGGCTGCTGTGGGGAGTATTAACTCCATCTCAGCCAGACCCAATACAGCCTCATGGCAGAGCTTGGAGGAAGAAAGTGCCACCTGTCAGGGCCCCCAGCAAATATTCCCCCTCCTAGGGTTTTGGTTACCTGGGCTCAGGGCCAAGACAGTACAGCTGGTGACCTTGGTGACAGCTTTTCCAGAAAGCTCTACTGAGGCTTCAGCGAAGGTCTCCACTCCCTGCCTTGGGAGCTGCTTTTAAGCTGCGGCTCTCGCCTTTGGCGTCCATCTGAGCTACAGACTTGACTTCTCAGCGTGACTGCAAAGCTGCCTCACTGTGGATCCATCTGCCAACCCAGGCTCTTGCCTTAACCCAGCTACCTGCCATCGCCCAGCTTGCCCTGCTCACCCCATGGATCCTGAGGGACTGTACCCTTACTGGTGAGGCCACTGCTGCTGCCTGCCTTGCTACCACACTTAGTGTCGCTTCCCTTAGGGACTAGCATGTCCCTGCTGCTCCCAGACACTAACCATGGTACAGAAAGATGAAGTTAGAGACCACCTTAAGAAAACTGGACATACACAACTCCATAAGACCAAATAGGATGGAGAAGCAACTGCTTTCTATAATTTTTGAAAGGTCCTATCAATCTGGGAGGTAACCGATGACTGCAAAAAGGGTAAATGTCACCTTCAAGACAGGCAATAGAGGAGATACAGGCCAGTCAGACTTGCCTGTCTCCTCCCAGTGTCTCAGGGGACTGTGCAGCAAATCCACACAGAGACTATTCGCACGCACATGACGGACAAGAAAGCAACTGGGAACAAGAAGCATGGATCCACCAAAGGCAAATGGTGCCTGGCCAACCTGACTGCCCTTTCTGACAAAATGATTTGCTCTGTGGAATAAGAGAACAATAAATATTCTGTATCTCGTTTTAGTAATGCAGAGCCCTTCAGCATCCTTGCAGCTCCACTGGGCAGGTATAAACTATGGACAGACTACATGGTGGATGAAAAACTGTCTGGACTGCCAGGTTCAAAGGAGTGTGATTACAGGTCTACAATCTAGTGGCTGGTAACAAAAAGCTACCTACAAAAGCTGGTAGTGGACACAATATTAAAATCTTCATCAGGACCAGTGCAACAGTACAGAACAGCCCTTTAAAAAAAAATCTGTGGATAAGACCAAACTGGAGGGGTGCAGTCCAAAAGCCTGAAAAGGAGAACTGCAATTCAGATGACTGTGACATGGTCGAAGAATGAGCTGCAGGAACCTCATGAAGTTCAACAAGGGTAAGTGCTATGAGCTGTCCTAGGGATGGAGCAACCCCATGCAACAGGACAGGCTGGGGACAAACCGAGAGGTCACAGTTCTGCAGGAAAGAAACTGGAGATCCTGGTAGATAAAAAGTTCAGCATGAGTCAGCTGTGAGTCCTGGCAGCAATGAAGGCTTGTCTCAAGCTAGGCTAAAAAGGTATCACAGAAAAGACACAGCCAGACTCATCTCAAGCACCTAGAGAAACAGGTAACGGTCATAAATCGCAACAAGGGAAATCCCAGTCAATGTAAGGAAAAATTTATTCACCATGTGAGTGGTCTGCACTGGAAGAGTGACCCACAGGGGTGGTGAAATGGCCACCCTTGCACGTTTTCAAAACCCCAGTGGACAAGACCCTGAACAACCTACCTTCTGTGAGCAGACTGAAGGAGGCCACCTCATGAGGTCCTCTGCAGTCCAAATCTATGCTTTCACCAGCATTCCATTGATAGAGAGCCTCTCCTCCAAGCCTGGGGAAACTTAGCTTAATACAACTTTGTCAAAGGTTTTCTGAAAATTTGGTGATAGCTCTTGCTTCCCCTCTACTTATGCACTTGCACAACTCCAGTACATTAACAAGGTGAAATTTCCCTTTACAGAAACCATGCTGACTCTTTTCCAATGGAGTGTATTTTCCAGTAAGCAGTGATTTTGTCATTTATAACTCTATCATTTTACTGCTGCTGGAAGTCAGTCACCTATATGGTGTTCCCAGGATGTCCTCTAGAGCCCATCTTTAGCAGTAACAGTGACAACAAGGAATTCACTGAGCTTCTCTGTTATGCCTTACCATCCCCAGATGCCTGTTCCATCACCCTTGGTCACCGAGCAGTCCCATGCAATCACTAGCTGGATTCCTGCTCTTGATGGATTTAGAGAACGTATTACTACTGCTTTGAGCCTCTGGTGCAAGGTGCTCTTCGACTTCCCTTTCACCCTTTTTAATTCTCCTTTTACATTTCACCTGCTACGCTACACTACAGATTTCCCTGTTCTCACCCACCATGCCTTCCATTTTTTAAATGCTTGTCTCTTCCCCATAGATGGCTTTTTAGCTTCCCCATTGAGTCATGGAGGGATTTTTAGGGGGAGACCAATTTGTTCGCTTTCAAATGGTATATCTTGGCTTCTGACACGCAGTTTTTTAAACAGATTCCAAGGTCCCTGTAGGCTGCTCACTTTTTGGGCAGACCTTTTTATGGGTTAGGGGATTTTAAAACTACTTGATTGATTTTTAGGTATTTCCATTTCTTGAAATTGAATATCCATGCGCTGGATTTTTTTTGTCTGCTGTCCCTTTCTACTCAGTTATATCTAATTGTACTGTGGTTGCTGTAAGGCATCCCACTTCTAGCTTAAAGTAGGTCCTATGCACCACGACACTCCAAAAAGCAGCAGCTTTTGTCAGTTTAAACTTGGTTGCTGTAGGAAGCAGTCATTTATGGACTTAGAACAATGTTCTCTCTACCTCGCCTTCTGAGGAGGCACAGAACTGGTCTCTGTCCAGGTAGCTGAAATCTCCCATTATAACTCCCCCAAATTTGCAGCTTCTCTGATCTCACTTAATAGCTCCTGATCACTATCACTGCCCTGATCCAGGGGTTGCCAGTATAATCCTAGTAGCACATTGTAGGTCTGGGATTTCTACCCATACAGACCCAATAGTGCTTCTCTTTTCCTGTATTTGTAATGCTGCTACCCTTTATAAAACCCCTTCATGCACAGTGCCCATCTCCCACTATATACCCTACCCCACCATTTCTGTACAGCTGGTACCCTGGCATTACCACATCCCAGTGAAAGCCTCCTTCCACCGTTATTTCAGAGATGCTTGTTACAGCACGGATAGCATAACTGTGGGGTTAGCTCTCTATAAACACCATCAAAAGAACATCCCTAATCACACAAAATAATTGATTTGATCACAATATCTACAACTAGTTAATACTATTGTATCACAAGTCACCCAAAACAAGAACGAACACATTCCATTTGGAATTCAACAACCCCAAAACTTACAATTGGCATTACAGTACTATCAGCACGTATCAAACAAATGCAGATTTAGATGGTAAAAGATTCGCTTCTCGCTACAGCTCACTGGCAAAATCCTTTTCCCTCTCTGCTCTTGGCAGGCCAGTCAAGTTTCAAATAAGAATTAGTATCTCACAAATGGAAGCACCATCTCCTCTGCTAGGTACAATTTTGGCAAAGAAATGCCTGATGACTTTTTTTCCAAATCTACCCTAAAGGTCCCATTTCTCCCAATTCTCTTTTTCTTTCATGTTAGTTCAGGTCCTCTTCAATATTAATCATAACTAATACATGCTACCAGTGACCAACTCACATGCACCCTAAGAATCTCTGAGCTGATCCTGAGTATGCCATGCATTATTTTTTATAAAAGAGATGGGGCTGTTATTTTATTTACTGCAAGTGCTTCCAGCTTACCTATGCTGCAGACTAGGACAATCAGTAAAAAAGCTACATTCAAATGCACAAAAATAGTACAAAGTTTCCACACAATCCTCACAAAATACTGCAGCCAGGACAACAAAACTTCCACAGTAAAAAAACAGATTCATACTTCCTTTCTCTTCCTTGTCCTTCCATCTATTCCCATTTCCTTTTTTCTCTTTCACGCCATTATTTATTTGAATTATCTAACTGCCAATTTAGTCATTACATAACTTTTTATATTTAGCCCATACAAAATATTTTCAGTTCAAGAGTACTCAAAAATATATTAACTTCTAAAAGCAATGACTCATTTCAATCAACAACTCTTCTCCAGAAAACAAAAATATACTTTCAGAGAAAAAAATTGTGGTGACATAAGCTTTTAGTCTTTGGACCTGCCCCACTTGAAACTTTTTCTTTACTATAGAAAAAGATAGCTTTTGCTCACTGCATTCTTCCAAGTCTTCTACACGTAGAAAAGCAGTGCATTCAGTAACCCAATATGGATTACTACTTGCTATTGCAATTAGCGAGCCTCTGGGTTCATTCACAAGCAGCATCACCACAGGGTCGCTAAATGCATGTTCAACTTCTGCTACATACACAGAAAAATCATTTGAAGGCCCTGAAGGAGTAGGAGGACACATACCAAAGATATGGACAAAGGAAACACAGCGGGAAAAGTCTGACATTTCAATAAGATAAGAAGCCTTGTTTGAGATTGTTCTTGATCCACAGGGGTCTCAGTCAAACTATTTTACCAGATTCAGCCAAATGGCAACGAC
Organism: Buteo buteo; assembly: GCF_964188355.1. Lineage (NCBI taxonomy): Eukaryota > Metazoa > Chordata > Aves > Accipitriformes > Accipitridae > Buteo > Buteo buteo. Next base: position 8,222,319 of record NC_134186.1, read on the forward strand.
ACAATGAGCAACAAAACAGTCAACAGGGGTTGATGGAGGGCCATCAAGGGTTTGGGTTTTTTGTTTGTTTGTTTGTTTAAACTTACTGTGTTTCCTGAGTTACAGCTTTTAAGGAGGAAAAAAAAAAAAAAAGGGAGGTGAGAAAGAAAAGCATGAGACTTCAGGGTTCACACAACTGTGGTCACAAGAACAGACTCAAACTTTGTGTCTGCACCTTTCCAGAGCGTGTGTCTGTTTTTCTCTGGTCAATACTTAAAAAACAAACAAAACAAACTGCCCCCCCCCCCCCCGAGAATTAATTACACAGCTTCAGGCATCGTGTAAACCAGGTCCTCTAACTTGGTAGGTGCAAGTGTTGCTCGTTTCCAGGAGGAAACAAACAAGATCATGAAGATATCTTCATTGCTATAAGTACATTTTCTTCAGATCTTGCCACTGAGAATTAATCCCTAACCAGACAACAAATAAATCCTAGCAAAAACAGTGCTCTCTGTTGTGAAGTTTCTGATGATTGCAGAAAATCTAGAATGCAAAATGAATGCAGGGATGACCAGGTCGTTGTTTTACTAAGATATTTGTAATTAGTTGAGTTGCGACAAGTCATAATATTGTGCATTTTAATTTTAGCTGACACCAGTTGCAAAGTGAATCACATTATGCAAACTACTGCAGTTGCAATCAAAGACTGTTTAACCCTACACTTCATTAAGTTGCAATCAGTTTTATTTGATAACTGGGACTGTCGAGAAACGCAGGCACAACTCATTTTCGCAACTTTCGGAGCCCTGCTAGCTCTGTCACCTGTGACCACATGCCCATCCCCAAGGAAGCCAGGGGCCTTGGGCGAGCGGCTAACAGGACTGAAGTTTCGGCTGAAACAACAGGATGACACACGCCTTCAGGCTACATGAGAGCCCAAGGAATTAGTATCTTCTTCCTTGCCATATGTAACAGGTAACCTTTGAGAAAGAACAGTCCGCAGTATTTTGTGCTGACTTTTAGCTCCAAAATCTGTCAACATCAAGAAATTCCCCAAAGGGCTGTCCTCTTTGACTTAGGCCTATTCCAGTTAATGAAGACTGCAAAAAACTCTCTTAACTAGTCCACTTTTTACTTCCCTCATTGGAAGAAGCAGCTGCATGACATATACTGGATTCTGGTAGTTCAGCAAGAACTAACACTTTCAGTAAAGACCAATTATGTATATTTTTTATAACAGCATCCACAAAAAAGGTCATTTTATTCTGAGATTAGAGAAACCTACTCAACAACTTGATGCTGTTTTTTCTTCAGCATAAATTTAAATTCTTTAGGTCCTGGAAAGCTAGTCACAGATTAGTAATTCAAAGAATTGTCAAACTACTTTTGCTATCTTATTTTAAAATGCTGACAGCAGTGGTATCATTGGCTCACAGGGACTTTTTGGCTTTCTTCAGGTCAGGCAAGAGTGAGTATTTTGTAACTTTTTTTTTGTTTTTTAAGCCAGAAGAATTTATTTTTCCTCATATCCAGAAAGGTCAACGTAGCAGCAGGCTTGGCATGAGAGCTCACTACTGGATAGAGAATAAAAATGATACAGTAGAAAAAGAAGAATTAAACCTCGTGCGTCTTTACAGTTCTCCAGAATACCAGCCAAGTTAATGAAGAAAAATAAAGTAGTCCCTGTTATCTTTGAGTCCCTTCATCTTCTAAAAAGGCTGGCTCCCCTCCCTATACCCCAAAAGCTCTGGATGGACAGGAAATGGGGATTTAAAGTACACACAATAATCAAGGCAATGGCTTCTGAGATTTCAAGAGCTATTAAAAAGGTATTGAACAAAACATCAGATGTGTTGCAAATGGGACCGGAGTTCTATGTTAAACTTCAAAGCCTTGAACCAATGGGGTTGTCTTCTGTGACAGTATTTTCCCCAATAGGTATACGAGAACAACTATGCCTTTACCAAAAAAAGCAGCATGGGGAGATTTTGATAGGAAACCAGTGATCAGGCCTACTTCAGAATACCTCCATGTGGTTTTGAAAACAGCTGCCACTTTCTTTCCTGCTCTGAAGAATAATTAATCACCTACTTTTTCAAATGATCCTGGTCCCGAATATGCATTTTTCTACCCTGATCATCTTAAATCAATCATACTTAAGGAAGAATTTCTTAAGCTCTCTCAAACAGAATAGGGGAAAAAATTGTCAAAGAAAAGACATTAGTACGAGACTGATTTGTAAAACATTCAAAATGGAATTACATATGATAGTACAATATTTATAGAATTATGAACCATCACCCAAGGTTTAAAGCTGCCGTATACTTTATGTTATGTGCCAGTTGGTGACTCTCAGAGAAACAGCACTGCCAGTGTTCAAACACAAACAATGCAAATTTCAAGACTCAGAAGGAAGCTCTTGGGATGTGAGAATAGCTCTGCAGACTGGTTTCAACTCAGGAGAGACCCATATTCTGCAGAACTGAAGAACTGTCCAATCACTTCTGAAATGAGACTAGCCATACCTTTAACCCCAAAAGTTTATTTAAGAGATGGAAAAAGTTCCAAATCAGCTTCATCACAACACTAAATTATTTTTCTAAATACAAAGCTTGTTTTCTAGTTATATTGCCCAGTTATGGGACTGATTGGTGACAACCTGCAAAAGACAAGACAGCAGTGACTGGTGTGGTGTGGATCAAAATGACACTATACACTGAAGAGTCTGCTATGACATACTGCATCTTCTGCCCACAGCACTCTCCTAAAACATCAGGTTTGGGTAATGCATTAGGAGGAGATCTGAACCCTTGCAGCACCACCTTCACCGAAGCTCTGGAAGTGGCTGCAAGAAGGAAGAAAGGATTTGAAGTTACTCCCTCAGGTACTGGAGAGCCTCCAGTCATAGCATTTGCATGAACTATCCTTGAATCACTGCTAGAGAGGGGCCACCTGAGAGAAAACTGCTGAACAGATGCCTGTTTTGCTGCCCTTTAACCAATTAAAGGAATAACTTCCAGACAAATTAGGATGAAAGAAAGAGAATAAATTAAGGATAAGACAAAGAAAGAAAAAGCTGAAAAAGACCTTCCTCAACTTACAACTAACCAGTGTGTGCCACTGGTCACCGTTTAGGTGATAAAAACACTCAGGAGTCGCTGCAAAAGACCATGTCTGGAGGTGGGCTGTCTGTAGACACTGCTTGGTGCGAGACCATTAGTTGTTAAATCCTGACATGATTCCATTTAAGGCCTCAAAAGTTTCCTGTACATCTCTGACATCTCTGTCCTGACAGCCCCTTTTTCAATCACAGGGTTTTGCAGACCCAGTACAAGTTTTAACAAACATCCATTGTCTAGGAGCACCTTTCAGGGGAGAAAAAAAAAAAAGCACTGATTTGCAGCGAGGGAAAAAAAATAATCCTACTTCTGATAACTAAGAATACAGGCACTGAGTTACTCATGTCCACAATGACGTATTATCTGCTTTAAGCCTTGAATCTTTATGCATAACATGACTTGCACACAGCAACACAGTACTTGCTAAGGCTTTTCGTTCAATTAAAATATTTCAGTATATTTTATCCAGTTTCATGTTTAGTCATATATAACTACCCTTTGGCACACAAAAGTTAGGAAAACGTACATTAATCTGCTGTAGAGGTCCTCCAACCCATTAACACAAACCACTGAAATCCATTTCATAAAGTATACTCTGACATATTCAATTCAAAACTCATTCAACATCTGGATATTTACAGGGCAAAGTTTTGAGAAGCTATAAAACCTTCCGGAGTCACCAATTACTCAGGAATTACTACAGCTATTGCATACATCTGTGATGGGCAAGTAACAGTTTTCCAATCAAATTTGTCACACAACCCAACAATACACAGTTACCAAGGTGCCATAACTGCTGCTGAGGTTGCACGGAAGAGCTGAGGAGGTGGCGAAAGCTGCAGAAAGACACTGTGCAGTAATTCTAATAGCTTGTAAACTCCAAGACCTTAACCTCAACTACCTTTTGGACACAGAGCAGTGAGAATGTACCTGTGTATCACTGTTTGCGTGGCAAAAACTGGACTGCAGAACTGCACAAGTAAGAAGTATTGCACCATGAGGTGGTAAGAAAAAACCCAAAACATGATAGATACAGTCTGATAGGTCAGCAGTTTTGCAGGCTGAGGAAGGCACTATCATTGTGCATTTTTAAAAGTAGCTTATTTTGAAAACAGTGACCTGAGGCATGTGAATTGCCATGATTCTCAACAAAACCTATCTTCTCCAGTATCATGAATTTAAGTTAATCCGCAACAGACCAAATTAAAGGAAACCAAACAATAGAGGAAGAAAATCATAACTGTAAAAATCTTAATTAGCATGGTTGACTTTTAATTACCAGTTGGAAGTTACTATGCTACAGATTAAGTGGATCACAGAAGCAGAAGCAAACCAGCTCCATACTGAAAGCGAAGTCCACCAAGACTTTTTTGTACGATGCTCCATCTGAATTACTACAGCTATGTTGCATCGAGGATTAGCTCTAGTCTGGAAACAATTTAGCCACACCATGCAGTGCAGAAAGCAAACCAATAACGCATGCTGTGCTGGAGCTGGCTCCACATAAAGCTTCAGCAACTCTGCGCAGCATTCCCAGAACCAGGACTGTCCAGCAGAGCCGATCTGGATCCAGCACAGCTTGTGAAGCCCAACTGACCACGGCCCTGCCAAGCCCCAACACATCCTCTTGGACCTGTCTGCACAAGCTCCGGTGTGAGCGACTAAACCCATCCAACAACCAAGTGCAGATATGTTTAACTGTCTCACTGCAAAGCCAGCACAGTTTGAGCAGGGCTGCCCTGAGCTGAGGCCGCCTGCTGCTGCTGGCCCTGTGACCAACCCACCAAGCCCCGGGCACGTCCCAGGGCGAGCTCTTTCTCCCGGTTACCTCGCACAGGGCACTCCTCAGGACCTGAGCTGAGCTAAGGGAGTCAGTCAGTGTCTTCCTACACCTTTCGGCCGCTTCCCAGCTCTTCCAAGCACCACCAGCAGCGGCTGAGGCACCAGGACTACGGGGAACACCCCGCCGCGCTCCCGTGGGGGGCGGGGGGGGAGGGGGGAGGGCAGCGGGCTCCGGGGTCGGCGAGCCCCGGGCTCTAACCCGGCACCACCACCACCGCTCCCGCCCCGGCGCCCCTCGCCGCCTTCCTCGGGCCCGCGCTCGCCGGCGGAGGAAGCACACGCTTCACACGCGCGTCGTCCCCGCCGCCTCCGCCCCCGCGGCCGACGAGCTCGGGCCCGCCGGGCCCCGGCCCGGCCCGAGGCGGGGGAGCGGCGCGGGGGCTCGGCGGGGGGTGGGGGGAAGCCGCGCTCGGGACGGGGGAGGCCGCGCGCCGCCCTCCCCGCGGCGGCGCCGGGCGCGCGGCGCTGGCCGGGCCTCCCTCAGCGGGCTCTTACCGAGAGGCGGCTCCGGAGCCGGGCCCGGGAGCGCGTCCCGCAGCGGACATGGCAGCGGCGGCCCCGCGCCTCCTCGCCCCCGCCCGCCGCCCGGAAGCAGCGCGCGCCGCGACGGAAGTGACGCCGCCGGCCCGAAGGCGGCGGCGGCGGCGGCGCCTGGGCAAGGCGCGGGTTCGCGGCGGAGCGGGCCGAGAGCTGGGCCGGGGCGGGCCGGGCCGAGAGCCGCCGCGGCAGTGCCGGCCGCCTTGAAACGGGTAACCGGTCCCGCCAGTGCCGGGCGCCGCGAGTAGTGCGGGCGAAGGGGGCTTCGGCGGCTCGGCCGGGAGTCACCGCGGCTGCCTCGCTTTGGGGTTTGGCTTTTGTTAGTCTGGCAGGTCCCTCCGGTTGGCTGTCTGATGGCTGTAGGTGTTGCGGTGCGGGTTACTGCAAACGGTGGGCCAGGTCTCAGCCGGAGGGGCAGAGCTGCGGGAGTCTGCAGAAAACCTCCCGCGTGTGCCGGGCAGAGGCTCCGGGGCTTTTAGTCTGGCCGGGCGTTGGAGGGCTCTGGCAGGTTCTCCAGAAGTTGTTTCTTCTCTGAAATTTTTTCTCCTTCCCTTTTAGCAGGTCAAAACTTGCCGAGGCCGTAATGTCACCCCTCCCCAGAGTTCACGTGGCAGCGTTAAGCACGGTCGCGCACCCCCAGGCTCAGGCCATGTCGTGGCACCGAGGTGCCGTGGTTCAACCCGGCAGGCAACTGACGCCACGCAGCCCCCCGGTGGGACGGGGAGGAGGATCGGGGAAAAAAAGTGAAATTTCGTGCATTGAGATAAGGACAGTTTAATAGGAGAGAAAAGGAAGGGGGAAATAGTAATGATAAAAGAATTGCAATATACAAAACAAGTGATGCACAATACAATTGCTCACCACCCACCAAACAATGCCCAGTTAGTTCCCGAATGGCAGCTCCCCCCCCCAGTTTATATACTGGACATGACGTCACATGGTATGGAATACCCTTTGGCCACTTTGGGTCAGCTGCCCTGGCTGTGTCCCCTCCCAACTTCTTGTGCCCCTCCAGCCTTCTTGCTGGTTGGGCATCAGAAGCTGAAAAATCCTTGACTTTAGACTAAACATTACTTAGCAACAACTGAAAACATCAGTGTGTTATCAACATTATTCTCATCCTAAATCCAAAACACAGCACTGTACCAGCTACTAGGAAGAAAATTAACTCTATCCCAGCCAAACTAGGACACCAGGTTTTTCCCTTCAGCATAAATACAGGAAGATGAGAAGGTGGGAGAAGTTAAAGGGCAAAACACTTGGGGAACACGCTTTACTTAAAAGAACTTTTGAGGATCCATTTTATTGCAAAGTAAAGCAGGGTAATGCAACATTGCGGTAAAACTGAGAAAGTAATTCCAGGAACAGAAGTAAAAGCTCAGACTGGTTTTTAGAAACGCATTGTTACTGACAATTACTGCAACATATCCTCCTGAAGCGTCCTTTGGGCTTTTCCCTCTACTTACCCTGTTCCTTAGATGCATGTTTACATTTGTTCTTTGAGTCCACACTGGCCTTACAGCTGTTTTCTGTGGAGTAAAGCATGTTATTTACCCACAGTAGGTAGCCTAAACTGTAAATTCTGTTGCAAGCTTTCCAGGAATCAGTAGAAGAAGATCACACGTTTACCAGATCTCCACGTAAAATCTCTTTTCATTTCCTCTAAGAGTTGCCAGACTTCATCTATTCAGTGCTTTAGGGGCTGTGAAGCAAGAGAGCTCTGCTAACCCATCGGGTGGCAAGGGGAAAAGAGGAAAGCTCCACCCCATCTGCCAGCTGCAGGAGCTCCTTGGCCAGAACGTGCCATCTGGGGAGGGCAGCAATACAAAGGCAGATTCCTCCAGCAAGCGGGATTTAGGCTTTTAAATTACAGAAATCGCCCCCCCTTGCTGTGTGCTGTGGCTTGGATGACTGCAGATTCAGGGCAAAGCTTTGAACATGGCTGAGGGACATAGGGAATTATCTCTCGGCTAAGAGGTGCCAGCAGCTGTTCTTTATGGGTGGCCATTACTAGAGCAGAATCCAGGACCAGTAGGGAAATGCATTCACGTTGTGATCAGATTCTTTCCTTTGCCTGGCACTGGGCCTGGAGTTCATGGCTGGCCCTGGCAGATGGCATCAGAAAAAGAAATGTCTTCGTTCTTTTGCTCACTCACACAAGTAAGCATAAAAGCTGAAGGACCCATATCTCTACTGAATGTAGGCAAGGTCTGATACAGACATTGGTCCTATCTTTGGAAAGACTTGAGCTTATCTTTCACATTCTCTGGTGGGTGTAGGAAGGCTGCTGTCCTTCCACATGAAGAATTGGTGTCACAGGTCAGATGATACACTTATTCTGTCATTAACCAGACACTCCTATGTAGTTTAAGGAACCAAAAACTGTTGTGAAAACAAGTAAGTTCCCTGCCCTGCCCAATTTCCTGTGCTGGATTAAGCAATTTGGGTCACAAAAGGAACCTTGAGTGTCTCGTGACTTAGCACCCCTGGAAAAGCACTTTGCCCTGGGCCCCAACTGACTGCAGCCAGCCCTGAGTGAGGAGTCTCCAGGCTCGTGGGAGTACATGAATTACATGTCTGTCAAGTGTACTGTATCACTGTGCAGCACTGCTTTGCTCAGAAAGCAGCCATGACCTGACCTAATACTTGCGGTAAAATATAAAGAAGTAGTCAGCTTAATTTCTTCGTAGCAGAAATAGAAAGGCTGGGGGAAGGAATAATGTATAGTTCCTTGCTACAACCCTAACTTAAATAAATAAGAACAAAGATACTGAAGCGTTTTAAGCTTTTTTTCTTCATATCATAATGCCCGTGGTGACAATAATCTTCTGTTATCTGGAGCCTCCAAAGTGAGATTGGATTTCCACAGACACATGCAGTCAGCCAAAAATTACTAAACTGAGTGCAAGAGGCTGCTGGTTTGCCAGTTCTGCTATCATAAAAGAAGTCAGGGCAGACAATAGTCCCCTTTGGACATAATGCTGATCTGGGGACAGGGACTGAGGCACTGCCAATTTGTCTTCATTTTCTTGCCTACTAGTCCAGTTACTTGACTGATTCAAGAGCTGGGAGCAAAGGCAAAAGTTTATAATAGCTACACCCAGACATCTGTTGAGTATGGACCCTGGCAGACCATGCGAGTAGGTAAGAAGGGATCAGAGGTGCAGATGTCTTCTTGGATGGCATTTGAGGAACTCCTTGGACTATGTCCATGCAAACTGCTTAGAAAAGTCACTTGATTATACTAGCAGCTCAGTCTGTTCTTCCAGGTCTTTTAGAAGTCTCTTACAGCTCTGATACTGGATTCTTCGTGGGAGCTTGGCAGGCAAAGGACCAGGGATGGTGCTGTCTGGGCTGACACAATGGATCATTTCAGTGCACTTTGCTTCTAGCTGCGCACTGCAGAGACTCAGTGACACATTTCTTTCACGTAAAAGCAGATCGTCTGAGCTGTTCTTAGTGCCCATGAGAACATCAGCCCAGACAGAAGGTGCTTTTCTGACAGATTACTGCAGGTTCCTGTTCTGCCAGTTGCATGTGATAGAAAAAATGAGTGTCCATTCTTCTGTCTAATAGAAAAAAGGAACTGTAATATCTTGGTGCTCTGTTGTGTCCCTCAGTGCCTCTTCTTGAGAAAAGATGGGTGACTAATTCATGCATCTCAATCTGCAATCAGAACAGGGCTGAACTAGATCCTAATGGCATCCTCTTGGTGAATGGTGCCCTCAATCACTGTGTCGGTGGTTTGCCTGGAGCACTTGCGACTCCCTTTCATGCTTTTCAGGTTTTCTGAAAGATGTTTTTGGAACTTCTTGGTGAGGAAGCAGTAGATGATAGGGTCCAACACACAGTTCATACTCAAGAGGCACAAAGTCACCTGGTGAGCATCATTGAGTTGTTGGCGCAACTGACAGTTTTCCTTCTTCCACTGCTCCAGAACAGTCAGGGTCCAGGGCAGGTGCACTATGTGATGAGGTACAAAGCTTATGATGAACACAGCCAGCACTGTGCAAACCATCCAGAGTGCCCTTTGCTTGACATGAGCACTCTTCCGTGGCTGCACTGATTTGGAGAACAGTGTCCTGATAATGATGATGTTCCAGCCTAGTATAAAAAGGAAAATTATATAGAAGAGGATGCAGATGATGACATGAATGGCGAGAACAGCTGAAACGCTGCTAGAAGAGTTATAGCGCTCAAAGCACCGTGTGAAATTCTTCGAATCAATCTCCTCCTGATTAGTATTATTGTCAAAAAGGTAATACAAAGAGCTGCCCACTATTATGATCCAGATAGCTGCTGATAAGTAGATACCCCTTCTCTGGGTGGTAAACTGAGCAGCTTTAATGGGATTAGTCACAGCTTGGTAACGGTTGTATGTGATGACCGTCAGAAAGGCAACAGAAGAGTAGGTGTTAACAAAAAATAAACAGCCAGCCACATTACAGAGGAACTCAGGCATGATCCAGTCTCCATGGTGGTGATAGTAAACAATCCACATTGGCATCGTAACCAAGAAGAGCAGGTCAGCTACTGTCAGGTTCACCATGAATATTTTGATTTCATTGAGTTTTTTGGTTGGGTAAATACGGCTGAAAATCCAGAGCACATAGCAGTTGGCAACAAAGCCCAGAATGAAAATGATGCTGTAGAAAACAGTAAAGAGGTTGTAGCGAAACTCAGAGTCTATGTGGCATGAAATGTAGGAATCAGCACTACCTTCAGCAGCACCTTTACCCTTTCCAGACATCATGGTGCTGAGTGGGCACGTCTGAAGCAGAACTTCCTGATGTAGCTTTTCTTCTTACCTAAAAATACAAAGCATAAAACGAGCTGATTGGTATGGTGCCATTGCTAAGCCAAAACCCACCTTTCATTTTCAGCTGTCTGTGACCACAGGAGTTCTGCTCCATGCCTTGGCTCCAGCCACAGACACCTGCCCTGTCCCCTTGGTCCTCTCTTTGATCCTATTTCCACACCATACTAGCCTTTGTGTCTTCATCCAGTGTTGTTCGTTACAGTGTGGATATCAGATCACTAATCTCTAATCTCAAAAGACTTTTATGCATCAGGGTTCTTAGATAAAATAATCTGTTACTCTGCTCCATCTCACATTTCTTAATCTTTTACTATAAGCAAACAGGTTTTCTGGGTCTCTTTTTCCCCCCTGTGGTTGCTAATGCTTTCTAACTTGCCTACATTTATTTTAACCTAGAAATTCCAGAAGTGAAACAGTATCTGGTAAAAATGTCTCACTATTGCCATTTCCAGAGTCACCCTCTACTTGTTGTTTTCTGACATTTTCCTGCTTACACTTGTAAAGATTGTATTTGTTTTCTTAGTTGCAGGCACTATAGGATCTCACATTCACTTAATAGGTTACCAGACCTCTCAATTTTTTTTATTCAATGAACGATGTAAAAGATGAGTCACTAATCCTAAAGGGTGATGTTTTGTGGTTCATTGTTGACTTTAACTACAGTTTCTTTCTCTTAAAATCCTGGCTGTTGGCTATTGTGCCATCATTTTGTATTCAAGTTGTCATCAAACCAATCTGGCTCCCCCCCCCCCATTTCTGCATCAAATGCAAGTGTCAGCAGCAGCAATTCTGTACTTTCCTGTGTTGCTGGTGAGGCTGCTGACAAATACTGTCCCTAAAGAGACACTTTCAGGTTTTTAATATTACCAGTCCCTACCTCAGTTAGTATTTCTGCAAATCTTGCTTACAGTTTGGACATATTGAATTCCTGCATCATCAATACTGTATGTGTTCTTGTCTCAGATTTACATGGATTCGGTCTAATCCCTTGTATACTTTAACCTGCTGCTTTTACCATCCAGAGGATGTACATGCCTGTTCTTGGCTTTAGTGCCAACTCCCTGTCTGATATTGGGCAGGCACTAGCCTCTTCCTGACACAGTCCCGCAGATCTGCTTTTTCTCTCCCTCTTCCTTCATGGGAAGTTAACTGACTAATGCAGATAAAGCAGTTTGAGAGCCACCAGCAAGGACACTAGGTTGCTCGCTAATGGTAAACTTGCTGGGTTTTTAACTTAATTTGCAGAACATGGTGGTTTTCCTTGAGAGTAAACTGTACCACCAGTCACGAAGCCTAAACTTCTTGTGCGAGTTAGATGGGAATGCCAGGCGCTGCACATTGTGATGTGCTTGCCTCAGCTCTGCCAGCCCTGTGGACAAGCATTTTCCCTCAAAGACTGCTGCCTCCTGAGAAGGCACCCTCCTGCCTCAAAACTTTCTGGATCTTCCCCAGCAGCAGCTAATGACATAAACCCCCATCTCACCCTCTCTGCGTTGAGTCTCTCTTTGTGACCATGTGCCGTTTGTTCCTCATTCACACTTTGCACATTTGCAGTTTTCCTCTGCAAATGCAAAGTCAGCTCTAGCTCAAGAAAGCTCTTCCTTTCTTCAGAAAACTCTGCAAACTACTCGGTACTTCTTTCCAGTTGTTAGGAGAGGAAGGCAATAGTCATATTCCGAAGCCTGTCCCTCCTCACCCCTCACAGGTCCCCTAAGGACATGACAACTACAGATATCCACAACTTGTCCTTGGACCTTCACGGGCTGCTGCATGCTGGGCAGCACTGAGGTTTGAGTGTCTTTAAACTCAATCTTTCAGCCATGTTCCATGTGAATTAACAAGTAGCTGTGGCAGTACTAGTAGCTGGCCAGGTGACACATGTATCTGTCCTCTTTCACCTTGATCTCTGCTACCCTGCTGAGAACCCACTGATCTCTAAAGGGTAGTAGCTGATTCAGGTGATGGTCGCCAGGCAGTGAGGATGGTCTGGGCCATGACACTTCAGGGTCTGGCCACAGAGGTCTGGCACATCCCTGAAGAGTAAAGTGTCACTCACTGCTGCCCTGCGGAGAGGTCCCAGAGCAGGCAGGGGCCCATGATCTGTTCCCTGCTGTAACTTTGATTCATGCAGGACCCAAGGCAAGTCCTACTGGTCATCTCATGGATCTGCTTCCACACCCTCATCTATGTATGAAAAGTAGTAATTGTCACAACATGGCCTTAAATAAATGTCTGTGTCTAAGCCCAGCTCTCCCACCCACTGAGGGACCATCTCTGGTAAGGACATATACCAGTTGGAAAGGTTTGCATCTCTCAGCCTGGGAGGGCACCTAGCAGATGCAGACATTCAGGGAAGAGGTGAGGCTGTGCAGGGGCAGGAGAAACTAGTGGGGAGCTGTGTGTTTGATAACAGTATTCTGACACTAGAATAAGAAAAAAAAAGTCCTAATTACCTAAGATCATTAGAGAACTTATTTTTTTTCAAATCCGCATTGTAAACCCACTGTTCTGACTATCTGCCAACTGCAGCAAACAGTTCTGGTGCTTGGGGCTGGAACCTTCGCAATTAAAGGTGCTCTATCACTGTAGCACCAGACCTGAACATACCAAGAGTAGGGAAAAAAAAAAGGTGATGCCTCCCACTAGCAGAATTCATGAGGAGGAGAGAAGTGCCCACATCCAATACATAGGCATAACTGTTATTCACAAAGTCCCTTTAGACTGTGCCGTGGGACACTGCCCATCTACCCCTCCATTTCTGGTGCTCTACATGGGCTTGGGGAGCCTCCAAACTTTGCCCAGGAGCTCTGGTGGACTTTACTGGTGGGGTCTCCAGGCCTGCCCACCAGCTGCCAGATTTAGCAGATGGGGTGCAAGGGAGAGCAAACCTGCACGTCCCCCTCCACGGCAAAGCCCTGCACAAAAGATGGGTTTGAGCTAAGGGGCTGTGCTCTGACCTGGAGAGATGAGTGCAAGGACCTGCTCTACATTGTTAAATCTGCTAGAAATCTCTGGGAAAGGTGGGCTGTAGGAGATGGCAGTGCTGTCTCCTGGTCCCAACAGCACTTGGTAGAGCTCATCTGTCTTTGCCTTAGTAGGCTGTGTGGTGCCAATGCCAAGGTCCCTCAGGGAATCACAAGAGAGTTGTTTTTCCCTTCTCACTTGTAAAGCCAGATATTCTACAAAATACTGCTAGAAGAGAGCATGGTACCATTCCCCACTAAATTTACTCAATACCCACTTCCCTCTTCAGCCTGAGGAACTCGAGCTTACATCTCCCATATACTTGTGAGATGTCCTAAGCCCTAGATTCTGGAGTACCGTATGGGGGATATCACCCAGCCTCTCCTGTTGAAGCAATTCCCCTTTTTATAAAACACATAAATGTTCTCTGTGCCAGCAGAAGGAGAACAGGCACAGTGGTCAGGGTGTGGGCTGGCAAGTGTGGGTCCTGTTCTCTGCTGCAGCAGGCTGCGATGCATTACCAAAACCTTGGCAACTCTAGCCCAAGCCACCACCTTGTACACTAGTACACCAGCCAATAATCCCAAGTGGTTTATATCGTCAACTCCATTATATGCAGAACTAGAGGTGGAGTAACTAGCTGCGCAGCAGAGCATGGCTGGGGGAACTGCAGAGTCTGCTCCCAGTCTACACACTTTCCCATGGGCCATGCTCTCTCAATAAGGATTTACTGCCTCATGGCTGCAATGTGCAAAGACCATGCTAACACAAACTATGCCATCAGCAAAAGTATATTCTAAGAGGAATAGTACTAATAAAGTATATTTTCTGCTTACCACAGTCAAAAGGATTCAGCATGATATGTCCATCTTCAGCTTTAGTAGAGCAGTGATGGGTGTTTTACTGAGGATGCTCAGTCTTCTGCCAAGTGTTATTTTCTCTGACCTGGGGCTGGAAGGTCTCCACACAGGCAGCTCTCAAGAACAGGACACCAGAATGGGAGCAACTGCAGCATGACTGCAGAGTCACTAGAGAAGAGGAAATGTGTGACATCAGCTCAAAGGAAATGAGAAATAAAATAAGCTGTAGAGGAAAGGCAATTAACCACAGCAAAGATCTGGTAAATTCTTGAAGCTGTTTCCTCAAAGTTATCTCTGCTTCTGATGATCCTGAAAGAGAGCAAATTGGGATTTTCCTCTAAAGGCAGAATAGGAATCCACTCCATGTCCCTGGTTAGATCTGGGATTAGACAGTATGTGAGCATCCTTCTTCCAAACAGATGAATAGCAGAAGCCAGAAGAGATTTCAATTAATAACTTTAAGGAAAGGAAGTGCCAGGAAACTCATATATCCCATGGACAGACTCATTCCCTAGCAGTATCCTTCACACTTGTGTTGGGGCTAAACAGACCCAGGAATCCAGCCATCCCAAGCCTCCTTTTATCTCAGGGACCTTCAGTGGACACTGAGACACCACAGCATGGCAGGTCTTCACGTGGCCCATCCACCTTCACATCATGACCACCATTATTCGTGGCAGCCTGAAGAACACTCATCACAGTGATGCAAATTGGTGGGGTGCTCAGGGAGACACCAATGACAAGCAAAGCTTGGTCCCAGCTAACCTGTAAATCCCAAGTTGTAGCTCCCATGCTGATGGTTAACCTGCCCTCCATGCAGACACTGCTCTTACACCTGCACATAGTGCAGATGTGAGCTTGAAGCATCTGCACCATGTTCTGCACAAACCTCATACCTGCAGACACCTACAGGAACTGAAGCACTGAGTCTGGTGCCTGGGTTTCAGTGTGAAACACATAGGAACAGAGCCACAAAGTCCATCACCAGCACAAAGAGGTGTCTGAGCCTGCAACAAGGCTGATGTGGAACAACATGGGCCCAAGCAGTAGCAGAGGAAGCCAGTCTGCATTGGTGCTCCCCTGGGAAGGCTGGCTCTCCTGGCTCTTCTCATGAAATGCCATCTATGACAAACAGCCCATGGTAGGCCCTGGTAACATTCATGCTGTGAGGAGCACCAGATATCCCCATGGTGTGGTGTCATGTCTTGGGACAGCCACCAGGGACAGGCTGAGGGTTGTGTCCCCTGGGCCACACCAGCTGAGGGCACCAGCCAAACTTCTCCAAGAGCCAGGAGCTGGCATGGACCCTGGGACACCTTCAAGTCATGCTTTTGCTGTTGGGCTAGTGAGCCCTGGCTCTGAGCTGGGACACAGCAACCTCCTCATCAGTTGGGGAGATGGGGCAATGATGGAGGGGGCAAGCTGGACGGCAGCAATGCTGCTGTGCCAGGACGCTGACTTTTGGCTTGCCTGGCCTTAGGCATCTTGAGGTGATGGGCTGCGCAGCGTCAGGGCAGCCACCGCGGTGCCAGAACCCACCCTCCGTCCATGCTGGTGTCTGTATGTCCCCAGCCAGGGGCAGGCAAAGCCTTCATTTCAGCATGGTGCCCAGGGGTGAGCAGAGGCAGGCTGTGCACCTGGGTGCCTGGCCCACACCAGGAGCCCCAGCCGAGCTCCCAGCCTGGCAGGGCATTGTGCAAGTGCTCAGCAAACCGGTCACAAACCAGGATGTCCTACTGCTCCGGGGCCTGCTCAGGGGAAGCTCCAAACAACCCAGAGGTGCATGGACACCACAACTGGCGACACAGCTGGATGTGCCCTGAGCTGCTGTGGGATCACCCTTGTCCTCCACAGCAACAGCATGGGGTGTCCAAGGGACTCAGAAGCCACCTGAGCTGAGCAGAACCCAAACTCCCCCAGCGTAAGGGAGCCCCGCAGCGACAGCACTGTGTGGGTGGGAGAGCCTGCTCTACCCTGCCCTGCCTCAGCAGGGTGGGCTGCACTGGAGGGCTGGCTGTGTGGAGCTGGGGACCAGGGGGCAGCCAGGCTCTGCCTCTGTCAGGCCATGTCAGGGTGACCTGAAGGGTGAGATGAGGCTCCTGCAGTGATACTACAGATCTGTGCTGGGATGAAGGCTGCAGCAGTCTCCTTCCCTCTGCCACCTGCCATCCTCCCTCCTTCCCCCTTCCCCATCCACCGCTATAAAGATGGACTGAAGAACCTGACCCTTCATGGACCACACAGAGCCCCAGTTATGCCCGTAAGACTGCTTCTGGGAGCTTAAATTAAAAACAAAATAAAAGCATGCTAATGAGGTTGGCTGGCAGCCAGTCCATGCCTTTGGGAAGAGCAGCCAGTGAGGATGTCTGGTCACGGAGGGAAGGGGAGCGCTTGCAAAGGCTGTAGCAACAGCCAAACAAAGCTTGCTGTCCTGCTGCAGCCAAGTTCTTAGAGGAAATGAAAGCCCAGGAGGTTTTGGCCTGGGGAGGAGTCTCATCAGCAGGCTTCATCCTTCCTCTGTTCAGTCCTGCTTTGGCTCTGCCACTGATGGGGCACATGCACGTCACTGAATTTCAGCGAAAAAGATCTTTTGTAAAATCCAGAGAACCAAACAACAAAAACATAAGTTCAGTGGTGAGAGACACAAAGACACCTGATGGGTAGAAACTCTACCAGTGACACAAGCTTTGCTTTCTGATTTAAGCACTCCCACTGGAGTCAGGACACCTCTAACTGCCCCAAGCTGGGACCTGACCATGTCAGTGCTTCCTCACTGCCCTCTGGATTTACTAATTTTTCAGCCTTGCCTCAAATGCTCAGGTTAGGCCTCAAGCTATTGAGAGTCACAGAAATGCCCAGAACAACCACTTGGTCATGTAGACTGGCCTCTTGCCGGGCTTGCACTTGTCCACCTCTTATTTAGTTGGGGAGTTCCCTTCCTCATCATCTCCATTTTCAGCTGTTGCATTTAAAGCATGAAAAGTAGAAGGGGACCCAGACTCAGCAGTCCCAGTACTAAGGCAACAGAGAAAGGGTGAGAATAATTCCCCCCCTCCCTTCTGAACTGCCTTGTGTCTGTTATGCATTGACAGGTCCCATTACCCCTCATACAGAACCCTCAGCCAGCACTCCTCCCTCTCGCATCCCTTCCAGCCTGGGGACTCTGTTCCCCTGCTCTCCTGGGACTGCTGCCTGTTTCTGAGTGCGTAACTTTGAATCCACTATTAAGATGCATTTTGTTTGCGGTGGCCTGTCTTATTAAGTGGTCCTGGCAGCTTTTGACTGCCCTGTTCTCAGTGTTATTTACCACTCTTCCAGTGTGGGGGATGCACGCAAAGTCTGACAACACTGAATGCTATGCAAGGCCAAGTTAAAAAAAAAACCATCTTGAATATGCCTCTATTTTTATCAAGTAAACTTACAAGCTAATAAATAAGCTGCTTTTACTATAACTGATTCCCATATGATGCTGTTAAGTAGCACTAATGGTACTTTAGGTTGTTGTATCAGGATGCTAGATCTTGGAGCAGCTCTTCCAAATGATGTTTTCTGGGGATAACTTCATGCAAGCTGGTTGGTAGACAGTGGGCTGATCCCCTTGGTTCTGGCACTGTATCAGCACTCTCGTGGCAAGTGCACACTGCTGTGAAAAATGCACACTGCCTCCTTGTATGCAGTCTGCCTCTAGCATATTTCCTTGGGGTCGTTTCTTTCTGAGATGGAGCCTGTTAGCAACATACCCTCTTTTGATGATCACATATAAATTTTGCAGGTATCAGAAAGTGTCTTGGTTTTGAAAATATAGTATTTAAGCAAATATCCAGAGATCTCTTTCCAAGAGCAAAACCACACTGTATTAGTGGAGAAGAGCTCTCTATGGAGTGCAGAGGAGGAGCATTTTAGCTGACAGGCTCTGCGTGCACTGTGGACTGCACTGTTCAGTGACAAGAGCAGTGAACAAGGACAAGATGAAATACCAAGATGGACCTTGCGAAAGCACCAGCCACTGCCACCAGTCTTAGAGTTGTGCAGGTGTGGGACCAGCACACAGGTGAGCGTGATCCCTGCTGGTCCTGGTCACCAGGATGCCTTCTTGAGTGCCAGGACAGGTCTTTGAAAGGACATGAAGTTCCTTTCAAGGTGAAGCGGCTGATGATCTGACGCTAAGCATTACTGTCTGTGACTTTGCACTACTCATCTCATACTCTCTGCACAATTTCCTTTTGCTTGTTGCAGGAAAGAAATACTAAATAAACTCTGTAGCTTTCCCCTGCAAGCATTTCAGAGCCCAACACGTCCCCACCTTATTACCAACTCTGCAGGAATATGCCCTGAAGCTGGGGTTGCTCAGCCTAGAAATACATCCACCTTAGCGTCCGAGAGCCCCTCCTGGGGCAGCGAGCAGTGACACTTCCTGGTAGCCATTTGACAGCTGCAAAGGCAGGGCACAGGTTCTGCCGCTCGCTGTGGTGCTGCTGGGACTACCCAGCCTGGCAGGAAATGTCTCTGTTCAGACCTGCGCTGCCTCATCGGCAGCAGGCAAAGCAGGGAGCAGGGCAGACTCTGGCTGGTTTTGGCAGATGGACCCCAAGTCCAGCCCTGCTGCATGGTGCAGAGGGATGAGCTCCACAGGCCACCACATCAGGATTTATGTGCTGCAGCCCCAGGCTGTCATAGCTCTGTCAGAGTGGAAAACCATGCCTTTGCTGGGCTGCCCGCAGCAGGGTCACTCCGCTCCTGCTGCTCCAGGCAAAGGCAGGGGCTGGGCTCCTTGAGAGGCTCCAAGCATTGTTTCCTCTTCCTCACAGGAGGAAAGTCCATGGCAGGGCTCCTCACCTCACTTTGCAGCATCCAAGCAAAGCTGGGGTTGTTCTTACCACACAGGGGTGGGACAGGACCCAGATGAGGGCAGTCCCCTTCCCCACAGCCCCAAAGGCAATGGCAGGCTAGCCTGACTCATGCCATTGCAACGCACCTCATCCCTGCTTGCTGGGCATGGGGAGCGAGCACATGTCTTCCCAGCACACCCGGATAGGGAGAACAAGGATGGCTCTGAAGCCCCTGGAGCTGTCCAAGATGCCACGGCTCAGAGATCCAGGGGGGATGCGCAGCCAGCCCATGTCCCGAGACACCCAGACACAGAAGGAGCCCGTGGCGCTCGGGGAGGGAGGCCAGCACCCTGGGAGAGCAAGCAGAAGGGAAAGAAGCCTCTTACCTCAGGGCCACAGAGCACCTGGTCCAGGACACCCCAGCCCACTAGGTCCCTGCTGCGAGCTGAGCCACCGGCAGGGCCGAGCCGTCAGCATGCTCCTGCCTGGAAAGAGGCTTGGACAGGAAGGACGGCGCAGCACTCGCTCACAGGTGAGTGACTCACTTCCCTCTTGGCACTTGTGACAGGGCTCAGACGTGCCCCAGCTGCACCCTGGAGCTTGACACCGACTCCTGTGGCCCTTCCTCAAGCAGGCAGCGGTAGGGAAACAGCGGCGGAGGCTCTGTTCTGGCCAGGGGCTTGTCACGCTCCCATGTCATCTGGTGCCTTGCAGGCCTGAGATGGGGTAGCTCTGCCCTGCAGCAGCTCCAGGGCAGGAACACTCCCTGGCCAGGCCAGGGTTGCAGAGGTGGTCTCAGCTTGGCAAGGGGGGCCAGTGCCCTCGGCAGATCCATCCTCTGTGCTTCTCATTTCCTTCCAGATATTGGGACCAGGAGCCAACACAGTGGCGAGTGCTGGTTCAAATGCTCCCCTTGGAGGTGGAGACTTGCTGCAGCAGGGCAAAGCATCAGGATGAGACCGCTTTGCTGTGTGAGTCCCCATATGGGGAAACATTAGCCAGAAAAATATTCCAGGCTGTGGCAGTTAGTTTCCTTGCCCTCTGTGCAGCATTATAAACCCATCCTGGTTCTTGTGCTCCTTCAGCTTCGGAAGAAAGGGTGGAAGACACATGGGGGACCCACTCCCTCTTGCTGCCACAGTCCCAGGGCAGCAGCTCTGGCATTGCTCTGCTCAGGTTTCACACGGGATTTCCCCAGACGTGTACTGTGGCACTGGCATCACTTAGGTCACGGGCATAACATCCACCTGAGTCACTTGTGTTATAACAAGTAATCACATGTGTTTCTGTCTGCTCCTTTTATTCACCGTGAGTTGTTTGACAAGGAAATGTTGGGTTTTCCTTGCTGTTAAGAACGGGCACTGATTTCTGCAAGGAAGGAGGCGTGATGTTTCTGAGACAGCCCTGAAGGGCCAGACAATCACAACTGTTTGGTGCACAAAAGCATGTTGAAAGCACATCAGAGCAGGCACACAACCTGCACCGCTATCAGAAGGAACTGGCTGTTTGCATGTCCTGTAGTCCACCCATCTAAGCCTGCCAGACACCCAACTGCAGCATGCAGAGCTGCAGCAAATACCCCAATTTCCCAACCAAACAGCAAAGCTGCACTAGTTTAACTACGGCCTTCCTCAACAGAGAAGGTTGCCAGTGTACTCTTGTGAATAAGGAAAGCTAGGCTATGCTAGGAGCAGCAGGGCCAGCAGAATGACAGTTAATATCCCCTCTGCTTGGTACTGGTGATGCTGCAGAGAACTGCCACCACGGTCTGAGCCCTGGGTCACGTCCTACGGAGGGAGCCAGGCTGGGATAGCCAGGAGGCTGAGGGATGATCTGATCCCTACCTGCTGCTGCTGGAAGGGAAGTTGCAAAGAGGATGGAAGCAAACTCTTCTCAATAGTGGCATATGGTGTGACAAGGGGCAACAGCCACAAACTGGGGTGCATGACAGTCAGGACGGACATTGGTGAAATGTTTTCGCTAGAAGGGCTGTGCATTCCTGGGACAGGAACCCAGAGAGGCCAGGGGTCTCATCCTTACCACTTGGCTAGATAAAGCCACAGCTGACCTCACCTAGCATTAATGACAGCCCCACTTCAAACACAAGGTTGATCTAAAGACCAACAGAGGTCCTTCCCCAAAACATTTCAGTTCTGTGATTTGAACTGCAATAATTGCACTGGCATGCGTGCCAGTGTTATTTTCCTTTACAGGTGCTCCCCCTGTCATCAAAATGCACTCCTGCAAACCCCATTCCACCCAGAAAAACTGTTACAGAAGTGCCCAGACAGGGCCTGCTAGCATTTGAAAAGGAAGCAATTCGACCAGACCCAAGAAGATGGATGACACATAAATCCCATCAATCATTTTCAGGTTACATCCTTGTTTGCTTCAATGAGAATCCAGTAGTGGCTGTGAAGCAGGGTACTTTGCACCTTAATGTTAATATTAATGCTACGTCTGGACTTCCCTGCTGCTGCAGGACAACTGAATATCCCAGAAAGGGAATATGAATGAAGCAGGCGGCCAGGGAGGCCAATAATGCAGAAGAGTCCATTTCAATGGCACTGAATAGGCTGAGGCAGAGATCTGCTGCAAAGGAAAGACCTAATTGCCCCAAATTATGTGTCCATTCTTGCCCTGGGAGTCCAAAGCCCTCTGGCTGGTGTGACAGGGGGGCTTCCTAGTAGGAAGCCTGCCAAACCTCAATAACGAGTCAGGCAGCTCAAGTACGTCCTAGATCTACCTAAAGTGTGCATGGTGCTCACTGTGGCACTGAGACTGGAGTGGGAAAGACAGGACCCCAGCCTGAGGAGCAGCACTCCCAAACTTCTGCCCATTTTGTGCACAACACAAAGCCAGGGCTGAGAGCTTCACCTTTCAAGGAGGAGTTAGCCCTGGAGCTGAAGGCAGGGGAGCCCCCAGCAGCAGGAGGTGCACTGCCAGCAGTAGTTCTGGAAAACAAAAACGAGGAGGTTTTGAACCAGCTGGCGCAGCCCCGCACACTGTCGGGCCCAGGCACACTGTGCTGGTGCACAAGACAAGGGACGATGCCCCTATTCTGCTTGTGAATTGTAGGGCTCAGCTGCCTGAGCAGGGGAGGTCTCACTCACACTGCAGCTTGCAAGAGGAAAAGGAAGTCAAGACAGCCCATTTGCTCTAGATAACACACTGCAATCACCCAACTCTTTCTGAGGGAAACTTCTTACATTAAGGCCAAGCTCTCAGAGTTTCTCTCCAGTTTCAGTTGTTTTAAGAGGGCAGAGAAAGACTAGCAAAAGAAACTCTCATTTGGAAGAAGTGGAAAGCACAAGCCCTTGATCTCTCCCACTTGGGTCCCTCTATCCAACACCACATTGGCTGTAGTTAACCCCCCACAACTAGTTATACTCCAGAAATACAAATTGCATACAGCAAAAGAGTTGTTACTGCCCAAGGAAAAGGGGTGAACAGCCAATTTAGAGCACATCACTGTGTTTGCCAAACTAAGATAAATGTTAAATAACACACTGGTTATGTCTTATCAAGAATAGATTTAATCTCTGGCTGATCACCCAGGCTTCCTATAGCTGCCATAACTTGGTCTGGCTTTTATTGAATAGTTTTTCTACCTGGTGTAATCTAGCTAATCTGGTGAACATCTGGCAAAATCTAGACCTAGGCCTGTCTACATGCTCAGGGGATTCTCCATTCTCATCCCTAGACTACACAGTAGCACCAGACAGGAATGCCCTGCACCCTGTCCCCTTTAATCCACAAGTGCGTAGGTTTCTGTTGCAGTTTCCCTTTTTTATCTTCAGACACAAGAAACCAAGTAACTCACAAAGGTCCTTCCTCATCCCACTACTGCTGAACAGGAGATACACCTTTTCAAATTCCATATGAAGGGGAAGGCAACATCCCTGCCTCAGAAAGGAACCAAGAGCTTCAGGAGCAATCTCTGGACTCCCAGAAAGTAGCAAGGAGCTGAGCCAGACTCTGGTAGACCCCTGTGTACATTCTGTGGGAACTAGACACAGGGGACAAGTTATTTCCACAAAAAACCAAGGCCAAGACCCTACTGAAAAGTGCTTCTGTAGCTATCTGGTACCTTTTCTCCTTCCAAAAGAAAAAAAAAATTACTCCTTATTCCCACCAATGTATTTTCTTGTCTTGCGTATCAAGGTCAAATATTTTAGCCTACAAGGACCACTGAGCCAAAAAGAACTCCAAAGAGGAAGGAGGCCTAGAGATTTCTTCCTCTACAACATCTCTACCTCTTGAAATTAAACGTTTCATTCAATCCACCCCACTGCCTTGGCATGCATTGCAGAGGCCAGGCAACAGCCCACCCTGCACCTGCGGGTGTCCACGTTGTGCATCTACTTATCTCCACCCAGGCAATTCAAAACAGTTTGCTTTTACAAAGCCTGAATATAAGGATAAAAATTAACCTCCCAGGTTCCCTCCAGTGGAGCAGAGAAATATCTAGCAAAGGGCCAGGTATTTTGCTGCTGCTAAAGCCTGCCTGGCAGATGGGAAGCTTCACAGGACTTGGCTGAGTAGATAAGACAGGAGAAATGCTGCATATTCAGACAGAGAAGCATATCATAGGCAGGACAGGAAAAAGAGGAAACAGGAACAGCTAAATTGAAAATGAATTGAATTGAGAACAGCAGCATTGTTATAAACTACATGTTTTGCTGCCCCAACCAAGTTATACCCAATGCAAAAAATGACTCTAACTGCAGAAGCCCGTAGGACTAGTACTTCAGTGGCTTTGGCCACAGGCTGCACTCCTTGAGATCCAGTGGTAAACCATCTCATAAACATACACATCTCTGAGAAGCAGAATCAGAAGCCTAACACAGGTCTTACAAACATTTCAAGCTCTCACAGGACTCATCCTGAGCTAAATGAAAAAAAAAGTAAAGAAAAGATCTGAAAAGTCAGTACCATCAGTCAGCCAAGCCATTACACCATCTGAAAGGAAACAGTACTAGAAAGACCAGTATTTCAATATTGAAAGGAAGGACTCTGGGACATGAGTGACTGGGACTGATCTCTAAGCTAGAAATACTTTGACAGGGGAACAAGAGGCAGACAAGTTAGAGGGACAGCATGTCCTCCAGGCAAGAGACTGCACTTAGAAATACTCTAATCATTTGAGCTACTGCCCAGCACTGCTCGCTTCTTACACCCAGGAAGCAGAAGAGATTGCATCTGAGACAGCACCGCAAAAATTAGCTGACATTTTACCCAGAACAAATGTGACTAATTGTTGCCTTGAAAAGGAAGTTGTGTCCTACCAACGCATTCCCAGTTAATGGAGGATCAGGCTCTGCGAACAAGAAGGAATTTCAGCACCTGAACAGAGCAATGCTGCACAGTTTGGCATCTCCCAGACCTGTCAGCCCACCTTAGTCTGCTGCTAGTTATTGTTTGGCTCTTGTATGCCATCCAGACATCACCAAGGTGTTACTTTTTAAGCTATGTTTTGCCCCTTGAGGTTCAGGCTCAAGCTGCCTATCTAGCAGGTTATACCTAGCAGGACAAATAAGGTAAAGAAACTGTATTCCTGTGTTTACACAGAAAACAGGAACTGTTCTAAGAGGTAGTTAATGTATAAAACACCAAAATACCTTAGTTTTATTAGGGAAGGATGTTTCACTTTACATCTGGTCACACAGACCAGTGCATGAGAGGAAAAGAAGAAACAAAGGCGAGTGGAGAGCACCAGCCACCTTTCAGCAGATTCATCTAAGTCCTAGGCCATGTCAGAAAGCACTACCTTCCTTCGGAGCTGCTTTTCCTGCAGAAATCTGTTTGGTAACACAACAACTTGATCAAGCTGCTCCTCCCTAGTGGGCAGAAATAGAAAGCAATTAATCAAAACTTAAACAGTTAAGACACCAGAAGATGGAGGCTTCTCTTCAAGGGCAGCAGAACCAATCTTTCTGAAGAGAGACCTCGCCAATGCCTGAGACACAAAGGATTGTGGTCATTTGAAGATGAGGGCACATAAGACAGCAAGTCCAAGTGAAAGGAGCTGGCTAAGGGCAGTGAGGAGGAAGAAAAGCAGTATCTTCACGGAGACAGCTACCCACGGGACCCAAGTATGGGGATGGCCATCAGGACAGATGGGAAGAGTTTGTGGAAAGGTCTCCAGAGGAGTCTGCCAGGCACATGTGGATCCATAGTATACTCCATTTTGAATGCCTTTAAACAGTTGAGAATTTCTTAAAAACTTAAAATATACACACAAAGTAGGATTTAAAAATCGAAACTCATGAGTCTGAGCTCATGCCATAGCTCTAAGGAGTTACACTCTTAACAGGTGCCCAAGTCCTGCCAAACCCATCCATGTTCCCCAAAGGCGCAGCAACAAGCTCAGTTTTCAGCACGGACTCTGGCACACCTGCATACAGCCAGGCAGCATCCAGGGAAGAGATACGCTCTCCCTGTCCTCCTGGGTGCCACGCTGCAGGACTGTCACTTCAAAATTCAAGCCAGAACAGACTTTGGGCTGATAGCAGACCCTTACCAGGGAAAGTGTTCATGCTGAAGAGCAGCACCATTTCAGCGGCCAGCACTCAACTCTATTGCAACTCAACTCTTGCAATTGTATCTTTGAATAATTCCAAGAAAAAAACCCGGTAACTTGGGTAAAAATTTATTTTACATACAGACCATTGCAACTTAACTATTAATCAAGAGAAGTTATTTTTCCTTTACAGGAAGTGACCAGCTGGTCTGAGATTAACAGAAGTCTAAGCCTGAGAGCTGGGATTTTAGTTTGGAAATCAGATCTTGGGGGAAGGGTCCTTCCAAGCACCACTCAGTTCAGGGAGGAGCTGCAGGACTTTAGCTGCAAGTCAGCTGCGCTGCACAGTGCTGGAAGCAGATTCCCAGAGTCAGTTCGGACCTTTCCGAAGCTGAACTTTCTGAGAAAGATGATGCCTGGAAAGGTACGGATGCATTTCCAATATTTTGTTCAGCTCTCAAACTAGAAATGGAAGTGGTGAAACAACACAATCTCTGTGAAGTACAAAACATCAAGATAACAGGGGAGCAGACAAACAGGACAGCAATAATGGCGGGGACCCTCCTAAGCCAAGTGTTCTACATGTAGCGGGTTCCTGGCCGAGTTCATACTATGGCCCTAGTTCAAATGGACAGAGTACAAAAAATACTTTGACCAATAATTAATTGTACTGGAAACAAACAGTCTACTAAAAAGCAATTCTTACTCTAGGTGCCAATGAGTCCTTAAAAGCAGGGAGGGGACTGAGGAGCTGCACTTGGGCAGTGCTGCCAGGATCATTCACGCTGCTCCATTTTTACTTTGGGAGGTCTCAGGAAGGTCCTGTTTTTCTTTTCTTTCTTCCCCTTTGTATTTGCCTGGAAATTTCTCCAGCTGTCCACACGACCATCCCGACTTTCCTGGGAACGACAGAGAGGCAATGGAGAGTTAAGATGTGCAAGAGTCAGAGAACAGGCAGTATATACCAGTTTCAAGAGATCCAATAGCAATTTCCCCCTTATCCAGCACATAGCACCCTGGCAGCCAAGACATGCAGACACTGTGAAGAGCCAGAGCAACAGACACAGCACAGTGGAACTACAAGTGAGCTTACAAACACCAGCATAAGCACATCCAGCTTGGGACGTGCAGCCCTGACTAGAGTCTACTGAATCCTCTGATGTGCAAAGAAAACAAGAAACCTCATCCCCAATGGATGTTCATAATCTGTCAGCCCAGAACATGCCATTTCCTCACTCTGTCTCACATCCTTGAGACATCTCTCCTTGTGCTGCAGATAAGAGAAGGGAAATGTACTGCTGTCTTCTCTCACGCTCCTTGCCCCAAGCTTCATCACAAAGACACAATGAGAAAAGACCTCTGGTGCACTCTTTTCTCCCTTCCCTGGCTTACCTGCAGAGCAGCAGAATCCCCTGGTGAAAAAGAAAAAAAAAAAAAGACTCCCCACAAAGCCAGCCTATGATCACTGCAGGCTGAAGGTTTCACACAGTATGACAGAACAAGTCCAGGGATGATCCACTTCACAGCATGGGATCCATACCCTCAAGGCCCATGTGACTATAGCTATGCCTGCAATAGTGGTGCTGCACACAGGCTCTGGCTACAACAGCTGTCTGCTTCACTCCCCTCCTTCCCCATGGCAGGATGGGGGAAAGCCAAGCACTAGCAGTGATCTGGATGATGGGGCAGAGTGCACCCTCAGCAACTTTGCAGATGACACAAAACTGGGAGGAGAGGCTGATACACCAGAGGGTTGTGTTGCCATCCAGAGGGACCTTGGCAGGGTGGAGAAATGAGCTAACAAGGAGACATGCAAAGTCCTGCCCCTGGGAAGGAACAGCCCCCAGCACCCGGACACGTTGGGGGCCACCCAGCTGGAAAGTAGCTTGGTAGAAAAGAACCTGGGGGTTCTGGTGGACACCAGGTTGAACATGAGGCAGCAACATGCCCTTGCCTTGCTGCAAAGACAGCAAATAGTGTCCTGGGCTGCATTAGGCAAAGCATTGCCAGCAGGTCGAGAGAGGTGATCCTCCCCCTCTGCTCAGCACTGGTGAGGCCACAATTGGAATGCTGTGTCCAGTGCTGGGCTCCCCAGTACAAGAGAGACATGGACATACTGGAGAGAGTCCAACAAAGGGCCACAAGGACGATTAAAGGACTAGAGCATCTCTCATAGGAGAAAAGGCTGAGAGAGCTGGGACTGTTCAGCCTCGAGAAGACAGGGAGGGTCTCATCAATGTGTACAAGTATCTGAAGGATGGTGGAAAGAAGACTGAGGCAGACTCTTCTGGGTGATGTCCAGTGCCAGGACTAGAGGCCATGGGCATAAACTCAAACACAGGAGGCTCCATCTGAACATCTGGAAACATGTTTTTAGAGGGTGACTGAGCACTGGAACAGGTTGCCCAGAGAGCTCGTGGAGTCTCCATCATTGA
This sequence comes from Buteo buteo, assembly GCF_964188355.1. NCBI lineage: Eukaryota > Metazoa > Chordata > Aves > Accipitriformes > Accipitridae > Buteo > Buteo buteo. Next base: position 8,250,226 of record NC_134186.1, read on the forward strand.
GGATATTCAAAAGCCACTTAGACATCGTGCTGGGCAACTGGCTCTAGGTGGCTCTGCTTGGGCAGAGGTGTTGGACCAGATGGACCCCAGAGGTCCCTTCCAACCTCAACCATTCTCTGGTCACACTTTTGCTAGGGATAATGCTGTATGGCAACTTCTGTTCTAACGTTCTTGTTTCTTACAGCTTGTTCATGGAAGCTACTCTTGAAATTACTAAGAAAGGGAATTTTGAGGGTAGGGTGGGAGAAAGTCGATGTTCCAACCTGCTCCTTCTACATCAAGATGTAATTCATCTCTGAAAGCAGCCTATGAATAGCTCCTAGAAACAGCAGGCAACCACTTGCATGACATAGGTACTCCTATAGGGATTCAAAAATACTGCAGAACATACATGAGGGACAAAACCTACAGGTCTTTAGGGTAAAGAGACAGGATCAGAACTAGGATGCAGTATGCAGACAAGGATTGGAATCACGAGGAGCAGGAAAGCCGAGAAGAGCAATGCAGAGGTACAACACAAGCATCTTTAAAGGTTGGGATTTTTATGTTGGCTTTATTTGTTGGGTGGGTTTTTTTGTTGAAACCGAGACAGAACCACAACTGCAGAATATCAACTTAAGTTTTTTTCCCCTTATGGTTTAAATATCATTCGAAGCAGCAACACACATACTCCTTTTGGATGTATTTTAAAGGCAGCCACTGAATTAGTACACATACAGGAGCAGCCAAGAATTCATGTCTTATTTTGTCTCCAATCACCCTCTTTCAATGATGGTCACTAGCAGAAGTAAGCTTCTTATTCTTGTGCACTCCAGTGACTCATTTTGGACATTAACACCCAACTTTGATACTCTCTTTTCACATGGATTAAATGGTCACCAGCAAGGCTGGAGAAGATACCTGTAAGTGCAGAGGTTCAGCTGTCCAGGAGTGGTTGAGGACATGAAGGTACTCAGAGCTGCAATACCAATAGTTCTGCAGCTCCCTTGTTTGGTCTATCATTATTTGCTTGTAATGCTTGCTGACATTTCCTCAGCTGCTATGCTTTACTGCATCCCTACAGCAATGACACCCAACTTCTGTGGCCATTCTGGCATGAGAACACAGAACTTCTGCCAGCAGCAAGGCCAGTGACATACTCATTTATCTCTCTGGCATTACATGACAAAACCCATAGCATACTCAACGTAACAGCATTACACAAGTTTTCCAGAATATCCAGCTTCCTATATCCATGTTATATAGCACATGAACGCAAACTCTTCCCAGCTGAGTCTCCAGTAACATCCTAGTTGCCCACTTTCCACAGGAAGCCAGTCCAGCTCATACCCTTCTCTCCCAGACACCCTCTTTTTTAAAGTCCTCTTGAACATAGACTGGGATTCGGCTTTGGATTAAATGAACAGTCTAGCTCATCTTTTTATGAGGTCCTGCACACCGTTACTGACTTCTTTCCTGCCCACCACCCCTGGCACATCACAAGACTTCACCTCTGGTGTGTAATGAGGGAAGAGTTACAGGCTTGATCAAGTATTTTTGCAGGCTGTAGGTCTGACCCATAGAATAGCAGCACAACCACCACAAAGCTACTTCAATATGCCTAAACCCTGAATACAGGGTGGAAGGGTCAAAGGGAAGTGACTGTCATTCAGGTCTCTGATACTCACAGGAGATACAGATTCCATAAGTGTTAGCAACCAGACTGAAAAGTACCAACAACAGTCCACACTAGTGGTTGAATAGCTGCCAATTAAGTTTTACTGGTCACCAGTGACCTGGGCTAAGCAGCAATTCAAATTTCTGACTAGGGACAGGAATGAACTGCTGACAGAGCTTAATTTACCAGACCTGTTTCTGGAAAGAGACACCAAAGCCCCATTGGTGGGCTTTTCTCCCCACACAAGGGCAAAACCCAGGCTTGTGCAGGATCTTTACTAAGCGTCTACTTAAATTATCTTATAGTACCTGCAAACAAAAAGTCCCTCTTTAGGGGCATTCCCTGCAGCATGGCCAAGAATTGCCAAGGCGCATCCTGTAAGTTAAGTTGCTGATTACCTCAAAGTTCTTCTGCCATTCTCGCTCTCGTTTAGCTTTCTCTTGTGCCTCAATTTCCTCTTCCCTCTGCCGCTTCCTGGAAGGGAAGCCAGAAAGAAGTTATGAACCCAAAAGCGTCTACTTCAAAGAAACACAGTAATACTTTCAAAACATCTTGGAAAGCTCTTCTGGTTTCTTGACAGATTGAAGTGCTTATCAGAAGAGATAAATACACGCACCTAAGAGAGCACAACAAATAAAAATTTATTTCAAATCTGGAAGAGCAGCGAGCAGAGAAGATGGGTTTGGCACCACTGACAGTGAGTCAGCTTCTCTTGCTCGGCAAAACAAGTTGGACTCCTTCATAACTCTAGTGATAAGTCTCTACACCTATTGAGAGTACACATTTTGAGAAGTTGATATAACACTTCAGCATGCAAGGTTAGAATGAAATCCTCCCCCCCCCCCCCAATTTTCATCTATAATTAAAAGTAGTGCCCTGCAACCACCTCCCAGACTGCCTTCACTGACCCGTACTGAAACACCACTCTATGAAGTGCCCCCACAGTGAGCGCTCAGGCAACATGTGATCAAAACACCTAAGAAAGTTCAGGATCACACACGCCATAGGGTATTTCTGGCACTTAATTAAAATTAAAAATCAATTCTTTGTATGCTAACAACATGCAGAAACAAGTCACTATTTCACTGTTTTGGCTGGCCTCCATGTATACACATAGAAGTATATAAGCACACCAAATATATCAATGCCTTAAATACAAGAGGGCAAGTTTCCTGTTTGCATTTCTCAAGCGCAGAGCTCTACAACCCACAGGTTGCCCAGAGAAGTGGTGGAATCTACACCACTGGAAATCAGCTTGACAGGACCCTTGTTAATCTAATCCAAGGCCCTGCTTTCAGCAGGAGGTTGGACTAGATGATCTCCAGAGGTCTGTTCCAACTTAGACTTTTCTAAGAGTCTATGATTCCTTATCTTCTCCGAGGAAGCATGAGGGGGGAAGAAGAGCCTGAATTGCACAAGCAGAATGCTGCTCATACCTTTCATGCATTTCTTTCGCTTCTCTCTCTTTCCTCTTAATTTCCAGTTCAGCAAAGAGCTTCATCGTCTGTTTGTATACAGCTTGTTTGAACTGTGAAACACAAATCCAGTCTTAAAATAATGCCCATTAACACAGTTAGAGAAGTCTGTTTTATGTAAGAATGTAAGAAGCATAAAAAGAATGCAAAGCATATGTATGTCCATATAACTCCGTATCCTGCCTTGACAGTAGTCAGCAGCAGTGGCATACAAAAAGGTATAAAACACTGCTGATTAAATTCTGGCCCTGACACCAGGAAACAACTACTTATTAGCCTCATATTATTCTAATTTTCATTTGTATTCACGAAGCTATGCCTAAACAGAATTGTTCATTTCAAGCTCTCTTATTCTTCTGTAAAGTCTTGCAATGTTACACTTGACAAAAAAAAGCAAAATGGGCACTGTTTAGATAGTAATTTCCCACCAGATCTTCTTGATGTCTTTTAAAAGTCTAGTGATTGCTTTCCAGGAAATATTAGTATACTTAAAACAAACTTCATTATTAAAGAACAGCAAAGACTTCTGAAAATCAATGGAAAATGAGATGGTTATGGGGTTACTGTGGTGATATCAAGAAGAAAAAATGACTTTGTAAGAAAAAAAAAAAGGTGATGACTAATGATGTCAGTGTTTGATAATCATCCACCATTCTGTTAAAGCCTCTAATATCACTTGACTTTTCCAGACTAGAAACCAGGCAAGAAGAACTAACTTATGTCATACCTTTTTTAATAAAAGTGATTTGTTGCAGAACAGCACATCTACCCTCAAGTGCTATATGGAAGAAACACCTGAAACAGCTCTTACTACAAAAAGTCACTAATGCATTTTAGACATGCTGCAGTGGGTTCTATATGTTCCTCTGCTGGCAGCAAGAACACCACAGTTCCAGCATTCAGAATACAACAATAAATTAAATTCAAAAAAGAGTGCATGATGTGCAAGCAATGAAGACTTGCTCCAAGAAAAGAATTGGGTATTTTGACCTATATAACCTCATGATATATTTACTCTTTACATTACAGTTAAACTATTTTCTAAAATATATGGGTATTACCCAACACACGGTACTCTACAGTGGCTTGTCAGAATTTGTTCTTATGTAAGTGCAAGGATTTACAACACTAACAAGTCTAATAAATACTTCTGTACTGGTTTTGACTCTTAATTCCTCAAAACATGTTTTGTACTCCCCAGTTTCTCTGAACAGTATATGACTTACAACTTCAGGATCATCCTCTTCTACAGTGGGAGGTTTTCCATCCTTCTTCAACTGCTTCTTTTTTTCTTTCACCTAAAGATTAAGAACAAAAATGAGAGCCTAAAAAGTTTTATAGGGCTTACATAATTGTATCCAAGTAGTTCTGCATTCCTACTCCACTGTGTGGGAAGAACTCTGGATGACAGTGAGTTCTCGATTCGGATTGATGTTTTATTTTAGACCAAAACCTCCTCGTCCTAGGTCCAGATAAACACATACAAGATCACTGTCACATGAACTGTAGTAATTAAAAATACTGTGTTAGATACTATTCACTCAACACAATCCTTTTGTTGTTTTTTTTGTTTGTTTGTTTGTTTTTAAGATACATTCATATCCAACACACACCATCCAAACCAGCAGGAAGTTTATTTTGCTTTGTAACATTCAAAAGACTAACAACAACAAGCAGAACATGAAGTGTTCCTTGGTTCAGAGTATCTGAGCTCTCCCATATCATCTACTTTCTCAAGCTTGTTGTGTTTTAGTCCATCCACATCACTCAACTAACTTCTTGGCCAATGCAATCCAAGCTCCTTTTCTTATCTTATAGGTCATTTTCCCCCAAACTTCCCAGTCTCCTGCTGTCATCACCTATTTTCTTCCACCTACATACATTTGAACTGCATCATTCATTCACAGACTTGAAAAAAAAATATTTAGGTCAGATCATGTGGTCTGACCTAATTATTTCAAGTACTGAATTTCACTGAATTATCTTGCACTGAGCTCAACAGCAGTCTTGGACAAAGCACATTTGTTCATGCCGTGAAGAGCTCAGAGTCCACTTGCACAGCTTCATTATGAGGTTTGCTCAGCTCACCTTTTAATGACCTGAACATGCAGTGGGTGTACCAAAAAGCAAATTATGAATGACTGATTACCACTCACCTCCACCCCGGACATTCCTACAGAATACTTACAGTGTGTTCCACATATTCTTTTCCTGCCTGTATCACATCCAAGGCCCTCTTCTTTTGCTCCTGATCTAGCAGCAACTTGTACGCTTTATCTACAGCTAACAAAAAGCATCAACATTAATAGCAACAATAGTCACATTCCCAAGGGATCACCAGATTGCTACTCGTTGACCATACAAATTTTACTTCCTTGAATTGAAGGGGCTTTGTTTGGTTGGGTTTTGTTTGTTTGTTTTTAAATACATCTAGCTAAGTGATATCACGATTAGTCAAATGAGATTTGGGGTACAATAATGGCAGAAACTGTCAGACACCTTTTGGAGTTAGCAGGGTGAAAGTACCACTCCTAACAAGTGATTTAGTTATAGGGCATGACATAAGTTTAAGGTGCATAATGCCTCACCATAATGCAAAACATACACCTAAAACCATCACATTACTTCTGTCGTGTGGTCTTTGAATAAATGTAATGCACAGATTAAACAGTTTTTCTTGAACAATCTCAAAGCCCAACAGACATGTTTGTCCCTGTTGTGAACTGACAATGCAGTTACTGCCACCTAGTGAAATTTTCTGCTGACATGCCACCCCACACACCTCCCTCATCTAAAGCGCCTCTACAGCAATTCCTTCTGTCATCACTGGGGCCTCCGCCCCTAATAAACATTTAAACCAGCTACAGAAAAATGGCAGTCCAACTACTATCAGCCCAGAAAAAGGGTGAGAGCATTACCTTCAAACGCCTTCTGGGCTCTATCTGCATCATCTTGATTTTTGTCTGGGTGCACCAATATTGACAACTGCAAGAGAAAGGATCTTGCTATCAAGATCATTGCCAAATATGAAGAATATTTCAGAGATTTTTGTGACAGGAGGGAAATAGTCTCAGAGAGAAGGAATCACAGGAGATCACATTCCTTTGTATATAGACAAATCAGCTGACAACATGTAGAAGTATGCATCAGTAAAACTTATAAATCAAATACAATCCCTGTAATAAACAGGCTGTCTGAGAAAAGCTGAGCTTAGGATGTGCAGAACAGTATAAACACCCTTCAGCTGCAGTGCCTGGAGCTGCAATGAACCCCTTGGTCACCCAAGTTTTGTATCCTTGGTGTTAAGAAGAAACAAACCTACAAAGATCATCCTCAACCAAAGTTTACCTTTTACTCAACAACGTCTCCCAAGAAGTTCTCCAGTATCCCTAAGGCTGTTCAAGTATCAAACTATTTAAAAAAGTGGGTAAGTTTTTCCTTAGGCTCCTTTACTGAGAGTTAAGAAAACACCTTCCTGTACTCTCTACCCAGGAGAGACAGGACATTGATCACTACCATCCTTAGGGCAACCTTAAATGGGCTGGAAAGCATATGTCCTCCACCCTCCTCTTCTAAAGAAAGAGAAAGTTCTTTCAAACTTTCCCCATATGGCATTTTTTTTTTCAGACCTCTTATTTTTGGTGTTGCTGTATGGACTTTCTAGTTTATCTGCATCTTTCCTAGTGTAACGTTCAGAATCAGTCACAGTGCGGCAACTGAAATTGCATCAGTGCCAAAGAATGCAAAATAATTACTTCCTGAACTCTACAGATGGCACTTTCTAGTTCACAGGAAAAAGGTTTGCCTCCAGTCCTGAACAGCAGCATGCTCCTCATTTACTCTGTGATTTGATACAGCCAATGTCTTTTTCCTTCTGTTGGCTGTTCCACATTCTGTATTTAGGTGATTTTAGGTGATTGATACACAATTCCATGCACGTTTTTCATTTCATCCCATTGATTTCAAAACACTTCCCTGTAGTATTCTACCAGCCTAAAGCTAAGACAGCCCCAGTTTATTGATTTGCAGAACTGAGAAGTCAGCAACAGACTAAAAGGTTATCCTCCCACTTCCCACACATAGAAGCAGCCCATATCCCATCACCAACTTGGCAGGCATGTTACTCTGACAGCCAGCACAGCTTCCTGTCTAAAGACAGTTCTTGATGTTTACACCACTAATTCAGGTACGAGGCTACAGCTCTCCAAATACTGTGTTTCTTTGCTGCATGCACTGATTAAACTCAAATTTCTCCTGCAGATCTGTCAGCAGAGTAAGTCTGGCATAATGTTTTCTGTGTTGCATGGGGCAATGCAGACAGGTCTGTGAGCAGACTTGCTGCTGTTCCAGGTAACCCAGCCACCAAAAATGACCACTGAAATTCTTAAAGAAACCTCACAGAAAATACATTTCTGGATCCAAGTCCATACATTTGAGAAAAACACCTTTTCTCAGTTCTTAATTTCTGATGAATTTTGACCTTCTCTTTGAACTAAAGTTCAATAAGCTGATTATACAAGGACGTATCAGTTTGCAATAGCCCCATCACACACTTTACAGGCAAAGAAGCATACCACGCATGGACCAGGGACATTCTGCAGCTCTCCTCTTGTTAACACAAAGATTGTTCTAGGCATTTCTTCCCAAAATGGCTACTCCTCTACCCAGATACAGCTTTACCATCATTTTTCTTGTTCCCAAGCACAGCTGCACAATCTCTACAGAGCTTCTAGTTTCCTTCCAGAGGCTTCAAGTGCAAAAAGCCAAATACCTGCCGGAATCTTTTCTTTATCTCTTCATCTGTGGCTTCAGGATCCATCTGCAGTACCTAAAAGAGACCATGAGAGCAGAGCAAATTCAACGATACTCCCCATATTTCAGGTTCCTAGGAGCAAGCTCTAAACACTTGGTTCACTGGCATACAGACACAATGCCAGAAAGCTCCCCCCATCAGGGAGCTGCTTCAGGACATGAATTTTCACCTAGTAAAACAGAAACATTTTAAGAGACACCATGTTTAGGACATTCTACTTTTAGCAATGCTAGATTCCTCCAACTATGCCAGTGTCCTTTCCACATTCAAGTCTCATGTAGACAGCTGCCATCCCTAAATAGCCACAATAGGTCTAAATCTTCAACCAGTCCTGTAGCAATGCTTAGTCTGGCAGAAGAGAAAGCATATGGTGGCTTTGGGACACTGTCGGATCATTCATAACTGAGAACTCTGGGCAGGAAACACACTACTTCATAAGAATTTATTCATTTTATCATTTTAAAAGAAGACAGGGGAGTTTTACTCTTTGGTTTCCATGAACGAGCCCACTTGTCTACTGATCTGTAGGGACGTGGCAGCATTTAGAAGCTCTTTTGTGAATTAATTTACTGAACAGAAGCCCTAAGCAACAAGTGAGCCTTAGGCAATGCAGATGCACATGGTCTGACACTAAGAATCTGTAAATAAAAACCACTCTCTCAGCAGGAAAGCTAAATGGCTTTCGCAATGTACTCTACAAGTCAAGTACTAAGACCTACACAGAACTGAACATTGTCAAGGCGAACCTGCCAACTGCTCTGGCTGACCAGCCCTGAATTGGGACTACGAAAAGCACCTGAGGCTTTAAAAAGGCAAATAAAGATGATATCGGGAAGGAATACACATGGGGAAAGCCAGCTCCAGATGAATACCAGATTGTTTTATTTATACTGTCTTTCTCAGGCTTTCATACTTGTTGAGACTTTATAACTGACAGCAACTGGAATCAAACTATGTAATGTGCAAGGGAATTACCTGTCTTCCAGTGACTCCTCAAAAGATTGCTCGCTACTATGAGCAGTGAGAGTCCTTCTCTCATTCTATGCACTATTCAATTTCAGTGGGATGAACATCCAAAATAGAAGACACAACTAGAAACGCCAAGTCAAGAGCGCTCAGAACAGAAACTGACAAGCATGGTACCAGTAGCTGTTACATTCTCATTAATCTGCCAAATCTTCCAGTGCTGTTGCACAGGGGAAATGTGACAAAAGCATGTAGTTTGCACCTGCCATAAAACAGTGAAAAAGAGATCGAGCACATATACACCATCCTTCTGTCTTCTGTAAGCCTTCTGCACAATAATCTACATCTAGAGAATTTTTTTCTTTCTTTATGTTCAGTCCTTTTACTGAAATAAATACCCTGTAAATCCGTAAATTGGTATACCAAGTATGAAGGGAGGATAAAATGTTGAAACTAACCTCAAAAGGGTTCAAGTTGAAATATGAAGATCCAGGCCGGGTCAGCCTGTCAATTTGGTTTTTTGATGTTAAAACAGAGTCTCGTTTTTCAATTTGCTTTACCTGAAGAACAAGAGAGACCTATATTAACTGACAATCAAAATGTGCGTACTTGTTTTCCCGTGTGATTACTACACCAGCCATCATCATCCTGTACTACAATTCACAATACCTCTTGCTCATCCTAAGCCTGTAGTTACTTTACTGAAGCACTAGCAGAGAACATTTTTTAGCCTTTTCTACAGCATGACAGTATTTTTAGCATTACAGTTTAACTATAAAAAACTCTATAAAGCACTTCTGCCTGTCTCTCCTATGTCTGGCCCAACAGCCACAGCTTTTCCACTACCTTTGCTCCTACACCAGCACCATCATTGTGATTCTTTGGAAACCTACTGCAACATTTCTTTTAACCCATTGTTGGTAGGATAGCCCATTGAACACATAAGTGATCCTGGTGCAAGTATAGAAGTCCATTTCATTCTGGCCATACGTTATTCAGTTCAGTTTACTTTTTGCTCTTTACAGTATTAAGCCAAACCAAACCACGCATTTACATTTAACGTTCACCTTTATTTAAAGAAATAAGCGTCCACCAGACTGGCACTACCTTTCTGCGGACAGGCTCAGGTAAACACGTCCAAGCTGTGCACAAAGTAACGGAGACTAGCACAGGCTGAGAGAAAGGGGCCCCACGCACCTTCCCAAATGACAGCTTGTCCACAAAAAGACCAAGTAGGGGAGCACAGCGGAGGGTTACACTCAGAAGGTGCGGAGCGCACAACTCTCACCGCGTTTATCCGAGGGAGCGAGATAGGGCTTAACGCTTGGCTCCTTCCCACAGCCACAACAGGGGCTTTTCCGAGGGCGGGAGACGCCGCTGGGCCGGCGGCAGCGAGCCGGGGGAACGCCCGGCCCTCCCCGGGCCGAGCACGAACCCGCCGGCACCCGCCGCTCACCTACCCCGGCCATTCGCTCGCCCCCTGCCCAGCACCGCCAGCGGCTTCGCCCGCCCCGCCCTCCCTCCCGCCAGCGGCCCGGGGCAGCCCCAGGGCCCGCCAGGGCCAGCTTCGGGGCCCGGCGGGCTCCCCTTAGGGCGGCCGGGCTGGGCCAGGCGCCGCGCGGCCCGCCAGGCCCCGGCGCCGGGAGGGGAGGCCGCCGCCCGCCAGCCGCGGGCGGGCAGGGCCCGGGGGAACGAGGCGGGGCCGCCCGCCGCCTCGGCGGCGCTGAGGTGCGGGTACCTCGTTGTAGAAGGTGAGGAACGCCTCCTCGGCGGCGCCCCCCGCCCCGGGCTCCCCCGCCGCCGCCATCGCCAGCACCACGTGACGCCGCGCGCGCGCGCACGTGAGCACGGCGCTGAGGCCGGCGGGGCGGGCCGCGCCCTCGGCACGTGACCGCCGCGCGCGCCATAGCAACAGGCTCCGCCCCCCGTACCCCCCGCCCCCGCCACCGGTCGTCCAACCCCTTCCCCGCTGCCTGGCGCCCCGCGGCCGGAGCCCGGAGGCGCGTCCTGAGGGGAGGGCCCGGCCCGGCCCGGCCCGGCCCGGCCCTCCGCCCCGCCCCGCCCCGCCCGGGGGAGCTCCCGCCGGGCCGCAGGGCAGGGAAGCGGAGTCCGGCCGCAGGGGGCGGGGGCCGCGGGCCCGAGCCTGTACGGGCCCCCAGCTTCCCGCGCTGCCGGGGGAAAGGCGTGTGTGGGGAAGCGAAAGCCGCGCATGCGCGGGCCGTGACGCGAGGGGTGGGTCTCGTCCGCCCGGCGCTCCAAGGGCAGGCGGGCGATGGCGGCCGTGGCGGTGGCGGCGGCGCGGGGCGGCCTGCGTGGGGCCCTGGTGGCGCAGCAGCAGCGCTGGAGCTCGGGCTCGGGCGCCGACCAGGTGGGTGCGGGCGGCGGGGGCCTCCCTCCCTGCCTCTCTCTTTCCCTGCTTACCGCCGTCTCTCCCCGCAGCTAGGCGAGCTGGGCAAAGGCGCCGGGAAGGGCGGCGGCGGCGGCGGCGCCATCCGCGAGGCGGGGGGCGCCTTCGGGAAGAAGCAGGCGGCCGAGGAGGAGCGGTACTTCAGGTGAGCGGGGCGCAGCGGGGCCTGCGCCCCCGCTGACGGCTGTCGCCGCGGGGTCTGAACAAGCAGCTTTTCCCCCCACCCCCCCGCCCCGCCGGGTAACCGCCACCGGGCCGGGCCTGGCGGCCCAGCGCTGGGCCTCCGCCAGCCTCACCTGCAGCCAAGGCCCGACCTCTGCGCCGGCTCCCGAGCCCCACGCTGAGGGGTTGTGGCGACCCTCGGGTGTACGGGTGCTGCACCTTGTGCCGTGCTTTCTTGCAGGGAGAAGGAGAGGGAGCAGCTCGCTGCCCTAAGGAAACACCACGAGGAAGAGATTCATCACCACCAGAAAGAGATAGAGCGGCTGCAGAAAGAAATTGAGCGCCATAAGTATAAGATCAAGAAGCTTAAAGATGATGACTAAGTAGATGCTGTTCTTGAATGTGCATGGCCGATATGATTGTGGTGTAAAACAGCATTGAAGACTGTATGCTTTGGCCAACATAATCCAAATTCGTCCAATTATACTGTGGTCTGCAACAACATCAAATAAACTACTCGGTCTCTCTTCTTCTGTTCAGTAACTGTTTAATGAAAAAAAAAATGCACTGTCCGGTTTTAAACTTCATTGCACTTCCAAAATAAGGATATACTCTTGAGGAGGCAATCCTCTACAGAACTTCACTATTTTCTTTAAATTTATTTCAAAGAAATGACCATTTGTACTTAGGGTGGTAACTTTTACAGTTAAAGCTGCAAGAAAGTTGGGGAAAAATGGTACCTGTGTAGAGACCCGTTCACACAGAAATAGCTTTGTCTTGACTTGTCACTGTGGTGTAGGGGCAAGATGGCAATTCACTGAACTAGCAGAGTATAAAAAATAAGGCTCTTTTGTTGCACTTAGTGTGTAGTGCCATAAACAGAGAGAGAAAAATACTGTTCTAAGTCACGGTGATTTCACTTGTGGTGGTGTGAGTTCCTGGAGCATGATAGCTGAGATCCTGACTGCTACATGAAGTAGTCTTTTCTGCAAAGCCTTTAATTGCCCAATGGTGTTTTTTTGTCTCTAGTTCTTGATATGCCTTATTTAAGTCCCTTTCCAAAGAAGGATCAATTAAGATTAATTTTATGCAGGTTCAGTCACTTTTGTGATTTTAGTGTAAGAAATCCATCATAAAACATAATGGCAAGTGACTTACTGAAATAGTGTGGCCTTACTGCACTAAGCCCTGACAAGAAGCGGATTTTGTGTAATAAGAATGGGCAGGTACGAAAACAGCCTTTCCTGCACTGCCGTGCCTGTAAATCTGCCTGAACAGACTTAATTTCTACCGCTGGTAAAAGGCACCCTACCTTACGGTATATTGTTACACTGTGAAGTGTTGCAGTGGAGCTGGATGCGGGGGCCGGGGGGGGGGCGGATAAATAGCTGGAACTGCCCTGTCTGAAACAGCAGGAGGCAAATCAGAACCTTTGATGTAGAAAGTGCTTTGACAAGGGTGTGACTGGCTGTCTGAAGGTGTCCTAGTTTCTCCTGTGTTAACTGGTACATCCCCAACTAGCTGCTCCCCTTGGGCCACTCTCTTTCACCTGAGGGACATTGCAGCTGGTGGTATGTCTTGTCTGCATTATAAATGACAGCACTTTCACTCTAATGAAGAGTCCATGCCCTTAAAACCTCTTGTTCTTGTTTAATGAAAATGTCATCCGTGTGATCCGCTGTGGAAGAGAGAGGCTGCGCTGTGAAGTATGTTATTGCCTGGCTTTGCTCAGTCTATGGGAGATGGTGTTGCAGTCAGTTGTGCAGAGGTTGTTTGTAGAGCCGTCTGTGGGGTTTGTTGGTTTTAGTTGGGGCTGATTAACATGAGCCAAAAATATTAATATCTCCCCCTCCACACCTCCCTGGGAATATGAAACCTGGTGGGAAGAACTGCATCATGAAAAGCAATATACTATTGACCTGTTTAGTTTATACCCATTTAAAAATCTGAATTTTTACCTGTTTCAGAATCTTTTCCCTATTATATCTGTCAGCTGGTTGGCTTCCCCCAAAGGCTGTGGAGTCACTCGTGAGATGTCCCCATTGAAGACCAATTTCTTGGCATCACAACTACTGTGGACTATGGAATAACTGAAATAAATATTAGGACGACTTTATGTTCTGAAGGGAACAGATGAGAGCTTAAATTCACAGCTTTGTGATTTACTCTGCATTTTTGTGCACCACTGAAATCTTAACTATGTCATGTAAGCTCAGCTGCAGAGCCTCTGCCCAGGTCCCTGTAAGGGAGAGGGGATTTGCTGTGAGAGTATGAGTGTTGTGATTTGGACTGCTATCATCTACCGTGCTGCAGGGAGAGGCGTTACAAACTCTCTGAAGTTCCCCAGAGCTCAGGTATGCGGTACAGTATCCTGCTACACAGCAGAGAGCTTTTTTGCTGACCAGCACTCTGAAACACGTCTCTTTCCTCATGTTTCAACTTTGCACAGGTTTCAGCGGGGATTCCTACGCCGGTAGATGTGCTGGGTCCCTTCCCACGTTATCATAAACCCATCCCATTTTCTGGTGAGGAACGTCTAGTTAATTCACGACTTTGCAGTCACCCTGAACTTCTCTCAGCTTATGGCAATGGAAGTACACACGACGAGGACAGGCAGCTGTAGATTTTGACTGAGCAAGCAGGCTGGAGAGAGAAGTCCCTTTCAGCAGTGGCTTGACTGGCAGTTGATCATTATAGAGCCATGCCCACAGACTATGGCTGCTGAAGAAGCTGAACAGATTAATGATGCTGCTATGTAAAGTGGACAGTCTCCCTCCTGCTTCTACCTCTTCTCCTCCCTTTCACTGTCTCGGGTGTGTTGAACTCTTGGGGGAGTCATTCAGCCTGTTATGTCAATAGCCTGTATTCTTGTTCTAAGCCCAATCAATCTTTTGCTAGGTTAGCAAGTTTTATAGCTTGTGGAGCCCCGAAGTGCCAAAATCACCACCAAGCAAATGTGAGAAGTACTGAGGAGGGAGATGTGTGTGTGTGGTGGGAGCAGTCTTCTCCCATCTCATGAAATTACCTTTGCTAAACTAGAAATGTCTCTCTTTATCCAGCTGGCATGTTAATTGATTTTCCAGCGATCCTCCTACTAGGGATTCCACTTGGCTGTGAACCTTAATGCCTTGGGTAGCGTCTGTTCAATTTGTCCTCATGATGAGGTTTCTCTACTCTGTTCTACCCCCTGACCTCCTCTTCCAGGGAGTTCCAATAACCTAAATATCCCTGAAACCAATTTGCTTTAGTTTAATGCTGGTGACACTCTGGCCATTCCTAGTTAACGGGCACTGTTTTATTTCCTTGAAATGCAAATATCTCTGCCTAGCAAAAGACCCCTCTCCTGGACTTGTCTCTAGAAATCACAAGCACCTCACCCACCCCACCTCTTACACCAACTGTTTACCAGGGGCAATTCTGTGAGCAACAGAGCTCCTACAAGAGCTCCCAGCACCCAGCGCTGGCCACAGCACCCTGACCCTTTTCTTGCGCTGTTTCTGGTGCTCATTAAAACCTTTTATATGCAGATTCAATTGCAGAAGTGTCTTTCCCTCTTCCCTGGGGTTAGTAAGAAGAATGTGTTTGTGTAGTGTCTGATCACTAGCAAAGGTGGCTGAAGGTAAATGATTGAGAGAGACCTCTCCCTTTTGGCAAGGGAGATGATAAATAATCCTGTTTTGTGTAGTTTCGTCATCAGTGCATCTCTTCAGAAGTGTTTTTTTCTCCTATTGAACTTTGAACTGTCGGTCTCTGCAATAAGTTACCAAATGACACAGATGTGAGACCCCACCTGCAGTACTGTGTTCAGCTCTGGGGCCCCCAACACGAGAAGGACATGGACCTATTGGACCGAGTCCAGAGGAGGGCCACAAAGACGATCAGAGGGCTGGAGCACCTCTCCTATGAAGACAGGCTGAGAGTTGGGGTTGTTCAGCCTGGAGAAGAGAATGCTCCAGGGAGACCTTAGAGCAGCCTGCCAGTACCTAAAAGGGGCCTGACAAGAAAGCCAGAGAGGGTCTTTTTACAAGGATGTGTAGTGACAGGACAAGGGGTAATGGCTTTAAACTGAAAGAGGGTAGATTTAGATTAGCTATTAGGAAGAAATTCTTCACTGTGAGGGTGGTGAGGCACTGGAACAGGTTGCCCAGAGAGGCTGTGGATGCCCCATCCCTGGAAGTGCTCAAGGCCAGGTTGGGTGGGGCTTTGAGCAACCTGGTCTAGTGGAAGGTGTCCCTGCCCATGGCAGGGGCATTGAAACTAGATGATCTTTAAGGTCCCTTCCAACCCAAACCATTCCATGATTCTATGTATGTCTCTTGTTACTGATTCTTACAATATAGTGGCAACCCATCACAGGTGAGTATACTGGATCTGGGGTGCTTTACTAAGGTTTTTCTTCCAAGTGGAGTGCAATATGGCAATAGCACCAGCTTGGAGGCTTGTAATGTTTTTTTCTGCAGCTCCTTTGACAGTGCTTGTGATGAAAAACCTGAGACAAGTAAATGTGAAAGGTGCCTGAGTTTGAGTTACAGGCAGACATCTTAACAGAAGCATTTCAGCTACAAGAAGGCGGAGATGATTTAAGATGATTGCATTTGATCTGATGGACGTTTTAACAACAGGGTTTGGTATCCTGGAGCGCACTGCAATATCGTAGGGCTTCTGACAGATTATGTGAGCATTTGCGTGACTAGGAACAAGCAGTTTATCTGGGGTTCAGTCATCTATTTCCAGGGCCAGTAGATGGAGAGATGCCAGCTATGGGCAGCCGCCACTTCAGTGCCTGTGGTTTGCTGTAGATCTCCAGTTCAGAGCAGGAGTGCTGAGGAGTAAAACAGGATTACACCTCAGACCTGATGTGATCACTGGGGGTTTAAGAAGGTATGAGCTGTCTAGAGACCTTCCCAGAACTGCCCCCCAGTCCAGTGTGACCTGGAGGACAGGGCTCAGTTGTCTTTCTGAAATCAGTAGCTACAAACTGCCAGCTGTTTTCAGGCAATTCTGGTGCACAGCAACCAAAACCCGAAGCTGATGTTTGAGGCTGGTAAGGCTGCAAGGATGGTGCTTAACTCAGGTAACAGGCCATAGAGGGGCTTATTGTTCTGGGTTTCCTCAGTTGCTCTGGAATGGCTGATGGCATGAATAGCCCCCCCTCTGTCCTGCAGGCACAGGAGTACACAAATGAAGGGATTCTTCTCTCTTCCCTGACAGCACTGGTGCACCCTCATCATTCAATTGTTCCTCAGGGTTGGACTGATCCCATTCATAACACCCTAACACTCCACAGCCACCTACAGCGCAGATTCATGAAGAAAAAGCTTCACTTCTTGGAGTGGCCTTTACGTTTCAATGAGATGTATATCCTTCCTTACCGCCAGATCCTCTGTCTGTATCTTGCTCTTATAGATCACGGCCCCCACCTCTCGGCCACTGCAGAAGCAGGAAAAGTGCACTTTTTTCAGCTAAAACAGAGTTGTCGATTATTGCTGCAGCAAACAAGCTTCTTCCCAAGGTGCTTAGTTTGTGCTGCGTCCTACACAAATATGACAGCAATTTCCAAGAATCCTTGGCTGAGGGGTGGGCACAGAAGTGACAAGAGAGAAAAGTGATACATCCAAGATCTTTAGCAAGCTGGTTTTAGTGCAAGATACCCAGGTTTCCCAGTCTGGTCTCTTTGGGCCTTTTTGTCACACTAGTCCTCCCCACTCCAGAGCAGATAAGGGGAACGAGGTAGAACAAAGACAAAGCATATACTTATGTTTTCCCAAAATCAACTACACGGGCTCTGTGCAAGGCAAAATAAACATATGTGCAAAAAATAACATGCTAATAACAGCAGGATGGCCTCTGTAGGTAGAAATTTTCCTGAGCATTTCCCTGCTTTAGAGAGGGGTGGAACACACTGGGGGCTTTCAGAAAGTTCCTCACCGATAAATAAAGCCTGTAGATTTGTTTTAAGACAAACCTCCTCTCAAAGCCTGGGCTTCAGCAAACACATGAGAAGAGCTGCATGAAAAGCACCAGAGAATAGTATGTTTGCTGGAAGCAGGCACATCCACGACGCGTTATCCATAATAGCTGCACTGCTAATTGGTCAGAATAAAAAGTCTAAAGCACTGGAAAATGTCATATTCCATATACATGTTAACAGCTCACACGCAAGCTACAGCAGAATCAACTCATCTTGCCACTGATGTGGAAACAAAAGAATTTCAGTGCAAGCTTGGAAGAGGAGTGACAGACTGACAGGAACAGGCTGAGCCTTAGCAAAACTCAACCTCTGGCCATTAAGACAATAGGAATATGTCAACAGGTCACAGGCTAAATACACACAGCTGCTGAAAAGCCTGATCCCTTCACCTCCTTCAGTCTGTTGGCTAATGGATATGCTCACCTTTCTCCCCTGTAGCACCCTGGGACTCCTGGGTGCTGAAGGAATCAGGAAAACAAAGGCAGGGTCACTGCCAGGCACCATGGTCTCACCTCTCCATTATCAGCTGATGAATGCAGGGACACCACAACCATCTGCATGTTCACGAGGCAGCGAGACTTCTTGCCTGCCCTCCCAGACTGATGCAAACCAGCTCTCTGCAGCAGAGATTAACCTTGTCCTTGGTTCCAAGATGGTTTTTGTTCTGCCTTGTCTCAGCCCAGGACTAACTAAATCAGGTCCTGTGTGCATCTCTTTAGTTCCAGCTAGAGAGAGCTGTAACTCTTATCATTCCCGGATTTTCTAGCAAAAATTAAAATTGAAAAATCTAGCAAAAAATTAAAATTAGTCTTCATCCCAGAGCATCTAGGACCTCCTTTCAGGCTCAGCTTGCTGTCTGGCACTGGACTAATCCTACTACCTGCAGGCCATAGCTTGTTCCTGGCTAGAGGTGTTCAATATTCAGATCATTTTGGACTGAAGCTATTGTATGGAGCATGAGACCAAAGAGCAAAAAGGCTGGCAAAACACATACACAAGCTAGAGTGGTAGTAGCTGCAGATATTCTGGAGTGATGTAACAGAACCTGGTCCATAAGCCAAAGGGCTGAGGTCTACAGCCAGTCTGGAGCTCTAGCACCTCTCTACTAAATGGCAGTACATATAGAAGATATCTTCTTCTGATGTCCTGCTGCCTTTAACAGTCAAGCACCCAGAGAATAAAAGCAGGGCAGAGCTTATAAAGAAAGGATGGTGAACCCCTGAAACATGGAGGGCAAGAACAGCCAAAAGTAAAAATGGAAGGAAAGGACTGGGACAAAGAGCAGCATGATTCACTCAGAACTAACAACCTGTTCCCAGGTGGCATAGGCAGACAACCCTAAATGTACTGAAGGATGCAGATGTGCCTTCATGTCAGAATTCAATCGAGCCTGTTACAGACAATGTATGTGCAGTCTGTAGCATGCAGCAGACAATTTTTCAAACTATTTTTTGCAATGTAACAAGGATTCTATTGTGTGGAAATCTCATCAGAGTGGCAGCTTATAGTTAATCCGTGTTTAATTACAAATTCTATCTCATGAACACCTATTTATGAATTGCTTAAATTATTAATCTCTTAGCAGAAAAATAGCATGCTAAAGTCCTGTACTGGCAAAACCATGCCAGGTTTAACACAAAATCAATATTGAATTGGGGTAGGAAATGAGAACTACCAAAAAAAAGCCCTACTGCCAAAACCCGCAGCCTGCCAATGCTCACAACTATCTGCATATAATTAATTACCTACAAGGGGCTTGGGAAATACCAGTGCAGAACAGATAAGAAACTGTCAGCAATGCCATCAAGGCTTTTATTTTGGCAATTAGTACATTAGGAATCTTCCTGCTGTAAGATCTGGTAGTGCTCAACAACTGAAATTATTATACTGCCAGAAGCGTACATACCTCAATATACATTTTGCTATAGTCTCATCATGTTCAGTTGTCAGCTGACAGGAGATATGTCAGTATACTCCACATTTCAGTCCTGGGTACTATATTATAAAATATTTAAGAGCTTTGCAGGACATTTATTAAGTACCACTAAAGCGACAGATGCTCAGGTCCCTCAATTCTCAATTTTTGTGCTGCGAGAACTCCTTAAACCTACCATTCTTAACTCCTAGTAAAATAAACTGCTGCAGTGAACTTGAATGGATAAGGCAACGAACAATTTTATCTCCTTCCATCTTTATGCTACAGTAGACCCTACATTCAGCAAGGAAGAGCTGTCACTACTGCCTAGTCTGGAGAGGGAAGTCACAGAGGCCGTGCAACTTTCACAAGAAAAGCAACGTGTCTGCCACCAGACAAGTTCAGCAAGATAGACTGAACGCCTCCAATATCTGTACAAGTTTGCTTCAACTTCTGGATCAGAAAGCTGCTTCTTCTATTTACATCAGGCAACACATACGATTTTTACCCATGCTCCACATTAACAGTGATGGACATATACACACTTAATACACTGTGCAGATGCATGCAGTCTTCAGGAGAGTCATTTTGTGGTTAAACTCCTGGAAGGACCTTCTCTGAGAGTATGAGAGCTACTGGTTTATTTCTTTACCAGACTCAAGAGGGACCATTCACATGACCGTATATATACATACAGACATATGGATTCACTTTGGTGCAGTACTCTGGGACACGACTTGACCCAACCAAGCGCACATTTACTTTCATGTTGTGCAACAGCAGGACAAGGAGATGAAGCAGCGCAACCCCATGGGCGCCAGCTTGCTGATTTCCTCCAGACTTACATATTCGTTGCATCAAGCCCGTGCTCATCAAGAGCCTGATCGAGCAAATCAGGTAAGCAGGCAAGTGACGTTTGGTCACGGATTAATTACAGACTAGCAGGCCCAGACACCAGCATCCCGCAGACCGACATCCTCAGAAGGACCCAAACCGCCGCTCCTGCTGCTCGCCCTCCCCTCTCCCCTCCCGGCCTGCAGGCCGGCCGCGGCATCGGCAGAGCCCGCCCGGCCCCGGACGGCTTCGCCCGGCAGAACGAGGCACCTAGGGCGCAGAGCGCCCGTGCCCACAGCCGGCCCTTCGGCCGGCCCGGCGCTGCCACCCGGGGGACGGGAGCCTTAGCGCAGGAGGCTGGGCCGGGCCGGGCCCGGCCCGCACGGCGGCTGCTCCACCCGCCGCCCGCCCCCGGGGCCGGGGCTAACCCTGCCGGGCAGCGCCCCCGCACCGACGGCCCCGGGCCGCAGGCAGCCGACGCCGGGCCCGCTCCCCTCAGGCGGAGGCTCCACCGCCGGCCCGGCCCGCCGCAAGGGCAGGGCGGGGCGGGGGCGGCCCCGCGCACACCCTGCGCGCTCCCCGCGCTCCCTTTGTTCGGGAGGCCACGGGCGGCGCTGCCCCTTTAAATCCCCCCAGCTCCGGCCCTACCGGCGCGCCGGGGTGAAGGCGCTGCGCGATTGGTTACGGCGTCTCCTTCTCATTGGTCTCCGGGAGGAACGGCGCGTCCCGCCTCCCAAGTCTCATAGGCGCCGCAGGCCGCTCGTCCAGAGCGTGAGTTCCTGAGTGGGTGAAGCAGTGGTCCCTGGAAACAGTTCCGGGAAACCCCGCGTGTTGCCGGGGTCGCGCCGCCGTCCATGAGGAGAAGGAGGAGCGCGCGCCATTTGCCGTCGCTGCTTGGGCCCGAGCTGCGCCGCGCAGGCCCCGCTCCGGTGAGTCCCCGGGGGGTGCCGGGGGGCCGCCTCGCGCGGAGGTGGGGGGGGCGGGGTGCGGCGCGGGCTCCGCGGCCGGGGGCCGGGGGGGGGGGGGGGCGCGAGGGCTCCCGCGTAGGCCCCGCGGCGGGGCGGGCGGCCGCGGGGCTCCGGGTAGGCCCGGCGCTGGCGGAGGCGGGCCCGGGGCGCTCGCGAGGCGGGGGCGTCGCCGGGCGCCGGCCGCGGCCCGGCCGCTCCGCTAGGCCGCGGCGGGGCGGGCGGGCCGGCCGCGCGCGGGAGCTCGCGGCGGGGAGCGGCCCGGGGGCGGGCCCTGCGGCCTGGCGGCGGGGAGGGCGGTGCGGACGCGGGCTGGGGCTGCCCCCCGCTCCGCCCGGCTCTGCGGGTGAGGCTTGTAGGCGGCGGGGGGCTGGGACGCGCTCTTCTCGCGGTGCTGCCGCGAGGGGTAGCGGCAGAGCGTCCGGTGCGCGGGGTCGGCTCCCTCCTCGGTTCCCCTCCCGGCGCTGCGGAGCCGCGATGCCGTCGCTGCTCAGGCGCCCTGGGAGGCAGCGGCCGCTGCCCGGCCCGCGCTGCGGTATGGCTGCGGGGGCTGAGGAGAGCTTCCCGCAGAAAACGCGTCGCTGTCGTAGCGCGCTCTGAAATTCTGCGTGGCGCGTATCGCGATAGAGCCGGCTGTGGGGAGGGAAAACTGCACTGCACCGGTTCGCGCTTCACATTCCGGTTGACAGAGTGACGCTTGTCAGGTGCTCCGAAACAGTTCTCCAGAATTCTGTTGCTAAGACGTTGTTTTTCTTAAATGGCCTTTTACCAGGTCGTCAGAAGTTCTGCTTAAATACATCATTATTACTATTATTTTTAAAATAAGGCTGTAGTTACTGCGTCTTAGCGGCCTTGTTATGTGTCAGGTTTTGAATGTGGCTAACTATGTACTTAAGCTATGCTGGACTGCTCTTTTTGAAAAAGTTGCTTGGATTCCCTTTCCTTCATATACTACGCTAAAGTATCCCACCAGCAGTTTGTGCTGCAAAGGATGTTAATAATGCTCATGAAGCTGGTTTTTTGTTTGTTTTTTTTTCCCTCTTCTTTACACTTTGTCTAACACTGAATTTTTTACGTCTCCTAAAAGTAAAGGTAATCCAACCAGAATTCTGCATCTTGCGGTGTAATTTTTTTTTTTACCTATCCAAACCGTGGTGTGTGCAAACTAGCAGAGTCTGCTTGATAATTTTGTATCCCAGAAACTGTATTTCCCATGAGTACTTAATATCCTTATCTCTCAGTTTTTCTGTCTAGATGTGAACACTGTTGGAATAATATTCGAGCCTCCTGCTAACACTCAACTTACTAGTTTTGTCTAAAAAAGCAGTACTCCCTGCTTTCTTAGGCAAAGATCTGAAAAATTCTTTGAGGATAAATTTGTCAGAACAAAGCTCATTTTTGTTGAAGTGTTGCTTTGGACTGGAGTGCCACAAGTGTTGGTCTGTACAACCCAAACAACCAGAGGAGCTATGAATGGCCAACTCCAGTTAGAAACGAGCATGTAGAGACTTTG
Organism: Buteo buteo; assembly: GCF_964188355.1. NCBI lineage: Eukaryota > Metazoa > Chordata > Aves > Accipitriformes > Accipitridae > Buteo > Buteo buteo. The sequence goes on from NC_134186.1 coordinate 8,272,904, forward strand.
TAGTTCAGGTTAGCAAAATGTAGTAGCTGCTGTAGTAGCAGTCAGTGTTGTATTTTGGTGGCACTGATGTGCACCTTGCTAACCTGGTGTGGTAAAGTCATCTCCCGATGACGCTTGTGTAGATACTGAAGTATAGTTTCTGTATGGGCAGTGCTAGTCTCTTGCTTAGCATCATGATGGAGGTTCTCAGATTTTTTCATTCCATGGGGTTATGGAGTGGGAAAGGCTGAGAACTCTGTGCTGGAGGGGTGAGGGTGCTAACTATATTTTGTTGTAGATAGTCTGCCACTGAAATGCTGGTATGGAAACCTGCCTAATGTGTGAAGGTCTTCAGGGTGTGATAACTTTGAAACAAGTCGTCTTGTAATTCATGCTAATAAACATGTAGTATATAATAATTAAGCTATTAAAATGTACCTTCTGTGATTGAATAAGCCATGGTACAAAAGAAATGGCTATAATGCCTTCATGTAAAAGGGGTGTGCCAGTAATGTTTGTGAACAAGTAAGGCTTTAATAAAGCCCCAGTTCAGTCTTTTAATGTAAGTTCTTATCTTCCCCTCGCTCATGTGTTTCTTATCTTCCTGTTTTGACAAGAACCTTCTTGAAGTGTAAGGCATAACTATAGGGATTACGCTTGTTTTCTTGTGGTTCATTAAAAAAACAACCACAAAACAAACAAACAAAACCCCTCAAAAACTTCCCCTCAATGCTGTTTTTAATATGGTATAACTTACATGCTTGACATAGGTAATACATTGGATAGAAGGAATAGTAACATAAGCAAGTTGAATGACCTTGGTGTGGAGTTTTTATGTATGAATTAGTTATATTTGCTGTGCACCTGAGCTAAACAAGCTTAGTTCCTACGTGAAATCAAAAGTTACATAGCAGAAGACTGAAAACAGTATTGATGTATAATCACTGTGAAGTTGGTTATGGTAGTTTGAGATATTGTCCCTTTGCCAGAAATTGCCATTCCTTCTCATTTAAGCTGTTACTAAGCATGTTTTGAGTTAACTAGACTGTGAATTTATAATTAATTGGATGGAGTTATACTTAGATAGTCTGTGGGTGGCAACCTCTGTTAGAGGCATGGTATAAAATACAGGGAATAGTAACATCATGGCTGTTTAACCAGTGACTGTTGGATTGAGGCTGAGATCAAGTTTCTGTTTTCAACATGCCATATGCTATCAGGCTCAGTTGTGTGTTAATTTTTTTTCTAGGAAAACTACTATTTGAGCCATTTGAGTTACTGAACATGAAAAAGAAGGTTGTTTCTGGGTAATTTAGAAGCACCTGTAGCTTTAACCGCCTACTAGTCATATGATTAGAGCTTAAAAAAGGGACTAGTCACTTTGCAACTTTGCAAATTACTCTTTTGAGATGCAGGAGTTCTAGGTGAAAGATAGTGGATGGCTAAAAACATGTTTTATTTCATGAAGTATTCACGGTCTTCAGAAAAACGTTGCTGGCAACAACAGTGTGAGGTTTGAAATAAGACAATCCTTCCCTTCCCGTACACGCAGTTCTGAGGTGGTAAAGCTAGGTAACCTCTTGGTTTCCAGTGGAAATTCTCCTTGCCTATGTAAAGTTGCCCCCAATGTGTATTTATTACTCCTGTTCATTTGGTAAGCACGTTTTTGTGGACACTGTTTTAAATTCATCCATTTCTGCATGTTTTAAAAACAAATACATATCCCACACATACTAATATACATAATCCTTTACTTACAATCCACACTTAAAATCTTTTTGATTCAACCAGTCTCCCTCTTTTCTAGATACTTGAGTTACTTAATGCAGATGAAAAACTCTTGAGTGCGTGTGGGTGCTCTTCTCTGTGGCCCAGCCTGTCATAGGCTGAGTCACGTGGACACACTGCGCATGCAAATGTAGACATTGCTCCTCTTTAATAAGCTTTTAATAGTTTTAATATTTTCTTAGAGGAGAACAGAAGTGCTAATAAAATCATTGTGTGTCTTCCTTACTGATAAACTTCAGTTAAAAAATATTTTTCTTGATAGCTACATCTAGTTGATGTTATCTAGAGGGAGAGCTAAATGATCTTTTTCATCTGTGACTTTCACCCACGTATCTCTGCTGAACTCAAAGTGCAGATTCAGTATTGTAAGAGATGTAGTTTTCCTTGTTGGTGATCATTCAGGAAGAAAAGTCAGTCTAATCTTAGATTTCAGGCCAAGCCTGCAAAGCCAGCAGGGAATCTCTGCTATAACTGTGAAAAGAAATATATTTCTTCTGGATGCTGTTGGGACCTGAATATCTTGACAGCTGTGTCACTTCAAAATTTTCCAGAGTAAATTTCTTTAAGAAAGTCTTTTAAATTAAGTTTGTGTGACAGGAAATAGCTAAGATTTGAACACCCAAACTGAACTTTTTTTGGCTGGTGAATGTGCACTGCATTTGACTTAACTTCTTTATGAGGATACTAATTATTAAGTAAAAATAAACCGTACAGCTAGTGAGTTAAAATGCTGAGACTTAATTTACGTTGTCTAAAAGTCTACTTAAAAAAGCATTTGATCAACTGTGGTGCTGTGTAGTAATCTGATACTTAGGGGTTAGATATTGCTCCACACACTGGTGTGTGTTTGTGATAAAGGTAGATAGCTTTTCATGCCGTTAGGCTGCAAATCTTGCCTGTCAGGAGTTAGAGAACTGCAGATGAGTTTCTGCCTCAACATGGAATAGCTGTCAACCTTTTGTTCAGTTAGGCAACACTGAGAACAGTGCTAAACTTCTGTGTACATGACATTTGAAAGCTGATCTGGGTTCATAAAAAAATGTCCAGGAGCATCACCATAAGCCATTAAAGTTTAGGTACTTGTAATTGTTTTAAATAACTTTTCCGTATTTATGTATTGGCTTAGCCTTACAGTTCTTGGTGGTAGGGGGTTTTTTTTTGCTGTGTACAGAGAAGACAATATATGCGTAACTCTTTTGAGATGCAGGAGTTCTAGGTGAAAGATATAAGGCAGTAAAAAGGCGAACACAAAAATAACTCCCTTCATGTATCTCTTTTGTGTATATCATCCTCTGCATTTTTGAGAAGAGGGATTGAGAATGATACGGTACCTAAAGCACTTTAAGCTTAACTAAGCACCCTCTGCCCTGCCCTGCACTGTTTCAAATTTGAGATCTTGCAGAGGCTATCTAGCAAGCAGACATCTAGCTGATTTGTTTTCTGTGATTTTTGTAACCTGTAGAAACTTCACGTTCAGTTAGTATTTTGGGAGTTCAGTTAATACCTGTAATAATAGGTAAGCAGTATTGTAGTCTTCAGGTAGCATTTTTTTTCTTCTGTAATTAGCCTATAGTCCCAGTTGCTTTTAAGTAAACTGAATGGGTTAGAAAGCAGTTCCTCTTCATCAAGTAACAGAATGTGTGTGTACATTTATATGTGCTATGTAGCTACAGAAAACTTCCTTTCTTTTCCTCACTAATTGCATAAAGAAGTGGCATCTGACAGAGAAACAATGTGAGGCTGCATTACATCTCTCTAAAATTGCCCTTCAAGTCAAGACAGCTTTAGTAAAATCATTACTTTTCTGTCTGAAGAAAAATGATTTTTTTTTTTTTTCGTTGCTCAAGCTTGCAAATCTTAGGATATCTTCCAAAAAGTTCATGAGCTGTAGTCTAGAAGGGATGGGTGTACAAGTGACTGTTACAGGTGTGGTTATGTTTGGAGACTCGTTTTGCAGCATAGTAAATAGCTTGAGGCTTCAGCGTTTTTTTAAAAAAACAACTGTTCTTGAATCATCTTCATATCTGTATTCCAGTACTTAATTGCATTGCTCTGACCATGCTGCATATGTCTATCTGGTTATCATTTCACTGCTGATCATCAACTTCTTCCCTATCTTTTAAAGCCCAAGGCTCATTTCATTTCTGAACTTAACAGCTGATCATCCTAATGTTCTCTGCTGGGTAGTTGAATTGTCTCTTGTCAGCCTTTTTATTTGAGACTACTAAATATCAGCTGGCTGGCTAATTGAGAAATTGAAACTGGTTTTAATGAATTTGGCAAAGCCCACTGGAATCGTCTGAGGCTGTAGTTGTGCATTTTTCAGTGCGCATATTTGGAATAAGTTTGTTAATTCTGAAAGCAAGTCTTTTTATTAATATAAGAACTGAAGATGCTGCAGTCATGGCTTCCTTTTAAACCAATAAATTATATATTATAAAAAAAGTAGCTGTGATTTGTAGAGCTCCTATTTGAGTAAAACCGAAAGTGTGGAAACAGTTCAGTTGCAGCTTCAAATCATAATGTGCGTTAGAGTGCACTTTTTCTCTATCCTTACTGAGTTCTGACAGCGTTGTGAGAAAGTATTTGGCTAGTCTTATGCAGCATGTTGGGTTTGAAGGAAGACATGGCAACAAGCCAAGAAAGTGAAAATTAGCAAACAAGTATTGACATTTTTATACATTACGCTACCCTGCAGGGTTATGTGTTCACTACATTTTAAACAATTGTTTTAAAAGTAGAGGAATGGGAAATGAAAATAGCACTAGCTCTTCTGATTCTTCGTTGAAGGATGTTATTATTGTATCCCCGTACATTTTAGCTGCTATGGTAACCAGTTAACTTACTGACAATCAGCAGATAAAGTTTAGACATCGTTATGTACATGAAGTACATTTTAAAAAAAAATTATGTAAATTCTTCCATGTACATTTTCCACAGTATTAAGGGTTGTACTTTCTTTTGAAACTTAGATCAGCTGCATCCAAAAAGTATTAAATAAAACTTTTGATACAGGTCATTTGCAGCATGTATACAAATTAGTTTAGATAAATCATGCATTGTCCTACAAACTAGTTATTTCTGGCTTATTGTAATATAGCTCCTGAATTTTTTCCAGCAGCATAATAAAATGGCTAATCAGGTGAATGGTAATGCGGTACAGTTAAAAGAAGAGGAAGAACCAATGGATACTTCCAGTGTAACTCACACAGAACACTACAAGACACTGATAGAGGCAGGCCTCCCACAGAAGGTGGCAGAGAGACTTGATGAAATATTTCAGACAGGTATAATATGCATTTCTTGTTTCTGATTGGTTATGAAAGTGAGGGCATACCATTTTCAAATTTTTATAGATTAAGGTTTAAAAATTTATTGTTTTTGATCTGTGTAGCTCTGAATGTTTTGCTACTTTGACTTCCCTAAAGGCAAATTGGGTTTGACATTGACTAATTACTTGACACATCCTTAGTGTTGTATGTGATATCTTAGTTGCTTTAGGGCACAGAGCACTAGTTTCTTAGATGTTGTCAAATAAAGATGTATGTTTGAGCATACTAAACTGTACATTTTTTTTTCTTCAATCCGAATCATCATTTTGCTTTTACTTTTCTACTGTCAACTCCTCACAGTGGTTCTTAAACACTCAGAAGCTGGATAGGTGACTTAGCAAGGGAAGCAATTAGCTTGTCTTGCCTGGGACTACATTTGAATTGAGTCTGCCTGTGGATTTTTTGTTCTCTCTAGTTCTGAGTGGACAGTTTAATCCATGCTGGTTATTACACTGAAATGTTCAGTTTGACATTAACTGCTTTTCAACAAAGTTGAGGACTAAGCTATCTAGCAAATCGAGTAATACCTTGCTGGTAGCAAGTGCTCTCTGCAACTTCTAGAGAGGTTTCTTTATATACAAAGGTTTTTCTATTTTGTTTTTGTAACCCCCTTATTTTGTCCTATAGACAGAGGCTTCCTTTTCCTCTTTAGAGTGTGTTCTGTGAACAGATTTACAAGAAGCAGTAGAACTGCTCTGTGTGCTGATCTTGAATGCCTTGGTGGCAAGATGACAGTTTTTGTTGAAAAGAGTCAAAATTCCACTGATCAAGTGAAGGCAGTTCAAAAACAATACCTGACCAATCTTCAGTATGATACTCTGGCTCACGCGGGTGATGTCTTTTGGAAGTCATTCACAGTGAGCTTTCATCAAGCCTTTACCAGCTTTTATTGGCTTTAGACATGCACTTTCTAACTGTGGGTCACGATGATGTGCACTTGATGGTTTGAGAGAACGTGTAAACGCCTGGGCAGAGGAACTTGTGGGGCTCTAACGTGTTGCAGTTAGGCTGTGTTGTGAGGAGTTCTCAAGGGATTTAAAAGCTTTTCAGCCCAGAACCTGACTATCTAGTATAATTCCACTGCATGAGTAACCTGAAAACATTTAATCACACTTCCTTAATGCCACTGAAGATGTTTGCATTGTGCAGGGGTTTGTCAGTGAAGCAAACTACTTTTGACACCCAAGCTAAATTTGGGGTTGAATTTAGGGATTTTTAATCTGCTGAGGTATTATATGAAAGATACAGGTGCCTTCCAATATGCAGGATCACTTCTGAAATGTAGTCCTTGGGCTTGGCACTACTGTGCATTTTTCAAATTAAGTAGCAGTTAAATAATCTGTGTATTTTGGAGATCAAGCTGTTGCAAAGCGTGTGGAGTTCTTGGTATCTGTCCTAAATTTTGCTGTGTCATTTAAAAAGTGCAAATCTTAAAATCTATACTTCTCATGCTCCACAGCTTATGCAAATGCATTACAAAAGTAAAGAAATAACCTGTAAAGATCCTTAAAAAGAAAAAGTGCTTCAGAACTGGTCCAGTGTTTCTTGGGGGAGTCTGTACCTGTGAAATTAACATTAGCCTTTTTGGGTACATAGCAGGGCTCGAAATAATACCTTTTTGAATTCTGGCTCTTGGAAGTGCATAGAGCAACAAAATGAGTTTAAAAAGAATAATTTAGACATATAGGTAGTCCACTGTTTTTTGCTTTTTGAAGTTGGAGGAAAGAGTGAACAAACCATTCTACTTCCTAATATTTTGTGGGGTAGAGCTTCCTAAGTATTTGTTCATCAGTTAAGTAGCTCCTTTTCCAGGTACAATAGGATACCTGTAATGTTCAAGTCAGCTTACTCTAGAACAGCTCCATTCAAGAGAAGTGTGAAGCTTAAAATGAAAGACAAACAAACAAAATCCAAATTATTAGAAGTGAGCCAGAGTTCATTGTTTCAAACCCTGGTGTGTAATACTGCTTTTATGCAGCAGATTGGCTTCCTGAATGTTAGAAAACTGTTTACACATGGGGTATAATCTTGCACATCAGTTAGTGCTTAGGTATATACATTTTAATTTAACTTTTTTCATTGTTGTACTCATGTTCTTTCATATACTTGTGTAGGAATATGTAATTATATTAAATGTATAATTCTGTTGCTATGGAACGTAACTTTTTGACTTTAAAAGCAAACTGCATAGTTCTTAGTTTGTATGAAATTCAATAGAAAACCTGTAACTTCTTTATCTTTAACTTTTAGGGTTGGTAGCTTATGTCGATCTTGATGAAAGAGCAATTGATGCTCTTAGGGAATTTAATGAAGAAGGAGCCCTCTCTGTATTACAGCAGTTTAAAGAAAGTGACCTGTCGCATGTACAGGTAAGGTGAGAGCTCCAGGAGTCTGAGCACATAAGTATAAAAAGTGTTCTGGCACTATTGGCAGGAGAGTTGTAACTTGGAAATTCTTTGATGTTGCTGTGTTCTTATATTTCAAATCCAAATCACAAGCCTGTTAAAAATTGCCTTATATGTGTAGGTATTTGAGTGCAAAGCAAAAACTCCCAGATAATAAAAATGAACGTGCAATTGAGAAAATAAGGTAAAAATACTATCTGGAATCTGATGATTTTTTTCAGTCTGACAAGTTTGTTCAATTACTTGTTATATTTTTGTAAAGGATTCTTTTGACATTTTTGTTTATTGCATTGGCTTGGTATAGTGACCTCACGGTGTGGAGTGTAAGATTCGGTGGATTCCCAGGGCTTGTCGTACACACAATTGAATTATTTTGTAAATTGTATCTACAGAACAAAAGTGCATTTTTATGTGGAGTTATGAAGACCTACAGGCAAAGAGAGAAACAAGGCAGCAAAGTACAGGAATCAACGAAGGGACCAGATGAAGCAAAGATTAAGGTAACATTTAGAAAATACTGATTACCCTGTAGTATCTGGTATATTACCTGTACACAGACTGAAGTAATTTTGGGTGTCCTTAAAAAGTATCAATACTACCTGGATAAGTATATTTACACTTGGCTTTAAAGAAATGTACACATGATAGAGATTCAAAAGAGGGAGTGCTTGTTTGAAATGCAGATATTCCTGATGGCACAATTGCCAAAAATGCATGAACTTGGTGTTATGTAAGGTCTATGAAAACATTGATATCTATTTAAGAATTGTCTTAGTTGTCCTTTTATCTTAAGCTTTTACGCACTTATAAAATTACTTTGAGACTGATTGGGTATTTCAGCAAGGTATTAGTATATTAAGTAACTCTTCTGTTGTGCAAACACCCAGGTACTGAGTGGGTGAAAAGAATTGTCTGGTGTTCTGGAGTTCTTGGGGTACTACATACAAAATGTAAAATAAGGGAAAAAAAAAATTCGTTCTTTCCAGTGACCTTGTAGTGTAAAACAAATGTTGCTGTTTGAGGTGGTGTCTTTTTTAAACCTCCAAAATAACGGGGGTTTTTTGTAGGTTCTGTCTGTCTATATATACCTTGTTAGCAAATGTGGCAAGGAGCAGATAAGCAAATGCTTGTCTTGGGACACTTTTTTATTCTTTATATTTTAACCCACTATCCTCCCCCATGTAGCTAATGTGACGGGTTTTTACAGGCTTTGCTAGAGAGGACTGGCTACACTTTGGATGTAACTACCGGACAGAGGAAGTATGGGGGCCCTCCTCCAGATACTGTATATTCTGGTGTTCAGCCTGGTATTGGAACAGAGGTTAGTATATACAGATGAATCTAATTGTTATTTTGTGTGTTTGTGCAAACTGATAAATAAGAAATCCTTGAAAATAAACTATATTACAAGTGAAAGTTTCAAGTATTGTAGAGGAAAGCATTCTTCTATGTGTGTCTTAGTCTTTCTTATCTCAGTATTCTGCAAAAGACAGGATAATAGGTTGTGGGGGAAAAAGCAGGTGTAATACACTAAGAAAGACTATGTAAAATTTCTTAAAATGTAAAATAGATCATTAAATTGTCAGACTTCACGGTCCACCCTAGAGCTTATGGTCCATCACTTAAAAAGTGACCAATGTAGGTATTAGCTCTATAGATAGGTAAAAGTGTGACTCAAAGGTACTTGACTCTGTTTACAACATAAATGGTATTTAAGTGACAGTAGCAAAGTTTATTTAATGCAAAGTGCTGAAAGTGAAAAAGATTTGTGTATTGTATAAAGATACTCACATACAGAGTTTTTAAGAGAACAGCTGAGATTAGTAATTATTAAGGAATTGTTTGTTTGCTTTTGTTTCAATCTACCTGAAAACATCCTTGATGCTTGCATGGACTGACAGTGAAAGTACTGCACTGAAAGAGTCCATGTAGCTTGTTTTCTTTTGTAAATTTTTGCATTTCTGCATTCAGAAAGGTGGCTTAAAAGTTGTTTACCAACTTGGTGGTGGTGCCAGGGTGATTATATGATGGTATATAGTTTTATTTAATTGCACCATGCTTCACTGACATTAGGAAACATTTCTTTACTGAGAGGGTGATCAAACACTGGAACAGGCTTCTTGGAGCAGTGGTTGATGCCCCAAGCCTGTCGGTGTTTAAGAGGCATTTGGACAATGCCCTTAATAACATGCTTTAGCTTCTGGTCAGCACTGAAGTGGTCAGGCAGTTGGACTAGATGATTGTTGTAGTTCCCTTTGAACTGAACTGTTCTATTCATGACTGAAAATAGTTGACTCATCTTAAGTATTTTGTCCTATTGGTGATGGTTAGCCTCTTTAGGCAGTCATAGGAAATCCGTGAAGTTGGCTCTGCTTTAATACTATTAAGAGTATGTTTTTATACTTTTAAGTTTCCTGAAGCTTGCTAGAATGGGTAACTTGTGGAAACTCCCTTAAAATAAGAACATAAATGCTTCTGCCACGAATCCAGCATTAGTGGCTGTAACAATACCTACCCAACTACTTATAGAAACCATACCTCTACCAAATTAATTTATTGCTGGCATTTTCTGGGATTTAAAGACTGATTATTGCTTTAGACATGCTGCTTGGTTTGACTGGCTGAGATGCTGAACACGTTGTTGAAACTGGTATATGCTCTGTTAAATTTAGTCTTTAGCTCTTGCTGTTGAGGTCTGAGGCATAGTAATCAACTTAAACATGATCTTACGATATGGTAGACTAGGCAGAGTATGTTTGAAGACAAGTGACTGGAGATTATTGTCGCACTTTTTTTTCCCAAAATGAGGTGAGTGTGTTTGGTTTTTGGTTTTGTTTGTTTGTTTTTCTTTAAGCTTTTGAGAACCATTTCTTTTGTCCACAACAGTTCTGGTTATATAGGAATGTAAATGCCTCTTTTCTAATACTGTGGGTAAAAATATGAAAAAACCACAAGATGTATCCCTTTGGATTGCAGCAGTGAATCTTTTGTGTTTGGAACTTACTTAAATACTGAAGCTCTCAGCTTGTGCCAGCTCAGGTATGTTGATGCCAGAGCTGTCATTGATGTCAGTAATGGCAAACTTCTGTTTTTTAAGGATACCCAAGTACTGTTACTGATTTCAAGAAGATATGTACTACGTGGAGTTTTTTCCCTGAAGATGTATCAGATCTTTCTGCTGTAAATATTTGTACACCAACTAATGTGTCTTTTTAAAACATAAATTGGAATTCATTACATGTTAACGGCAGCTTTAACTCTCTTTCAATATGTACTTGAACATTGTGCAGTGAAACTACAGTATTGATATGTAATCTTATGGATGTTAAGCATGTGGAACATTTACAAATTGTCACAGTGAACACTGTGCTGAAAGGATTATGTGGGTGAAACTGTCCAATGTATTTTTTTTCAAGTGGGTGGGCTTTAAGAGCAGCTGGACCTTTTTGGAATGTGATTCTGTAATAAAGACAAAGTAGTTACAGCTGTGCAGAAGCTTGGAGGAGAAAATAATTGCAATAGGTTTTGATATTAAACTTGAATATTCATTTTATTTAAGGATTTGCTCCTCCCATGTAAAGCATTTTGCTTATAATGAGGTCACATGATGTTGATGCTTGGAGACGTTTATGGGAGTGTTTATTGGGTAAGAATGGAAACAATTATTTGGGTGTTTCCTCCTCTCCTTACACTGGCTTTGTCCTTTGCATCTGCAGACATTGATAACTGCTTATCCTCAAGGGGCTTGTACAGTGCTCCTTTGTTTTGATTAAAATTTCTAAGGTCTTTTTCTCTGTGTTTTCTTACTCCCTGTTACACCAGCTGTTCTTTTTAGAGTTAAAGATGGTCGGAAGAGTTTTAAAGAATTTTTTATATATATATATAAAAATATATACACACACACACATATATATATAAACACGTGTGTGTGTATATGTATATATACACACACACTTTTTTTTTTCCTCCCTTGAAGGACAAAGTCTAGTCAGTAAGCATATGTGGAAATTCGAGGTCATGTTTGAACTTGTGCATCTTGCTAGTAAGCTATGAGCAAACTTCAGTTTGGTTATGAAAATGCTTGAGCTGTATATTTCCTCACTTACCTATTCTGCAAGGTTTTGGTCCCTAGCAGGTTGTTTTGTAGTTTATTCTAAACACTCTGAACGCTCTTAATCACACTGTTGTGACTAGTCTTTGATACAGGAGTTCTTTTGGAGATTCTTCTATAAACCACCAGATTAGATTTAAGAAAATGGTCAATTTCTTGAATGTCTTTCAGCTTATAGATTAGTTTTGCACCTTTTGAGACGCTGAAGCTTTTGTGTATGCTGTCAAGAAGATGCTTAGAAGGGTCACAGTAAGGATGATTTCTAAAGGGAGTATTCATATTCCATGAAGAAAAACAAATTCCTTGGCAGGGGGAAATTATTAGAATGGGTCCTTGAACTGGAAGACAGTAACTGATGATTTGCATAACTTTTCAAGCTCTGCTTAAGTACGCTTGCTCTATGCTAATTGTAGTTTATCATTTTACTAAAGTGTATATGCAAGCAATGCTGAAAAAAGAATTGGTTTTGTATTCTTAAATTCCTTTTTTTCTTTTCTACACAAAAGTTGTCTAATTGTGGTTTAAAATAAACCAGTTGCTCAGCAACATTGGAGGACGCATAGGCAGTAGTAACATCTACATAGCAATTTCAGTAACTTCTGAAATTAAGTGCAGACAAGACAAGGAAAGACAAGGTTATAAATATTTCAATAAATTCAGTCACAACAAGGAGGACTTTAAGTGTATGGGGAGCAAAAAGAATTTAGTCCTAAGTCCACTGCTAGTCAGGCATGATGAAGCTTGCATGCAAACAAGACAAGCATTCAGTGTTTCAGTTGGATAATGCTGGATGGTAAATCCAACATCATATCTGTAGTGTCTGCATTTGTGGGTAATATCTAATGAAGTTGAGCTGTATTTGCTGAACAGGTTAAAATACATATTTTTCACTCCTATCTTCAGTCTGGTGACTGAGGAGCTTTGAGTTGTTAAATTGAGGAAAATTGAAGGATCGTTATTTTTTTATATATTTTTGTTGTTGTTCTTTTTTTCTTTAGAGGAGGGAAAAAAAATACCTGACATGCCTATGGCCTGTCCAGACTGTTACACCAAAAATTGAGGTGGTGACTGGTGTGGTACTTGATTTCCATCTTTCACCTCTTGGTGTAAATTAATATAGTACCATTTAAGGCATGATTTGAAGAACAGGAGGTTTCATTGGTTACTGTAAAATACAAGTCCTTTACCCCACTATAATAGGGATGGGGGAAAGCACTTTTCAAAGTTAGCACAGTGCAGCTAGCATGAAGAAAGTTATTGACTTAAGTCTGTACTGATTGCTGGATTGGTTTCAGTTTTATAAGAGGGGTCTCCAGGTAAAGTAAGTTCTACTCCTAAAGTTTTGAGAGACTTCTATTTCAATGTTTTTCAGTGATGTAAAATAAAAACTTGAAAATTCTGTAAATAGATCATTTGCCCATGATGTGCTCAGATGATGTGCAAGCTTAGATATCTGTGTAACAGTTTAGACTATAAAATGGAGGAATTGCTACATGCCGTTTGCAGAGCTGAGATTTATTGGATAAGTATATGATAAACATCATCTCTGAATGTCATTATCAAGAATGCAAAATTACTTTTAGCTCTGTGAATGGTAAGTTGGTATTGCATCTGCTCCTCTGTGGGTGCATGGTCAGAATTTGTAATAAAAAGTCAGAGAAAGTTTGTGAGGCTAACTTGCAATCTGGAAAACGTTATGTTACTGAAGATGTTGGGGCAATTTAAACTGCTTTTGTCCATAATAAATTGAATGGGAAGAATCAGATGCTGTAATAACTCTATCTTAAGAAGCAATGATATAATAAACTCAGCAGGAGTTGAACTAGACAAAGCTTGTGTTGGATTTAATACACAAATGGAATGTTGCTTTTGTACTGGAAGAACCGTGGGGGTTCAAAGGTTTTTGCATTGTGTCAGAATTTTTTTCCACTTCCATATTTTTTTTTTTTTTAAATGAAGATTGTAGATTTGGATGAGATGAAGCAGTCATGCGGCCTATGTTAATTAACACTTTAAATCTGGCATTTAGGACAGATTGACTGCAAAGCACATGAAAACCACTATTGGAAGGAGAGAGGTTTTGAAGAAGCTCTTGCAATGCTGCAATACACTTCCATTAGCTTGTGATGACAACAGAAGAGGCTCAGTTGTTGAAATAACTGAAGGATGCATCATCTAGAGTGCAGAAGTGGATTGCACCCCCAATAATGCTCTCTAAAGTTGTTCATGAAACTGAAATAGAATTTTTCCTAGTTAAGGCTTTTCATAATTCATCTTCTAAAACAGTATTAAGGAAGAAGTAAAATGGAGTACTTTGTACACGTTCTTTAGGAAGCAAAACTGGAAAAAGTAAGTCTAATGGTCAGCAATTCCAACAAAGGCCCAGAAGTGATGTGGTTGCATCCTACCTACTCAAGATCTCTTATATTGTTTCACTGATTGTGCCAGTTTCCAAAGTTTTTCCACAGTATTCTTGTGGAACTAAAAAATGAAATAATGTAAATATCAGATGTCTTATTTCTTATTTCAGCAACTTTATTCAAGCTTATTAACATATCTAAAAAAAGTTATTGCAGATGTTTCTTCTGTCCCTTGCAAGATGTTCAGCTGGTGTTTGTCATGTCTAGTATTGATCTTGTAGTTCATTAACATATTAAGGTTACAGGCTCAAAGCAAATTCACTTAGATGTGAATTACTCCCACAGAGTTATCTAGTCCTTCCAGTATGGATGGAAGTTACTCTAGAATATAGGTCAGATGTGAATGTATTAAAATTAAATCCTTAATTCTGTTTCTCATACTAGCTCCTAGAGTGTATTACCTGAACTGAACTGTAGTAGCAGTCTTGTGGAATTGTCGGTGGTCTAAAGTTTGTAGAGAGTGAGCCGAAGAGACTGGAAAGAGAGAAGGAAATGGAAGCTTTCAGGCTGGTAAATCTTTGGTAAATAGCTGGAAAAGTAGACTTTGTTTGTATTTGGATTAGGGTTTTTTCCTCTCCTCAAGTCTTGTGTTCTCGTGTGTCACCTTCAGTTTCAGCTGGAAGTCGTGGCATATGAGATGGAATTTAATGCAGACTTTTTACATTTGATTGACTTAAACCAGTTACAGTTTGTGGAGAGTTCAGCTGACAGTTTCACTGTCTTAGTAGCAAGTTGTCTTGTGCATTTCTATGATGGTGTCAGTTTTTTGTCTTTGAAACTGCACATGGATTTTAGAATGAAATGTTCTGGGTAATGACAATGGAAATACCTATCTGTAGGAGTTTCTAAGCTTTTGGGGGAGACGAGGGCAGGGAAGGCCTGTTGGCTCTGCCATTAAAGTTTCACTCAGTATGATAAATCAGTTCCTTTTTTTTCCCAGTAGCAAATAAATCATAGTTGGCATTCACACTGAACTGAGAGAGGCTAAGCTAAGTGAAAGAAATGTTCTGGAAACTGAATTTCAGGAATATCTGTATAACATACAGAATCATCTAAAGGTTCTAGTTTTCCTTTGAAGGAAAATAATTTCTGTTCTACATTTTCAAAATCAGAGTCATCATTCTGTCCTCGTGGGTTTGTTCATATCAATGCTTACATGAACATTCTGAGTGTCTTCAGCGTTGGAATTACCGGCTAAGCCTTCAGTGCCAGATAGGACTATGGCAAGGCCTTGCCTTGATGGAAAAGGTTGATGAATCCTAGCTTTTTTTGCTACAAAAAAATATTTGAAACTAAAATAAATAGAATTTGATCTTAATGGGATTTTGGAATATTTTGCTTGTATTAGCAATTCAGAGATTTTGAGAATTCAGAGGAGAGCTGCAGTGATTAAAAAATTGGGGAGGGAAGCTTTCTAGGGAGACCTCAGCTGAAGAGATTGAACTCCTTAACAAAACTTTACAAAGTTTATTGTCATTATTCTGTGTAAGGAACAAAAATGAAGACTGCAGATTTTCTCAGACAAATATTAAAACCTTCAGTTGGTGGAAGCTGAAACAAGCACAGACAAGAAATAAGATTACGGTATATATTAAAAGTGGAAAATGTGTATTGGGTGATTTAAGGATTTTTGTAGATTTTTTTTTTTCTGTCTCTAGCTTTCTAATGAAGATTGGGTTACAGAATGATTTGAAAATACTGCAAGAGCAAGGAAGTGCTTGACCTGCATTAATATAGGATACCCGACTAGATAGTCTGTAAGGTCTTTGTTTTTAATTGCCAAAATTACAACCAGGTAAGAAACATTTACCTCTTCAGTGGTGGAAATTTACAGCCTCTTCAATATAAATAACAAAACCAGGTTTTCCATATATATAACCTGGTACTAACAGTGGGACATTTAGAAGACTTAGTAGGACATACAATAATATTGGCCGCAGTGAAGGCTGCGGTGATGACTACAGTGTTTCTGCTGTGATGGTTTATGCTTCAATGTACTCCTTTCTCAGGAACTTTCAAGTATTAAGTGAGTTTGGATTGCTGAAAAAGCTTTGTTTAAGTGTCGTCTTCATTTTTAGGTTTTTGTTGGTAAGATTCCCCGAGACTTGTATGAAGATGAATTGGTACCACTCTTTGAGAAAGCTGGTCCAATTTGGGATCTGCGCCTCATGATGGATCCACTTTCTGGTCAAAACAGAGGTTACGCTTTCATTACCTTTTGTAGTAAAGATGCAGCACAGGAAGCAGTCAAACTGGTGAGTAACTTATTTTCAGACTGGATGAGATAATGTAAACAGCAAGTATGTTGGTAATCTTTTAGATAATGAAGTCTTTGAAGTGTTTCATTAAAGCATGCATTGACAGACTTAAAATTTTATTTTCTTAAAAATTGCCTTCTGATTTGATTTAGTATATACAAATAATGTTCTACTTTATAGAACTGTAGTCTGCTATAGCCTACTGCAGTCTGCTAGCGTACTTGGGTGATTATAGTAAGAGCTTACTTGATTATGACTGGGGAAATATATTCTTTAAGCTTCACTGTGTTTAAGTTTTATCACCCTTCCTACTATAAAGAGCTAATTAGAGATGTTTTGTTTTGCTGCTGCTGGTGTGGATGAGGTCTCTGACTTGGTGCTCTTTTTGGTTCACGGTGGCCTTTAGTTCTTTCCAATGGCAGTCATGCAGTCTGCTCACTATATGGAAACCTGACTTGGCCTACATCTAGACAGTTTGGCAAAGGACACAGAGCAATCCATAGAGGATTAAAATGAGAGACAGCAGTCTGATTGGGGCCCTGGTTCATTTGGCCTTGCCTCTGCCTGAGAAGAGGAAGTAGAATTAGAAAGTTCAATGTGTATCTCACAAGATTTTGGACATGGCTCTGAAATACTGCTTGTACTTTGAACCGAAACAGGTGAAATGCTTTATCTCATTTGCCTTAGCAGAATTCAGCTGATCCTGTATGAAGAAGGTGGTGGTGGTAGGGAACTTAAACATCTAGTTAAGCTGGGGGAAGGGAAAAAAAATCCAAACAACAATGAAACCTAGAGAAACTTAAGAACTGCTTCTGTTGCATTGTAAAGGCTTCAGAAGGAGTTGTTGCTTCCAAATGTTCCAGTTTTTGTTCCCTGAAATTTTTTCATGTATTTAGAAATAGTCACAGTTGTTATGTTAGGCCCTTCCAGGGCTGGGAATTGCATGTCCCTGCTTAGGCTTTTTGCTTTCTAGAACATACTTGGATGTTTCCTGAAGGAGATGCACAAAATATGTTTTTTGCAATTGCTTGCTTCTGGGTTTCAGTGTTTGAAGATGGTGGATATGAGTTACTGTCACTTACGAAGGAAAAATTGTTTTGAAACTTCTTTTTTTGACAGAGTTGAAGGTGCTCAGAGTTGTTACTTTAAATTTTTACTGATTGAGGGAGATAAAAGGGAAAATGCTGAAGTGACAGTAGATGTAGCAAATGATGTGCCGCTGGTGGAAGACTGGCCTCCATACCCTGGATATTGCACCAAATAAGTGAATTTGTGTGAATATATTCCTTAAGTCCTATATCTGGATTCCCTTCCCTTCCCTCTTCCACCCTACTATTATCTGGTAATGTGGCCAGGCTTATATTTAGGTGAAATATTTTCCACAGACTACTGGGGGAAAAGAAAATAGGACAGACACATGCTAAATTTTGGAGCTAATTAAACCTTGATAGCAAAGTGAGGTTCTTTCAGAAAACAAACTTGAAATTTTGAAGTCTTGGTTTCTGTACACCAGGTGAGCTTTCTGCTTGTGTTTGCAGGTACCGGGGATTGGGACTGGGATTGATTGCATGTAAAATGGCTTTGTAAGATAAGATATAATTTGAAAAGCGGATTCGGATTAAGTTCATGGCACTGGAACACAATTTTTTATTGTGTGGTGAATCACTGTTGTACATGAAGCAAAATTCTGAAATGTTTTTGTCTTCCTTAAAGTGATCTTGTTTGATAGCTTATGGTACCTTAACATTATTCTGGTTCTTGAATATGAAGGTTACTGAAGGTATTGCTCTGTCATCTGTATGGCTACATCTCAGGGTAAAAATGGCTGAAAACTTGCTTTTTTAAAGAGTTGGACGAGGTTTTCAGAAGCTGGCTGATGATCAAACATCCATCCTCTTAGGTTGTGTTTGAAAATCATAACCTAAACCAAAAATGATGTCTATCTTGAATTCTTACTTTTTTTTTTTTAAAGGTTGAACTCTTGTACCTTTAAAGACCTGTCAGGAGTGTTGGTGTTCATAGTAATCCAACTGTGGGGACAAGCATGAAGCAGCAGGCTAACTTTTTTAATGGGAAGTTTTAAAACTTAACAGTAAAATTTAGAGTCCTAGCATTTACAAGGTCCAAGAAATCCCTGTTGTGGGAGGTGGTGGGTACAAGGTCACACACTGATTCACACTTCTGAGTATCTCACAGCAAATACGTTCAGTGTTTAAAAGCTATCAAAGTGAAGTGGAAGAACTCATAGTATCTATAATGCTATGTATTTGCTTATTAATAACAGCCTCAATGACTGACATTGAGTCCCAGCACAGGAAGCAGTCACCAGTTGTTTAGGAAGATCTTTCAAGTTTGAGATAAACAGTAGGTGAATGAATTTACTCCATGCAATTTGTATCTGTTACACATTGTTCCTTGTGCATCAGTTTCTTTGTAGCTTTCTGTTCAGCAGAACTTCAGAAGTTTCTATGGAAAACCTGAGCTCGGCAATGTTTTTCCAAGTGAATGCTGACTCAAATACTGCAGTTCTAGTAATTCTCTTGCAATGCAAATTAAATATGCTACGTGTAAAAGTAGCAAATCACGAAGAAAATAGATGATTCTATGATTTTGGGGGATCTTTTTATCCATATTATTGTGGATAAAGCAAATGAATGGCTTTTTATTTTCTCAGTGTGACAACTATGAAATCCGTCCTGGGAAGCACCTTGGAGTATGCATCTCTGTGGCAAACAACAGGTTATTTGTTGGGTCAATTCCAAAGAACAAGACTAAGGAGAACATATTGGAAGAGTTCAGTAAAGTCACAGGTAAGACCTCCTTAATGAGTTTTTCACAGTGATCCCAAAATGCTATTCAGTCTCTCTGTTTTGTAGGTCTAGTTACTTGACAGATGCGTTCAGCTATCATTTAAACTATTTCCAAGTTGGATTCCAAGTTTGTTTCTGGTATAAATTTTATATATCAAATATATTTTATGGTGGAGTGTAAAGGGACTAGTGTCTGTTTTACTGATTGTTAAATGAATGATGTTGTAGGTTTACAATTTGAGATGAATACAGCACAAATGAACTCAGAAAAAAGTGAAGGTCCTAATTCTGTTACCTGTTCTAGCTTCCTGTTGAAAACTCTGTATTTGTAACTATCTACAGTAGATTCTGCTTTCACAACTGAGAAGTTTTTGGGGAGTCTCAAACAGATGTATTGCTGAGGAATGATGGGGAGGAGGGAATACTAAATCAGTTTAGAGGGAATGGTACTGTAGAAATAGTTAATGACAGATTAATTTCTGTCCCAGTTCTTCAGTGTTGTGCCCAGTATATGCAGCAAGTAGGAAGAAAAGATGCTTCTGCTTTAAATAAGAGATTGAGGTCTTGATTGCCTGGTCTTGTTCCTGTAGGAGAGTTTTAACCTACTGCTTCTTTTTTAGGATTGCTATTTATAAGTACTTCAGGGAAGTGGTGAAAGCAGAAGGTGAATACTCGTTTAGTTGCCGCTTCTCTTTTTGGAGAGATGTGAAAGAAATTCTTTCCAGCTTCCCCTCGAGGCAGGGAAGATGCCACGTATTAATGCTGACTGCTTTAAAATGTAAAAATTGTAACACAAAATATAGAAAACTAATACTGTGTGAACTGTTCAGGTTGATGTTTTGCAGGGCCTAATTGTGAGGTAAGTTTGTTCAGGAGAATTTCATCTGCTAGGTGACCTGTTTCTGGGTAAATTGGATGGATATCTGTTATTTGTTTTGCTTTTCTTGTGCTCCCTTCCCCTTTCAGGTGTTAAATTCAAAGCCTGTGTATTACAAAAAACAAGTGAAGGCATTTTAGAGTAAACTCTAGGTTTTTTTTCTTTCTTTCCTTTTGAAGCTTAATACTAAAGATGTGTTTTTCAGAGGGTTTGGTGGATGTAATCTTGTATCATCAACCTGATGATAAGAAGAAGAATCGAGGTTTCTGCTTCTTGGAATATGAGGATCACAAGTCAGCAGCACAAGCTCGCCGCCGCCTGATGAGTGGGAAAGTAAAAGTCTGGGGAAATGTTGTGACAGTGGAATGGGCTGATCCAGTAGAGGAACCTGACCCAGAAGTCATGGCAAAGGTAAATTAAAACTTAACTGGATGTTCTTGTGCTTTGGGAGGAATTTCTTTATGCTGTAGTGACCAAGATTTGCTCCAGCTGAGCAGTGCTAGTTTTGAGGCACAAAAAGCAGTTAGATTTTCATAGTAAGCCATGTGAACTGGCATGGTCTGAGCACTGCAGATTAGTTGCCATTTTAAGACATTGGGAACATGCTGTTTTAACCTACCGTTCACACTTAAACTAGTAGTGTACAGGGTTATCCTGCTGGATTGGCACATCAGTCTGTTCATTATCTGCTTCTGCTGATAATGAATGCTAGGTGGGTATTTTATAAAACTATTTTCCAGAGTGAGATGAAGGTGAAGTTCAGTGTAGGGAATGACGTGCTCTTTGTCCCTGCGTTTTGGGATAACTCTTTGCTACTCTTGAGGCCTATTATGAAAATTTTACTGGGATTTGTAGCATCCCAGAAGCAGAAAATCAAAGCTGGATATTCTTCTGGTCATGGAAGGGAACTGTGGAAGGAGAGAAGTTGTAGAAACTTCATACAGGTAACTACAAGGCTTTTTTTGTTGGTTGGTTGGTTTGGTTGGTTGTGTGGGTGTTGTTTTTTTTTTTTTTTTTTGAAACAGGTACAGAATTTACAAGGTTACCCAAGATTTCTTAAGGCAGAGAAGAAGGGAATAACATCTTACTAGTTTGTTAGTTCCCTTTGAGGTTTGACTTTTAAAGATTACAGCTTTCATTCTTATTTTTTTACCAGGTGAAAGTTTTATTTGTAAGAAACTTGGCCACTACTGTGACAGAAGAAATCCTTGAGAAATCCTTTTCTGAATTTGGAAAGCTGGAAAGAGTAAAGAAGTTGAAGGATTATGCTTTTGTTCATTTTGAGGACAGAGGTGCAGCAGTGAAGGTAGGTTGATTATTCTTTCCTAGCTAAATTGATGTGAGCAGTTTATTTTGTACAAATGGTTTTAAGAAATTTCACAGTAAATATCTAGGTAAGAAAATTTGTAGAGCCCATTTAATGAGGTTCCCATTGCGAGAATTTTAACACTAATGATTTTGTTCCTATGACTTCAGTAGCTAGGAGGATGTGAAACTTGCAGATGGAGCAAGTGAACAAGTAGACTGGAATAGAGGTATAGACCAATGCGGGAGAGTCTAGAGAAGAAGGGGGGGGGGGGGGAAATCAACCTAGACAATTTTTCTGAGGAAACACTGTCAGAAGGTATCAGTTGTTTCTCAAAGGCCCCTATTTAAAGGCTTTGTGTAGTTTTGGAGTGACAAAAGTATTGAATAGAAATTGCAAGGTAATTAAAAAAATGCCTTGTGAAGGGGGGGAAAATGGCACTATCAACTCCCTTAATGCATTAGCTATTTTTAACTCTATGTGCTGCTTAGAAGGTTTCTTTTAAATGACTTCTTAAACATCGGAGGTCTCTATTGTAAGCTTCAAAGGTGTCTTCCTTTGTATCTAAGAGCAGTTGAGAAGGTCATTAATATCTGCTGTTTGTACTTCAGTGGGTTGAATTCTATAGAAATTACTCCATCTGTGTTTTAAATCCACAGTTTATGGGAGGAAATGCTTTGCACCTGGGAGTCTTGAGCAAGTATACTGTATGTGGTATATGTGGCTACACAGACAGTTCAAAGGCTCTTTACTCATCCTTTATTAATAATTTTATAACCATTTAATTGCTTGCAATTTTCCTACCCACCAAAATAGGGTTTAGAATACTCATGAGTTTGGCTTTAGGATGACTGTCACTCATATTTAATGAAGTTGAAGTCAATTTGGATAGGCTTAGACCATGTCCAAGAGAAGGTAGCAGATTGTTGACAGAAAGGGTAAGTCTGCAACACCTCCTGACGTGTTTTACTATAGTATGTCTTTAAACACTCTCCAGTCCCTTCCCAGTAGACCGTACTTCTAAATGCTCTGTTAGATTTGAGCAACTGAAAACTTGTAGCAGATGAGAAAAGATAGATCAAATGCAGTACAGCAGAGCATATCTAATGCTCATCTCTGAAACAAGTTGGGATACTACCACATCTGCCCCATGTGACTGATTTATGGCCATTAAATTGGTTTCTGAATTTTGTGAGATATCTTTGTGTATGGCTGTGTTGTTTGTTTTTTAATGAAAGCATTATGGTATTAATGTGCGGAATGCATGGAATTGGCTCATTGATTCCAGTGTCTATTTAGTTGCATACCTCCTTTAAAATAAATTTTCATGATCTCTAATGTTTTTGAGGCATGTAGCTGTACAGACATGTAAAGCCTTTGTTAATGCAAATATTAATACCCAGAAATGTTAAATGCAAAGCACATAATGCCAGGTAAAGAATTGTGGGGTTTAGTGCTAATCATACTTTGTGTATGTATATTAAGTTCTTTTTGTGCATGCATTTGATAATTAATGCATTACTTTTCTGGAGGAAAAAATTCTTGGAAAAATTTTGGGAAAACTTTCTTGGAAAAATTCTGGAGGAAAAACTTTCTTGCCTCACTTGGTGAGATCACCAAGTTTCAGTGGTTTGTTTTGTTGGGTTTTTTTGGTTTTTTTCTTCCCCTTAAGTATGCATCCTCAGAAATACTTTATTTCCTCAGGGGCACTCATGTAGCACATTCAACTAGCTAAACTAGCTAGGAAGCACAAAAAAAAATACTGTTTTTTTTCTTGTGTGCATGTGCTCTACGTGGCTTACAAGTACAGTGAGTGTTCATGTTAGCGTGAATAGTGAGAACTTCTGTCAGTGTATTTCTGAAACATTTCTAGGGGATGTAGGAACATAAAAAGGGATGGTGTTATGTCTGATTTTTTTTAAAATAATGCTCAATATGTTTCAATCCCATTCTTATACCTTAAGATACAAAGAGAATTTTTTTTTTTCAAATGCTGCTTCACTGTAACTGGGAATAAAGTGGGACTTGAAAGAATGATACGTAACTTTCTGTTTAAGTAGCACAGAAATGAAGCACATGGCATAGTTCTGCCTGGAGCAGTCGAACCATCTGGTTTCTTTCAGTAAGTTTTAGTTTCCTTTTGAATGGAAACAAATTTTCACATGTTTCTCTTCTAATTTTTGTACAGGCTATGAATGAAATGAATGGGAAAGAGATAGAAGGGGAAGAAATTGAAATAGTGTTAGCAAAGCCACCGGATAAGAAAAGGAAAGAACGTCAGGCTGCCAGACAGGCTTCCAGAAGTACTGCGTGAGTGTTCATTCTTCACTACTGTAATACTGCAGAATGAAGTTCTGCTGTAAAATGAGCTAGTTTGGAGAAAAGTCATTCAGGTTCTTCTATGTTATGTATTGTTAATCAATAAGGGGAAATTTATACTTTATTTTGGGAGACTTTTGAAGATAAATAATTGCATGTTTCTTTTTCTTAATAGGTACGAAGACTATTATTACTACCCTCCACCTCGCATGCCACCTCCTATTAGAGGCAGAGGCCGTGGAGGGAGAGGTGGATATGGCTATCCCCCAGATTACTATGGCTATGAAGATTATTATGATGATTATTATGGTTATGACTATCATGACTACCGTGGTGGCTATGAAGATCCCTATTATGGCTATGACGATGGCTATGCTATAAGAGGAAGAGGAGGAGGAGGAAGGGGTGGGAGAGGTGCCCCTCCACCACCTAGGGGGCGGGGAGCACCACCACCAAGAGGTAGAGCTGGATATTCACAGAGGGGGGCACCCATGGGACCGCCAAGAGGAGCCAGGGGTGGGAGAGGGGGTCCTGCACAGCAGCAGAGAGGACGCGGTGCTCGTGGAGCCAGGGGCAACCGTGGGGGCAACGTAGGAGGCAAGAGAAAGGCAGATGGGTACAACCAGCCTGATTCCAAGCGCCGTCAGACCAACAACCAGCAGAACTGGGGCTCCCAACCCATCGCTCAACAGCCGCTCCAGCAAGGTGGTGACTATGCCGGTAACTATGGTTACAATAATGACAACCAGGAATTTTATCAGGATACTTATGGGCAACAGTGGAAGTAGACAAGTGAGGAGGGATTGAGAATATTGGAAACATAGAATTGGCTATAGCTCTACATCCTTCAAAACAAAATTGGCTTAATGTTTCATCCTTCAGTAGCGATTGGCTGCCATTTGTATTGGGCTGAAGAATCACTCTATTGTGTATATACTCGAGTCTCTTAGTTTTCTTTTTTCATAAACGCACTTGGACATTACTGGGCTTGCAGAATTCCTGAACTCCATATGGGGTTTCAATGCTTTTATCATTTTAGGCTTCATTTTAGCAGTTTAAAAGCAGGAATGGCACACTGTTCAATCATGATTTTGCAGAACCTCTGGTTTTGGACAGTTTTTTTTTTTTTTTTTTTTTTGATTTGGGATAGACTACATAGGAGTATGCTGTACATAAAAGTAAAAGCTAGTGCTTTGTCTTAGTAGTTTTAAGAAATTACAACAAATTAAGTTTTCTTGTATTGAAAATAACATGATTGTATGTTTTGCATTCCTAGAAGTAGGTTAACTGTGTTTTTAAATTGTTATAACTTCACACCTTTTTGAAAATCTGCCCTACAAAATTTGTTTGGCTTAAAACGTCAAAGCCGTGGCAATTTGTTCCTTGATGTGATTGTATTTCCAATTTCTTGTTCATGTAAGATTTCAATAAAACTCAAAAATCTATTCAAAACATTACCTATTTCAAATTCAATTGTGTCCTAAAACATTATTTCATTGGTAATTCTTGCGAAAAACACTGTTTTCAAAGTATAACTGCCTATGTGAGTGATCAAATTCATGCAAAATTTCTTGTGCTTTCCAACATGTAGCACTGTGGACATCAGACTGAAAACTAGGAGAAATTACAGATAGCCCAAAGGGCACTCTTTGTTTAATTGCTGTTCAATAACTTACCAGCATCTAATTTTGAAACTTTTTTTTCTTTTGAAAAGTGTTGAAATGTATCCAAACATTCAGAGATCTAATTTAAATATAATATTCTAATGTAATGTGGAGAAGGAAGCAGAGCCTACAATGGTGTTAATTTTGTTCCTTTTTATTATGTATTGTGGAGTCCCTCTAGAGGCTATTCTGTTAGGAACCAGCCATTGTGTATTATTCAGTGTACAGACACATAGGGAAATGGTTTTGATCTCAAGCATCTTAGTCTAATTTAAGATAATATTTGACTAGGAATGAGAATTATAAATTAAGTGCTGTGGCACAGTAAACTAACTTCTTGCTACAGATAACACAAACATACTCTCCATATTCTGCTTATTTCTGTCTTGACATTTAATTTGATGTTCTGCCATGATGAACAATTTGCCTTAGAATTCTCATGCCTTGTAACAAAGGCTGTTTAAAAAAAATAAGTAATATCTTCTGGGGGCATTACTAGCTACATTATTGGGGTATTATGTGTTGCTTTGACCCTTGTCTTGGACATTCCCAGATGTCAATTTTAACTGGCAAGTCATGACATTACTCTTCTGTTGCATCTGAGCCATTCTGTACCCCAATGAAGAACATTTGCTTCTCAAGAAAAGAGAGAAACAAACGGATTTAAACTTTCCCTAAAGAAAACTATTGCCGGACTTCTAAATATCCAAATCAAATACATTGCTCATACTTGATTTACAGCATTCTAAACACAGACTATTGAGGAAGTTAAACTTCAGTGGTCATACTCCTCCCTTTGTCTTCTATTCCTGTCTGGTGTCTCTCAAGTGTATTATGTCAGAATGTAAACAGATGAGCCTTCCCACGCTTTACTGTTGTGGGTCTGGTATACAATTGCATGGTTTGAGTTTTGACCTGAATTGAAGTGAGGGTGTTTATCTGGTTCTCAAAAACGGGTTTGCCCCTGTGTCAGGCTCTTCCTTTCAAATTAATAGAATTACTCATAAATAATTTAAAGTGCTTTTTAGAATTAGCATTTAGTATGTTAAAGCCCTTTTTTGGTTTGGTTTCGTGGTTTGTTTTTTTTTTCTTACTTCATAAAGTTAACGGGACCAAATCCTGTCCTCTCTGTTCCTTACTTGAGCAGTGAAGTCAGAGGGGTATTGCCTAGGTATATGTTTCAGGCTTTTACTTGTGGTAAGGATCTGGCTTGTAATTTTATTTTAATACAAGGATTTGCTGTCCTATCAGTATGACTTCATAGTAATTACATAGCTTGTGTGGTGTTGAGCAGAACCCTGTAGTCCCAATAAGTATTTGCTTTTCAGTAATCATTGTAAAGGGGATCTGTTACAAGGGAGCTTAATTGGAATCAAATTTAAAGTACTCTCCATTGTGCAAGAAAGATAGTGTTCACCTACTGCACGTTTAAAGTGTCAGCCCAGGAGAGGTGAAGTGTCAGTGCATGCTTATGGGGGGTGTGGGGAGGAAGTGAAATGCTTCAATTATAATGTTTACAAAACAACTAAGGAACAAAAATGTTAAAATTGTCTTCCTCAAGAATTGTAAAGCTGCATCTTGTATTTATTTCTGCCCAAATCACCATTTATCCTAATTTTTTTATTGAATATGGGAAGTGAGCTATACACTTTTATAATTTAAAATTAAAATCAGTAAAAGTTTATATTTACAAGATATATCAAGTTCTTCGATTTACGTGATTTATGGGTACTCAAATTCATCATTTAAATTTGCAGCAATGCTTTACTGAATCCTTAAAGATAACGCGTACTACAACTTATTCGAGTAGTGGTGTATACTGAACTTGAAGAACTTAACAAAGTTACTGAAAAAAATTATTGAACAAAGATATTGTAGCACAGTGGAAAAATCTACCATGCCTGATGACAGATACTCAAGGGAAGAATTTTTCATTATTTTCTCAGCACAATTCTGATACATAGTCAAAACAAAAAATAAATTTAAATTTATTCTCGTGCACTGTTTTGATCATTTCTTCAGTATAACTTAGCAAAAATCCTCTTCTAGAACATGTTGAAAATGGATTTCAACTTGCAAACCAATATTAAACTTTTATGAGTGTCCTGCTGGCGTTGGAGGAGGAGCCATGAAATGGGATTTTAATAATCATTTGATCACTCATTTATAGCAGTTGCTTAAATGTCTGTTATCGATAAGGTGTTTGACTTAAAAATAAGTAGGTTGCCAGATTCCTAGCAATTCCAAAACCTGAGCAAAAGATTTTTACAGCTATTGTGTTATTATAGACTTACTTTCACATTATTAACAAAATCAGTTTACTAAACTCAGCTTTTAATTTTACTAATATATTAAACATGGTCTATATTTTTTCAAAGCATTAAAGGTTTAATTTTTTGTAGCAATTGTTTATTTTCAGGACTCAGCTTCTGTAGTCTATTTATTACAGAATGACATCTGCATTGCTTAAACCTTTTCAAAATAAGTAGATCACCACATGATTTTGGTGACTCTGTATGAAGACCTGACTACTTTTTGTCCCCTCTGCATTAGGACGTGAAGCCCATTTCTGTATTTTGAACTACACAGAAAAAAAATACAGAAGGCACTCTTATTATAAGGCTAGCAGAAAAATAAATGTGAAGTATTGAGCAAAAAGTCTTAAACCTCTTAGTAAAACATGTTTGAACATCTAGACCTGTAGACCCTAATGCAGATGTATGTATTTTCGGTAAGACTTAATTGTTATCCAAAAATGATGGTGGCCTATATGTAGAACAGCAAGGACCCTATCCTACAAATCTGTCATGAATAATCTTTGACCGTGCATGACTCGAGTTGGAGTACTTGTGTGATTAAGGATTGCTTGTGCAGTGAAGGTTTGCCAGATTGAATTCTGTCATTCACATGAACTACTTAAGTAGATCAGAGCCTTATAGAAAGAGTGTACCAAGTTGTGTTTCCTGTTTTTTCTAAATAAAGAAAAAAAAAAAGTTAGAGCTTCTGTTAACTTAGAATTTGAATGACGCTGTTGCAGTCTATTGGCTTAAAATGTCTTTTGAAACCCAGAGTGGCTAAGCTGAACATATATTAGTTGATAAAATGTGTAGAGTGGTGGTGGTGGGGGGAATCATTTGTGTTAAAGGGAAATCTTAAGCTTTTTTTCTCACTCAAACAAAATAGTCAAGGTGGATCTGCAATATTTGGTTATTGATCAGGAACGTTTGAAATTTTAGAACAGGAGAATTCATCTGAAGAAGTGTTTTAACAACTTGGAGGTTACCAGAAGCTCTGAAAGACAGTTCAGAATATATTGCATCACATTTTCTGATGTCCAGAAATCTGCAAGTGTCAATTTTGTATTTTAACTCCTTCCTTTTACCTGACTATCAGGGAAGCGTGGTTGAGGCTGACCTGACATGTCATGATGTCGACTTGCTAGGTGGGGTTCGCAAGGGACATTAACCTTGGAGTTATCGGTAAGACAACTTTCTTTCTAATTTCATTCAGTAAGATTAAAGGGCTGGGGTGGGAGGAGGGAGGAGATGAGCTCCACAGACCTGATCACTGGAATATTGTTGAAAATCTGCCATTACCATGGAGAGATTCCAAGTGCTGAAGGTAAAGGTTAAATTTAAATTTGTCCATGTCCAGGAGGAGCATGGCATAGGTTCTTACAGCTGAAATCAATTTGAAAATAAAGATGACTTGGGCTTCAAAAGAAAACTGGATGCTATTTTAGGGATGCTGGAAGCAGAAAAGATTTTGAACACTTAAGTTTTTCCTCTAATTAAATCCAGGTATGTCTGTTCCCCCTGCCCCCATGAAAAAGCAAAGGACTTGCAGCATACTTCTTCAAAGTCTAAGAATGCTCTTAAGAAATGTGTCCAAGTAGATCTCTAAAATAATTTTATCTTGAAAATAACAACAAAACTGGCATATCATGAGTTTGGATCATTTCTCTATTGAACATGATAATGCTTCGAAGGCATTAATTGAGAGAGAATTGCTATTAAACCAAGGGGCAGTTGTAGTTGATCCCATTATAAAACTGCTGGATTTTAGTAATCTTTTTTTTGTGGAGGGCATGATATGTTGATTCTAGACAAAGAAATACCAAAAGCTGAAGAACAGATTTGCAAATCAAGCTTGAAATACTTGGACATGTTGAATCCTTCATGGCACCTGCTCATCTTGCACTTTTTCTCAGCCAGAAGTGTCAAGACCTTTCTTTTCCTGATTGTACATTTATGCAGTACTTTGAAAGGAGCAGAGAAGTCGCAACAGCTTACTAGGCTATAGGAGCATTCCAGGTTCAGCCATTCTTTATTGTGGAACTGAATAGCATGCCAGTTCTGATGCCAGCTACAGAAGAAATGTAACTGGTGAGTAGAGGTATTTTGTAAGGATTTTTCAGATGTGAAATACTTGTTTAATTTGAGATAAACTTTGCTTGGCATACCTCAATTTGAGAACAGTTTTGATCACACAAACTCATCAATGCTGTTTCACTTGAAAGATCTTAAACAGAAATAAGAGGATCTCTTTTAACTCTGGATTGTCCAGTCTGCATGGTTACGTGGAATTACTGATAATACGAAGTGTAGTAGGACTTGTTGAATATGCTCAGGTGGCCTGTGTCTTGGAAATGAAGCAGACAGCAAGGTTGTTACGGGGTGGGGGGGAACCCCTAAGTGGATTTGCTTTTGCACACGTGGAATTTGGAGATACCTGTAGGAATACACAATGGGCTGTACTTCTTTCATAAAACAGAAACATCAGTCTTTCATCAGTGAGGTTTATAAATTTAAAACACAACTTCAAAATGTATTTCTGTGATTATAATCTACCAAATTGCGTTAAATGCAAAAAAAAAAAAAAAAAAAAAAAGAAAGAATGAAGAGTGGACCAAACTTTAGTTCTGCCCTCCTTGCTTCGAGTACAGTTTCATTTTTTTTTCTTCCTTAGCACCAGTGAGCATGCAGTCTTGCTCATTAATTTTCCTGTTGAACTTCCTGCAGAGCTTGTGTAAGTGTAAGATACACGATTACTTCTTTCTCTGTTTTTTTAAATCTTCACAGCAGCCTCTGAGAGGTGGTTGTGTTTCCATTTTAATTTCAAGGAGTAAGTATCCGTTGCATCAGTACCTGTTTCCATGGCATTATTCTGACGTACCTTCAGACATTTCAAATTCGGCATGCAGAAAATGCATACCCAACTTGAATTTAAGAGGGGATGTGGTATAAGCGTTAATTTTGTGATAGGAAAGGAAATCTAATTCTGGAGAGCTTTCAGCTGTCTTAGCAGTGGATGGTCTTTTCTCTTTTTAAATTCCCTACTGTGCAGCTTTAACTTCTACAGAAAAAGGGGTAGTGAAATGCTTCATGGGCTAAAAGTCCTGTGATTAAAAATAGTTCAAGTGTATAATTGAAGATAGTATCGTAATGCATGTACTCAGGAGAACTGAATACAAGTGCACGAGAAGTAATTTTTGATGTTTCTTAGGCTCACTTTTTAACCAGTTCCTGGATGCGGACTCCTTTCTGAAAGAATTCTTTGATGCACATTCTAAAGTGCCATGTTGAACCCTACTTTAATCAGGTTTTAAAATTCCATATATTGAACCACTGAGGTAGAGAATTAGTGTAACTTTTTGCTGGTAGTACCTATAGAACAAACACCAAAAAGGATAAGAACACCTTGTTTTTAAGTTTCATGTCTGTTTTATCAAGACTGGAGATCTTGAACTCATCCTTGTGCATTTTCACTCAAAATCAATTGCAATTACAGATTTTTTTCCCCATTCTTCTGGGTGAGCTCTTTCCTCTTTTTTGTTCTGCTTAGTGCTGGCAGTAGCAACACTGAGATCACAGGAGAGGAGTTCTTCCTACTCTTAATATTGTGCATCCATGAGGTTGTGGCAGCTTGGAAGAACCATTGCAATGAACTTTATTTTCATGCAAATCTTTACTGAGTGTCTTCTGCTCTGTAACATGCAAATACTGGAGCCAGTATGCAACTTATCTGCAAGAATTTTTAATATGCAGTTATGTTGAAATGCTGCTGGTATCAACATCCAAACCATCTCAGTTAATACAATTTTCCCAGAGATTCTGGCTGAGGTCAGATATTCAGCATGGAGCATTCTGCTTTGAACAGCAGGAAGAGGTTGCAAGCTGCTGAAGTAAACCTCATAAGCTGTTGATGAGCAGCTTGACAAAATATATTGGTGTTGCTGTTTATTCAGTTATAAGTCACTGACATCTTCATTCCCCCAGTAAAACTGAGAACTGAGCATAAATGATTCTTTCTGTAAGGCAGCAGGTCCAGCCTGTTAGTTAATATTTTATTTATCACTTTATTTCCCCCTTGAACAGCCAGCAGTAGTAGGTGTTCTTAGGGTATGAAATATGCATTCCAATCTTCCCCATGTTTCCTGTTTTCTTTGTTTCTGCTGGTTTGCTGGCTGTTACTGTGCTCTCAGGTATTTAGGTTGTTTCCAGTTGGAGGAGTAGGAGCAAATATGTTCTGCTGATTTTTTTCCTCTTGAAAGTATTGGAAAGAGGAGAAGTAGAAAAGCTGTATAGCTGAGGAAGTCTAAGCATGCAGCCCATTATCAGCAGCTGTGACGGGTCCTGCTTTTGGTTAGAAGAAAAATTTCCTCTGCCTCCTCTTCTGATAAAGTTCATATTGAAGAGCTTGTGCTGATCTGGTACTTCTCATCAGGTCTTTGTTGCAGAGCTTTTCTGTGAGCTTGCTCTGAGTGGGAAGTGTGTTGGAAACTGCTGCCCTGAAGACTGGGATGCACTTAAGGCAGAGTTTTGGTTTTATTTCAGTGCAAAGGAATAAATTACTGTTAAATTAAATGAATAAAATTACTTTGTTAAATGTAGAACAAACTTCCTGTGGATGTCTTTAGGCAGGTTCTAGCTGTTGTGCATCAAGTAAGAACAACCTTGTGCAATGTTTGTGAACCAGCATACACACTTCCTTCCAAAGCTCAAATAAATTGTCTGATCTAAGTGCTCCATGTTAGTGGATCAGTTGTACAGGAGAGGCTTTAATATCTTTGTAATACGCTAATCCACAGATAAGCATGTGGATTAACTTTTTGCACATGATGCCTCAACAAGATTAGTTTTTCCTGTGGAAATGTAAGGAGTCTCTTGTGTGGTTTTTCTTGACAAAACAGAAAGCTTTTGGCTACAGTCAGTGCATAGACACTTCAGTTCTGATTTCTTTAAAGGAGTGTACGTATTCTAACTAATACCATGTCTGTGGTGAATTGCATTGAACTATAGTCCTAATTTTTAGTCTTGAAACTAGTTTTTATCCTGCTATACTTGCTTGTAATTTATCTTTCCACTTTGTTTGGAATGCTGTGTTGAGGAGATCAAAGCTGTGTACTGAGCATCTTGCATACAGACAAGTTAGCCTGTTCTTTGGCTGCTTGTTATGTTCTACCTGCATGATAGAGAACATAGGATTAGTTCTTGTCTATCAACTTCTGAAAAGCTTCTGAGCTTCCATCAGGAGTACTTTTGAAAGTGTTGGAGCAAAAGAGAGCAGTGGCTTGGTATGCTGGGGTGTATAGACATTTTTGATACCAAGGAGCTACCTAGAAAAGTTAGGTTAACCTAACTAGGGGAATCTCCAGATAGGCAAGAGGCAAATTATTTAGCTGTGGTTTTAGAACCACTTAAATAATTTCTATTCTTGCTTGTAGCAATGATTTCCTTAAAGCACCGGGTAACCAGTTGCTTGAGTTTGTTGGCAGAGCTGTAACAATAGTGTCTTTAAAAATATTTAAGAATATTTATATGGGTGGGGCAAAAGGCTTTTTCTCCTCCAAATAAGCTTTATTTTAAGTACTTGCATTAAAAACTGAGAGAATATAATCCAGTTTAGTTAATCTGTACAGTTTCTATGCACACATCTATTTTTCCAGTCATATGATCAGTACACAAAACTAGTTACTGGGCATTTTGGTGCCTTCAGAAAGGGGACTGGGTGAACTAAAGTTCTTTCAACTTATAAAAAGGGGTCTCGGAAGACTTGAGAGAGAAGAGAGTACACTGTTGGGAAGAATCAGGCCCTTGGTTTTACTAGTCCTGGATAGTTTGTAAAAGTCTGCTTCTAGTCTAACCCTTTTTCAGGGTTTTTCCAGTTTAAAAACGTAGCAGTTTACAAAAAATTAGAACTACCTTGTCTCCATTGAAACAGCTTGTGAAGTTGGGTCAGATTTCTTAAATTACACTTGATGGCCTCAGACCTGGAACAGTCAGTGGATTATTTGATCATTGTTTTCCCAGTTAATTAAATTAACATTTAGTGCTTGCAGGTCTTAAAAAAAAAAACCAACAAAAAACACCAACAAAACAAAAACACAACAAAAAAAAACCCCGAAAACCCAAACACAACACAAAAGAAACCCCAACTAACAAACCCCCACAAAAAATGAAAATGCTAAACAAGGAAAGCCAACATGGCCATGCCCACAGCGCACTTCATATTGGGCATCTTTCCCTTTCCTGTCTGTGAAGGGCAGAGTGATTTGCAGTAGTGGTTCTTCAGGTAGATGTTAGCCTGTCAGATTTATGGAACACTCCACTAATGCAGCAGTTCAAGAAAGTACGTACATATGGCTGATCATTTTTCAGTACAAGTTAGTTATTGGCAAGGATTGCTCTAGTTGGACATCAAGTTTCTGGACTCTTGTGTGCAAAGCTTGCTGTATGCCTCTCCAGGAAGAGTAGAAGAACTATGAATTCTTTTTGCTTTCTATTTTTGCAAGCATGGTCATTTTTCAGGTAGCTGATAAATTGGTTTGTGCTGCAGTGGGGGTTCTGTGACCACATCTGAAGCGTACTTCAGGCTGTTTCAGGAAGATCAAAGTTGGAAGGTCTTTGGTAAGGTGTTCATGGAACTCTAATGCTGGGTATCCAAAGGTCTCATACAGTGCTAAAAATAAAACTAGGAAGGTGATAGCTAACTGGCATACCTTAGGATTGCAAATAATTTTCAAGAGGGTCAAAAACTGGAGTAGTATACATCATAAGAGTCCTCAGATAATGTAAGCACTATCCTACTTACTCCAGATAGCTGAGCAGTAACCTCATAAGTAAGCACTATCATGCTTACTCCATCATGCTTACTCCAGTAAGTTGAGCAGCCACCTTTATTCGCCTTATGTTTTCCAACAGTTCTGGATTCAGTGTAAAATTTTTGCTGAACGCGACTTTAAAGAAGACTCTTAATATAAGCATTTCTGTCAAATACTTGTTTTTTCTGTCCCACCCATTTTCTTTCAGGTAGTATTTAGGGATTTACTA
This sequence comes from Buteo buteo, assembly GCF_964188355.1. Classification (NCBI taxonomy): domain Eukaryota; kingdom Metazoa; phylum Chordata; class Aves; order Accipitriformes; family Accipitridae; genus Buteo; species Buteo buteo. Next base: position 8,307,505 of record NC_134186.1, read on the forward strand.
CAAAAACCCTACTAATTAATAGCTAGTCAGTCTTTATGCCATAAGTTTTGTGTCAGATTTCTGTAACTTTGATTTTTTCCTTTTTTTTTTTAATTGCTGTACCTTCACAGGATGATAATACATTACATACTTCTAAGAAAGCAGTCTGTAAGCTTTTTGGTAGTGTTGCAGAGCTGAACATATAGGTCAGAGGAAAATAAACTTCAGGTTGAAGAGGGAGTCCTTAGCAGTGTTTCACAGTGAATGTGCTTGCTAGCAAAATTTCTCTGCTACTTCTCATTCACATTCAAATCAGTATTCGACCATCAGTGCTGTTATCCCTTGTTAAAATGAAGTATACTTGCTGCTTGCAGTTCTTGCTACTCTGATAATGTACAAACCAATTGATGCTAGTAGAGACATCGGATTGAAGATTCCTGAGAAAAGAGGACGCTTAAAGCCTTAACGGTAGAATCTGTAGCTTCTCTCTTCTACTTTTTCTTTACTGTCCCTTCTTGGATTGGATGTACACCTCTGCTTGTCTATCTTTGCAGAGAGACAGAAGTGTTACCTGCAGTATCTTGGATCTGTATAGCCAGCAAGCTACAGATGCAAAGTCCAGTTGCAAGGTTAGAGGTTTTTTGAATGGACCTTGCTATTTTCAAATGAGTTTTTGATGTGGTATGTAAAGGTCAAAATGCTGCAGGATTCTCTTTGAATTTCTTTTATATTATTATCTTATCTACATGAGGTATGAGATCTTGAGTTACTAATTTTGTCAGCATTTCTAGATGATGCATGGAATGTAGACGTGCTTATTAGCTAATTTTACACTTAGTTTGCCCATTTTATGCAAGTAAACATTCATTATTCCTCATGTCTGCAAAGCATTAAAATATACATTTTCTTTAATGTTCCTTGTAAACATTAAATATTTCACAACATATTTCCTCCTGTGTAATTTCTCTAGTGGCGGTCCATAGAAAATAAATGTGCTTTTTTCCTCCCCTTTTATTTGTTGCTTGACTGACTCTTGGTTGTACAGTTTTAAGACTTTCTCTCATGTCAAATAGATGTCTTCAACTGCATGCTTACGAGTGTGTTCAGAAAGGTGTGCAGTGCAGTATGTGAAATCTAAAGGTCATAAATTAAATCTATTTCACTGGGCCAAAGTGGGATGCATGCAGTGAAGACTGCATATTCCACATTGCAAGAGGCTGTTCAGATGTGAGAGGCAGTTCCATGAATGTAGGTCGTCTTTTCTCTTTCATTGGAAATAGCTTCAAAAATCCTTTTGCCAACTGAGCTGAGATTTAAAATAGAAGCAGCTAAAGAACATCAGATGTCTGGCTCTATCAGTAGAAGTTGCTGAAATGAGATATAAACATGCAAGTACTTGAGTAGCTCAAAGGGATTTTTTTTTTTTCTAGTATAAGAGGTGTAGTGTGGGAATGGCAGTGTGTTTATACACATGGAAGAAAAACAATGCAGTTGTCCAGCTCTTAATTGCTGTGATTAGCTCCACTACTCCCTCAACCAAGAAATGGTAATAATGGATTTTTAAATTAAATTTGAATGTAAGAAATTAGAAATCAGTGCTCTTCTGTTATAGCACAAAGTTTAGAGGCTAGCGTTGAGGGTTTAGAGTCCAGTTCTGTGGTGGGAGTCACCATCCTTCTTCTCAGAGGCAACACTTAGAATGTTTATTCCTTTACCTTTACTAATTTTCACTTATTTGAACTTTTTACATTAATCCAGTGTTTCTGCCCTCTAATTACATAAAAGCCATGAATTTTGAGTGCTTTGGGATTGAGGTATGATAACCTAGCTTTCCATGAAGACTTTTCCTGCAAGGTAGAGATTTCTGACAGACTGAGGAAAATTGCGTATTTTTTTGGTAGGTTTGTCTTGTTTGAGTGGTAAAGTATAACTGAAAGCATGTGTCTGCAAATGTAATCTTTTGAGCATAAAGATTTTTCTACTGAGCTAGGCTTCTTTCAGTGCTGTTTGTATGAGAGAGAAGAGTTGAGGTGAATTAGGTAGGAACGTTTTCTACTCAAGACTTCTATAGAAAGACTAACCTTTAGAAAAACAGGGAAAAAAGGAAAGTTGTACATTAGACCAGTATAACCAGTCATCTCCTTCATTAATGGACCTTATTCTCCCTTCTGAAAGTCTCTTAGCAGGGAAGGATGTAGTTTGCCTCAGAGGTATGTAGCTTGTTCGAGCTGGCTGGAACAAATATTTTGTGTTCAAGTGCACACAGGTCCTTCTCATGAACAAAACTGAGTTCACTCATTTCTCACTAGCAGTGGGAGAATCTTCCCATTACTTAGGAAGTGGCAGTAATCCTCAAATATACAAAACAATGAGGACAGTGTCCAGACCATCTGGCTCACTGTCCCTAGACTCCAGCTCCATGTTGTGGGGAGCTGCAGGGTGCATACAGCGTGCTCCAGAGTTAGGGGTGGGGAGCTCCAGAAGACCTCCTGGAGGAGGACAGTGACGCTTACCTCAGGCATCCTACACTCCTGTTGTGACACCATCTTCCTCCTGCTGCACTTCTAGTGGACTTTCAGTAACTCTGAAGAAACTTTCAGTTTATGAATAAACCCTTCCCTAATCGGCCAAGGTAGGAATATGGTTAATTCAAGTATATGCCCAGACTGTTTGCATTGCATTTTGGTGTTGTCACTGGAAGGGGCCACTAGGAAAGCAGCGTGCATTGAACCATGCAGCATGTAGAGTCTTTAAGAATCCTTGTCTATTAAAATACAGACACAACAGTAGTTTCAGAAGTGAGTAGAACTGTACTTCACATGAATATTTCTGGAACACCACATTGTTCTTCTCTTTTAACCACCTATTTCCTTTCAAAGAGATTGCAGTGAGCAGCATTGTTTACTAATCTCATACACCCAGCCATTATCTTACATGAATAGACTTGTTTTTCCCTGCTTCTATGCCTTTGCATTTTAGTTTTTAAGGTGCACATTGTAGATGTATATGTTAACCACTGGAATAAAACCTCCACAGTTGATGTGTGTCCTGCCCTTCCTAACACGATACATACATGTTGATTAACCACTGTTAAGTGATACAGCCTGGAGAACTGCACATGTGCTGTACCCAGCGTACCAGGAAAAGAAATTGAAGATAGTGTGCCTATAGAAGGTATAAAGTACAAGAACAGGCTTACTAAAGATGATAAAAGAACCATGTTCTCCTAACATCCTTTGTTTAGTACAATATATCAATTCTGGATCATTCCATGTAGTTGTACAAGTCCTTCCTTCCTGCTGGTCAGACTGGGGAGGTTCATCTGGACTTGATGTAGTTGGAGACCTGTTTATCTGAAGAAATTTCAACAGCCAAGTATTGGACTTTTTGCTAAGTTTATGAAATGGTTTTATTTTTTCACTTTTTCCTCTTATTTTCTCATCCAGAACTCCTTCTTTGACCAGCAATCAGAGTGAGAAGGAAGTTCTTGCAAACAGTGATTTGCGTCATTTCATATAGATCAGTATCTAATGATACAGTTTTACAGATGTTTGTCAGTGCAAGAAGCTGGCCTTTCTAATGCAGGTATTTCTTCTGCTAGTGCTGTAGTCTGCACTGGGGAACTCGTCTAAGATAGCACTAACACTTTGATTTTCTGGTTTGGCTTTAGTGCAGTTCTTGTGTAGTGTTGACAATGATAGCTGTGGAAGGGCAGGAATACTGCTTTTGGTGTACATCCCTACAACTGTGGTCCCAAGTAAATGCTGTGGGAGAATGACTTGTACAAGCTATTTCTTCTCACTAACTATAAATGGTTAAGTGTGGTGGTTGTCATCAATTATCATGTGACTTTCTGAAGGGGAAATACTTCTGTACGGCTGATGTTACAAACTGGGAGCATGTTGTTTGCATCTCCTTGATGTTGCATGTAGCCATGTTTTCATGTTAGGCAGGTGGACATTCCTTCCCAGAATGAGTAGTTCAGTCAAGGGTGCCATGAAGAAGTTGCCAGGAATTGAGCAGGAAGGCCAAGACAGGGAAATAGGTGAAAGGATTTCGGGTGTCCAGCTGAAAGTGCAGGAGGGTAATGATGGACAGTTCTCCAGCTGAGAACAACAGCTGGCAAGTTCTTTGTAGGTTTTCCTTTGTGTTAAAAATAAAATAATCTGATGATAATGCCCATGCACAAGGCTAGAAAAAATGAGTGGTAGTGAGGTGCGTATCCAGCAGATAGTGGGTGTTCTTTCTGCCGGCTGAAGATGGGGAGTAAAGCAAGTGATACAGATCTGTGTGGGTGAGTGAGGGAATTCCACCCAAAGACTGGAAAGATGTCAAGATGTGGCATCTCTTGTGCATTACAGGATCTTTTTGAAGGACTGTGTTCTAACTCTGTGCTATGAAATCAGCTGGTAGTCAGCATGCTGGAGGATCTTGCTGTTTGACTTGAATCTCGCTATAATGTGTCTGAAGAACATGTTTGGACAGTGTCCTCCTGGAATGAGTCGTATTGCTTTCCTACAGTGTGCCCATCACAAAAACAGTAGACCTTATTAGAGTGCTTCCGCTTTTGAGATGTGTAAGTCAAGCAAGTAAAGTCATCTTAGATTTTTTTTTTTTTGAAGCAAAAATGCATGTGAAGTCTCTAAAAATCCTGAATCTCTGTAGAAGTTTCCAAAAGAATTTTGCATGGGCAGTTGAAGGACCACATGCAGTAACATCAAAGTTGCGTTAAAAGAAATCTGATATAGTCAAATGATGTAGTCTTGGTCTTCTGTGTTCATAGGTCTTAGATTTTTTCTGAATACGGTAACTGGGGACAAAGTAGCAGCAGTATTTGGGTAGGGAGAAGAAAGCCTGACAGAGTTGCTTGTTGTTTTATAAGAAAGTAACATCTGCCTTTTTTTTTTTTTAAGGGAATGTTTGTAGTGGACTATATCTTTACATTTTTTAGTCTCTTCCTCTGCAGCTCAATTAGTCTCACTGAGAGGAGAGCACCCTGTTTGAGTAAGGATACAAGGTAAACTACTTGACAAGTGTATGGTAAAAATCATGACAGCAATGGAACAGCTTTTTCCTAGTGTGAAATCTGAACTTTCAAAAGTAACAAGTTGCTTGTAGGCTTGGTAACCAGCAGAGGAGTAGCAAGTAATAAGACTATGTTATATCTATGCTGTCTTCTGTAGATGTATATGTTTCAGGTTGAGGTCCTAGGGATTGAGAACTGCCCTGCGGAGAAGGACTTGGGGGTACTGGTGGATGAAAAGCTGGATATGAGTCAGCAATGTGCACTCACAGCCCAGAAAGCCAACCGTATCCTGGGCTGCATCAAAGGCAGCATAACCAGCAGGTCGAGGGAGGGGATTCTGCCCCTCTGCTCCATTCTGGTGAGACCAGCTCTGGGGCCCCCCAACACAAGGACACGGACCTGTTAGAGTGAGTCCCGAGGAGGGCCACAAAGATGATCAGAGGGCTGGAGCACCTCTGCTATGAAGACAGGCTGAGAGAGTTGGGGTTGCTCAGCTTGGAGAAGAGAAGGCTTCGGGGAGACCTTAGAGCAGCCTTTCAATACTTAAAAGGGGCTTATAAGAAAGACGGGGACAGACGTTTTAGCAGGGCCTGTTGCAATAGGACAAGGGGTAATGGTTTTAAAGTGAAAGAGGCTAGATGTAGATTGAACATAAGGAAAAAATTTTTTATGCTGAGGGTGGTGAAACACTGACACAGGTTGCCCAGAGAGGTAGTTGTTGCCCCATCCCTGGAAGTGTTCAAGGTCAGGTTGGATGGGCTCTGAGCAACCTGATCTAGTTGAAGATGTCCCTGTTCATTGCAGGGGGGTTGGACTAGATGACCTTTAAAGGTCCCTTCCAACCCAAACTATTCTATGATTCTGTGAAGCTTGAAATGCAAAGACGTGTGTTTCACATCTCTTTAACCATCATGTATTTCTTACAGAGCTTCCAGTGATGAGTAAATTAATGCAGAGCAGACCACAAGGACGTCTCATGTGACTTTTTTGCTATATAAAAATGCCTGTCTTTCAGATACTGAGCTGGATCTGGCAGTAGAGACTGTGAGCTTTGCTCTTGGTATAACAGGAATATGGGGGCTACATAACTCACATTGATTCTCTATTGGCAGTTACTGTGTTGGTAGGTAAAAATTAGATGATGAATTTATGAATCTCCTGTGTGCTGAGGGACTGCAGGATATAAATATGTAAGAGGACCTCCGGGAGGAAACATGGGACTGGCAAAGCCACGCTGATCTCAAGCAAAGGCAGACTTCTTTTTGATGCACAGAGCCTTTGCTTGTGTTAGCAGCAAATTCTTTTCTGTTCCAAATTGAGACTGCAAAATCTGTGGCAAGAAAAAAAACCCCACAATCAGACTTCAATACCAAAAGACTGGGAATGATTGCAGTTACTTATAGAGATAGGATTGCTTGATGAAAATTGAGATGTAGTGTGTGATTAAACATATATTTGTTTGCTATACTCGTGGTTCAGTCCTGTCATTATAACAATTCAGCCAGTGCAGGTGTGTTACTACTGTCTGGAAGATGATGTCTGGTGGCAGAAGGAAAGGAGAAGCAAAAGCCTATGGCTGTGTAAAATGATTTTTTTTCTTTTTTTTTTGTCAATTAGTTGTGTAAATAAAATAAGGTATTTTAGAAATGATAGTTGATTGAACAGCAGTCAGAAATTAGGCTACAAAAAAGTTAAACCTCATGTTTTTCTTTGGTATCTGCAGTGTGCAAGTGCCTGGTCCCTTTTATCTACTAATAATGTTTTAGCTTCCATTCTGATCTCGTTTCTCATAATTCCTGAAGAATATTCATGATGCCCTATGAATTGAGCTGGCTGGTAAGTTATCTGTCTTTATACCTCTGGAGAAGTTTGATTGCAAGCTTTTCTGAGAATATTTCATTCCTAGCACTTCATTTATGCCCAGTCTGGTGTTAAAGCCTCTGTGGACATACCAGTGTACTAAAATTGCGTCACAGCATCAAATGAATTGGATCCTGGATATGCTTTTAAATTTATTTAAAATAAATAAATAAATATTTACCTGTGGGCGAATCCCAGCCTGTGGCACTGCTGTGGCTCGTGGCCTACAGGTAAAAGCTGCTCTTTACCTTCTGACTGATGCATCTGTCAACTGATGTTTTGCAGAATAGTAAATGGGGGTGAAAGGAATTACCAGAGCACAAATAGTGATCACATCATGGTTTCTTGTCCTGGGTACTATGTTCTTAAACTTGTTAGAATAATTCCTGGTATAATCAAGCTATACTTCACTACTTAAATCAAGCTTAATTTTAGCCCAGTGCTTTTTGAATTGAAATGACTCAGGCAAACCTTTGTTTTGAAATAATTATAATTGCTTCTTACAGTTTTGCACACAAATTTCAGTTGTATCCTGATCTAAGAAATTTTAGCATTCCAGTAGATGGCTCTTCAATGTCCCTTTTGCAATCCGCATTTGAAAAAAAACCCAAAGAAAACAAACTGATAGATAGAGAAATAGGACAGAAGATTATAGAACTCTAGTTTCTTTTCAATATTTATTGTATTTTTTCAATATTTTTCCTTTTCTAGGTGTTTTCTAGGTTTTGTGGACTTAGGCTCTGTCCCTCTCAGCCTCTTGTGGTTCCTTGTGCACTCCAGTCAGCACTCTGTCAGAAGGCTTGACTCATATTTACCTTACAATTTAGAACTGATTCTCCTTGCAAACATTTGAAACAAAAAAAAAAAGGGGGGGGGAACTGAATGATATTTCACTTTTTCCTGGGTTTCTATACTTTTAAATTGAAGTGTTTAGGAAGCTGGGTCTTAATTAGCTTTTAGTGGAGGTGAGATAGAAAAGTATTTGTGTAACTGCCCATTATTTTTGCCTGAAAACACCTTTTTGGGTGTCACCTGACTCACCTCAGTGCCTTCTGAGATACCTGCTGCTTTGCAAGGCTCACATGGAATATTTGTGAGACTTGGTAATACCATGCGACAAGAAAGGCAGAGCAGGATGAAAATCAATTGTGTTCTCAGAAATGGAGTTCGGTGCCTGCTTTTCAGCATGTGTTTTGGGTTGAGAGAAGGAGGATTGAAAGAATAGTTCTGGTATTTTGTTCGTTGGTCATCTCATGAAGAACTGCACAGCACTGCATCTTCTGGATAGAGAAGGGCAGACCTTTGGAAGCTGAAGACTGGTAAGACACTGGTGCAACTTTTCTTTGCTGGCCTTAGTGCCCCTCGCATTGTTAAAAGTTTTGCTTTTCTGGCTTTGTTCTTCCTCCTGATGTTTTGCCAGCATTACAGATGGGAGATATTAGCATGTTCTTAACAACAACCACACCAGCCCCCCCTCAATACCTAGAAGTTTATGAGAAGATGGAATTTCTTCAGTAAAGCTATTACTGTGGATGTCATAGGGAGCTGGGGCAGGAATCCCCATCCCTGCATGGAGATACTGAGGTGCTGATTGGAGCTGACTGTGCTGGATTATCATTTTTCAGGTCTGATGGAGCAGTGTTACATCAGGATGCTCACAGATGTGTCCAAGCTGTTTGCAGAGTGGATGTAACTTTGAAAGCAGCATAATCATACTAATCTGCTTGATAGCAGAAGCTTGGACCTGAGGTGGCTTGACCTGTGCCTGCAGCTTCTCCTGCTTTGTTCACAAATGTGTTGGGCCCTGTATACCTGCATCCTTTCCAGTTTCTCTCAAGAGCCTGGTGAGATGGAAGTTCCTGATCTTGTCAAAACCCAAACCCAAACAAACAAAAAAAACCCCCCATAGCTTTGCTTGCAGATTTTCAGCTCTTCATATGTTTTGCCACAGAGGTCTGTGCTTGTCTCTCTGTGCTTCCTCTTTGTGTGACCCTTTCCCCTTTGGACTAGGACCCTTTCCCCTTTTTACGATGACTTCTCAGAACTTGGTCTTCCAGCCTCCTACCCATCTTACGTTTACAATAAGTAAAATCTTTTCAGTCCCCTCATTACCTGTGGTGGCTTTTTGTCCATGGATAGTAGCAGAACCTCCTGACATCACTTAGAGCCTTGGTTAATGCCTGAGGTGTGGCAGCAGCAGGTAATGTTTGAGGTGATGCTGCTTCATTGACTCTAAATACCTTCCTGTTCTGTTGAGGTCTTCCCACCTCTGCAGTGCTGTTATCCTAGCGTTGCTGAGTGCCAACTCAGAAGAATTTCCATCTTCCAGAACAGTACAAGAGGCAGCAGAAAGGGTGAAATGAAGCCTTTATTGGCTCTGGGGTTTTGCTCTATTGTCTGAGTCCTAGGTATGGTAATCTGCTTTTTGATGCAAATTACACTTCTTGTGACCCAAGAGTTTAGGTAGGTCCAGAGTTCAGCTTGGTTTGAGTGAGCTTTGGAGTTTTATACCTACACACTCATGGCAGAAACCCAGCAACCGTTTTTCTTTCTTGGAACAGTTAATTTGTTGGTCACATCCATTTGAGGCAAGTGTTTTTCTTCTAGATCCCTTGATCTCTGACCTGTGCTGGGTCATCAGCTTGGCTTTATGTATGTCTCTTGATCTTTTTAGGGTTTGAGAAATGAAGATTTCTTTGGTTTCATGCCTTTTTTAGGGAAACAGCATGTTGTGGTCACAGCTGTCAGGTAGCTCTTGAATCTTAAAATTCATAGTTTCTCCAAAACTGGTGGTTGGTCTGTTTGCTGCTTTTGGCCATTAGGCTTAGAAGATGCTCTCGGGAGAGTGTGGTAGTGCACTGCCTCCTGTAATAGTGCCTTGTTGATGATATCTTGACAGGTATCATCACTTCGACTTGCATAGGCAACAAGAGATCTTGCAGCCTGGTGGTTTGTCATTCATGTGAGTACATCAAACTCATTTAGGATTTTAAATCCTTGCCTGTTCCTACTGGATTTCTCTTAAAAAAAAAAAAAAAAAAAAAGGAAAAAAAAGGGGGGGGGGCAAGTAAATGCCAGTTAATGTCACAGCTGCACAACTTTATGACATTCCTGTGTAGACATTGGTGAAGTGACTTGCATTTTATTTCACCTGCAGGATATTCAGGTTGATCCATCTTTGACTGAACACTTTCTCTGCCTTAATGGGCAGTTTGGAAAAAAAAAATAATGATCTGTTCCAGAGTAGTTGGGATTTATTTATTCTGCATGCTTAAATGAAGCTTCCAACAATATTGTAGGAGAAACAGTTAAAAAGAAGAATGCCTTACCACTAAGTCGAGGACCATGGATTATTTATCCTCAACCAAGCCTCAGACAAACTGGTGTCAAAGACAAAAGTGTAAAAATTGCTTAAATCAGCTCTGGCAGTATGTCACATTTCTTTTAGTGAGCTGAAGCAGTAACTCAGGTAGCTGTCACCTGTTTTCTTGTTTCCAGATTCAGTCCTAAGTTTTAGTTTATAGACGATTGTACAGATGCAAAGAGTTATAACTTATTTTGAAAAACTGATCAGGATCTTCCCAAGTATACCTTAGTAATTCAGGATATTTGGTGGCATGTAAAAAAGGCAACTTGCTTCATTTCACTTCCCTTTTGGCTTTATGCTCCCAGAGAGGCGGGAGAATAATCTTAACAACTTCTTGGTCTAATTGCAGTTTCTTTAAACTGCATGCGTATGTGACAGTTGATTCGCTATTTACATATTAATATTAGTAACTAGCAATCTCAATGAAATGCTTCACCACATTAATGAAGAGGGCAGCAGAGCCTTTCTTGAGATTGTGAAGTCTGTTTTATTCACGTTATTTGTAATTAAGAGAGATCTTGTTTGCTACTTTTGTATTTGTTAAATGCCAGCTTCCTCTTTTCCTTGTCATAGGGTTAGAGGACATGTGGTCTGTTATAATAACTTTCTTCTGTTTGAAACTTAATTATTTCTACTCTCATCTGTTTTTAGATGATGAAGGAAAGACACTGTGATGGGCACTAAAGCATGGACTTGCAGTGTGAACTCTGATGGCAGGTACTTGTGTCTAGTCCTGGTGGTCTGACGTATCTGGGGAAGGCTTAGGTGCCGTGTGTCTCTTGGCCGTGGTTTTCTCTGTTATCAGTGTATTAATTTCAGCATTGATAGAAATGTTTGTTTGTCTTTATAGCATATCCAAGAGCTGTGCTGCAACAGAGAAGGTGAGTTTAGGGGGTGGGGGGGAGTGGGTTGACAACCAAGCCCTCAATAGTTAATCTGTTCTGTTTTTTTCTTATATAATCCTTAAAGTTTTATGGACAGCTGTTGGATTGATCAGATAGCTGCTGAAACCGTAACAAAATGTCAAGAAATGGCATGTTTTTAGCATTGGGGAGGAAAAGAGACCAATTTGAGGATTAGATTTTTAACCCCTCCTGAAGTATTTTTTTGTCCTTTGAGTTAGAGACCCAGATACAAAGTCACCAATCTGTTCAGTGAGGGTATTTTTTCTCTTTGTATTTCTGATTGAGAATTAGTGTCTGTGTAATGCTTGTTGCTAGAAACTGTTGAGTTGCTCATGCTCATTTATTTCTGTGCTGTGAGTTCAGCTGAGTATTCCTCTCTGCTCTATGATGGGGGACTGCTGGTTGCTATTAGCTGTGCTTTAAAGACAAGAATTCCTGTTTTCAGTCAAGTTTAGGTCACATTTGTTCTGAAGCCTGATGAAAGCATTAGCTAGTACATATATCGTGATTCTCTGATTTGGGTTATAGAGGATTTGCCTGTGAATCTTGTTTTAACAGATCATTAAGTGTCTGGATTTCTTCCTTGGGTAACCAAGCAAATAGTCTCAGATATGCTTTGTTAGGTAGAACCATGTGTAGACAACAAGGTTTTATTATTCATGGGGAAAAATGTAGTGTAAGAACATGAAATCTACATTACCTTGAATTAAAATAATTAAATAAACAAAATTTTAGGACATACAGTATCTTAATGCCACAACTTGGAAGAATGATGTAGAAATTCTTGAATGAGTCTTGTTTTAACTGTCATTAAAACTATGCATACAATCTGTACTTTTGCAGTAAATGTAAAACATACCATGGATAAACTGTCTTGTAGAAGAACCTTGGCATCTGCCTGTCATGGCAAGTGATCTGAGCAGTGACTTACCTGTGTTAGCAGTTTCAGGTGGGTGTGTTATATGTATTTGCAGTCTTCTCTCTTGTTCTGTGCAGTGTACTAGAAACTGCACGTGCCTTGTATAATTTGTTTCCTACCCGGTCCTCTTGTAATGTCCAGTTTTTCTAATAAACACCTTTTGAAGTCATTGCTTTGTGGTTGTTTTCCAAGGGTCTGAGTGTTCCCATGTGTTGCTTGTCCTCAGTGACATATTCTCTTTGGATCATGCAGGGAAGAGGAGAAGAGAAACTCAATCACTTCCTTTGGGTGGCAACTTTATTTTAAGCTGCCAGGTCAAAATGCAAGACCTTTTCTCATAGTTTCTCTGTTTTGAGTATTTTCTTGGAGTGTCCTGATGCTTCAGATCAGACAGAAAACCAATTTAAGCAAACTTGAAGAAACTTCTCATGAAGCAAAATTAATTCCGAATGTTTGTTTGGAAAACAATGATGAAACAAATTGGAAGTTGTGATCTTGTGACTTTATTCCTGTGAAGTGCCAAGTCCTGCAGGAAATTTCAGCCATATGAAGTTGAGAGTTACCTCGCACTTACATGAATATCAAGGGTTTGGCTTCATCCTGGCTTGTTAGTTTTTGTTTCAGAGGGGGACTGAGAAGAGAGCAGAATGCACCTAGTGGTCTTTAATGTGCAGTACCTCAATGTGTTTGCAATATTCCTCCATTTGATTGTTTCCAGGGAGTAGGGGGAAGATGGCCTGTGTGCCGGCATAGATATGTTTTCAAGAGGTGAGAATTTGTGTGTGTGCATGTGTGTATTTACTTAAAAATCCCTTTCTTCTATAGAAGCATTCTGACATGTCATGTAGTTCAGTTTGGCTTTGTTTTTCATTTCAGCTGTGCAGACATTACCAGAATCACTCAGAAAGACACTCGTTTTTTCCATGCTTAATCCTTTTTATATGCAACGTTGTACGAGTCTTGCTGAACAGCAGGAATGAATGGTTCCTAAAAACAACTACTACATAAGTATAAGTTCAGGAGTTGGCATGAGATTATTTTGGAGACTTGGCCAAGAAAGAAGTATTAGAGTTAGTCCTGTAACAAACATGTTTGGCAAATTGAAAAAAAAATCCAGAAGTTTTGAAGTTTGAATCGGCTCTAACCCTCTTCAAACAAACAAAACCTTCTCGAATACCTTGATTTGGCACAATTGCGGCATTAGTGCTGTGTGTGCAGTCCTCTGAATGCAGCTCTGGGTTCATAACTGGTGTGGCGTGCTGGCAGGCAGCTTGCTCCCTGGGAAGAGGATGATGTGAAGTTGGATTCAGTCAAAATTGAGTGAATGTCTCCTATTACAGAAAAAGGTTAGATTAAATCTTGTAGGTTTACCATCCTGTGAATAACCGAGCATATTGCTTTCATGGGGCGAGAGGGGAGACACTTTTCAACCAGGACTGGTCTGGAGGAATCATTAGCTGCTTCCAGATGCGGAGCCATCCACTGCCCTTTGAATCCACCAGAACATGAATAAACATATTTTATGTTTGTGTTTGATTGTATGAATTCTTGCTTTTTGTAAAGGGACTTGTAAATTGGAAATAAATCTTGTGTGTAAGTTGTATTCTGGGGAGGGGAGAAGACCGAGAGGATACTTTCACTGTGCACATCGTCCATCCTCTGGTTGTTCTCTTGGCTGAAGAATTAACAGTGATGTTGCTCTGATGCAGTAAGCTATAAACTGTAGCTGGGAACGGTTCTTGTCATTGCAGACCTTGGGCTGATGGTGTTACTTCAATTTCTGCTACACTTTGAGGAATGAAATGGTAAAGTGAGTAGTCAAACAAGATGTTACAGTGTAAGAATAAGGATTGCTGAGACACTGCAAGGAGAACAGAGCTCTTGTTCCTCATACTCTGTAATGTGGGATTTACCAGTTAATACTGCACCATTAAAACTGAAGATAAGTATTGGAACATGTCGGGCAGTTTTGCCTTGCTTTTCTTCAGTTTAGTGTGTGTGTGTAGCTGGCTAAATCTAGCTCAGCCTGTGTAAGCGTATCCAGGCTGTGATCCTCCTTACATGCTCTGGGTCACTCTGAAGTGGTATAAGCCAAACACTGAAAGTACCTTTTTTTTAAATTAGGAAAATGACATGGTATATTTAAAGGGCCTGTCCTGGTTTCAGCTGGGATAGAGTTAATTGTCTTCCTAGTAGTTGGTACAGTGCTATGTTTTGAGTTTAGTATGCGAAGAATGTTGATAACACTGACGTTTTCAGTTGTTGCTAAGTAGTGTTTAGACTATAGTCAAGGATTTTTCAGCTTCACATGCCCAGCCAGCAAGAAGGCTGGAGGGGCACAAGAAGTTGGCACAGGACACAGCCAGGGCACCTGACCCGAACTGGCCAACGGTGTATTCCATACTGTGTGACATCCCATCTAGTGTATAAACTGGGGGGAGTAGGGGTGGGGGGATCACCACTTGGGGACTAACTGGGTGTCGATCAGCAGGTGGTGAGCAATTGCATTGTGCATCATTTGTACATTCCAATCCTTTTATTATTACTGTTGTCATTTTATTAGTGTTATCATTATTATTAGTTTCTTCTTTTCTGTTCTATTAAACCATTCTTGACCCACAAGTTTTACTTCTTTTCCCGATTTTCTCCCCCATCCCACTGCGTGGGGGTGGAGTGAGTGAGCGGCTGTGTGGTGCTTAATTGCTGGCTGGGGTTAAACCATGACAGGGCCTTAACGTAGGAATTAATCTTTTTGGGGAACTTCTTGCTCCCAGTGTGCAGATTGCTTTGAAAGTGATAACGACCAGTTGTATTGGAGTAAGAACTGGTTATACTTCATATAGGGAAGGTACATATGGTGCAAACAACCCCCCAATTCAACTTTATCAGTCATAGCCAAAATTCTTCATGCTGTGCAGCTCTCACACTTTAAAAATTGACACATTTGGGTCTCCTATTTTTTGCAACTCTTTACAGGTCCCTTTATTTCCACCTGCTGGATTTCAAATTAAAATTTGGATTTTTTTTTCATATTTTGACTTGCACATTTGCCTACCTGAAAGCACATAGATGAGGGCAGATGCATTAGAGATGTGTTTAAAGAAACACAGGCTAACTGATCCCTTTCCAGAAACTCTGTGACATTACAAAAGTCAAATCATTCCCTTTATAAATTTTATCTGAGAAAACACACGAAGGCCAGTGTTTGAATTTTCTCTTCAGAAGGAAAGCTGAAAAATTTTACAATGAACTGTGAAAAATGGTGTGGAAATCTCACTGTTGTAAGCTGATAGGTTGCACACAGCCTGTTCTGCTGGGGTTTGTAACGGGGGACTGCACACAGAGACAGGGCAGCAACGGGGAGCTGTGACGTGCCTCATGCCAGTGTAACTCCAGAAGCAACTGTTTCCAATCAAATGAGCAGCAGCCTTGATGATAATTTCTGAGATTTTGTACTCCTGGGGCTGCCCTTCATCTAGGAGGGGCTTTACAATGGAATTGGACAATTTTTCAGTATAAATTTGTTACTAATGCTTTCTCCTAGTCTGTGCTGCTTTTAATGCCACTGACCAGACTCTGCATGAACCAGTGCTGCCAGCAGCCCAGATCGCTGGCAGCTGTTAATGTTGCTGCTGTTGATTTTTTTTGGATGGTTGTGGAAGCTGGGCTTGGAGGGCAACCTCTTACCAGGATCGCTAAAACCCCTTTTTCTACCACCGTGGCCTCAGGATGTTATGGGGGAGCTAGTGCAAAGTTAAATGCCATGGATGGCTTGGGGGAACCTGGACCACCTGGAACTTGGAGAAAAAGGTTAAACTAAAGGAAAGTAGGTGGTAATGACTGTTTTACCATTGATAGATCGTGAACTATCAGTTGTGACCTGATGATCACTCCCAGTGCTCCAAAAATTCATGCTTGGTTTCTGCTTTAGACTTCACTGTTTCTATTTCTTTCTGTACTTTCTATGCAGCTTCTTTTTGTCTTGTGATGAAATTCTCTCCTGAACCAAATAAATGGATTTCCTATGGAGTCTTGCAAAAAAAAAAAAAAAAAAAAAGGTAATAAAATCTCTTGGATCATGACCTCTCCAGAACTACAAAACACTTCAGTTTTTAGCTGCAGCTGCCACAATCCTCTCTGCCTGTCTCTGAGGGCTCGTGTGTGTCTGAAGATGCTGAATTACAGCCCTGAGAGGGCTGGTGGATGCCCAGAGATTGGCAGGGTTGGGCCCCAGGACCTGGCGTGGGGAGGGTGGATGCAGCACAGGAGCTCCAGGGCTGCCTTTCCTGGATGAGGATGACACTCTGAGTTTTGGAGCACGTGTTGTGGGCAAAGTCAAGCTAACAGCAGCCTAGGGCACGCTCGTTGATGCAGGGTGGAAACTGAGTCCCTGTCTGCTTTCCAGGCTTTGACCTGACCTGCTCTCATGTGAAGCCTGTACCACCTCCTGCAGGGTTTCTCCTTATGTGAAAAAGAGGTCCTGGGGAATTGTTTGGATCGTGCTGTACTTACAGCCTTGTTATTGGAACCCATGAAGAGTGCAGTATCTCTGGGCATGTGCTCAGGAGTGTGGTGCGGATCTGCATTCATTTCTGTACCCAGGAAGGCTTTGTGTTAATAAGGAAGAAGCATTGCTGGGGCTGTCATGGTGACATTTGGGCAATGCTGTGCTCAGATGAAGCCTTTTAATTTTTCCATCTGGTGTGATCAGATGAAAGAAAGAAAAAATAATTGAGAACAGAAATTACTTTCTATGCTGGAGACAGCAGAGCTTGGCTGTCTTTTCCAAGATATGTTGTTTTTGAGGCACCTGAGGTAGTGTGTTTTGGATCTGGTATCAGCCTCAGCCTGTCCTGTCTCCTGACTTGCAGCATTGCCAGCAGCATGGCAGAGAAAGGACAGCTTCAATACTGTAGCAGAGCCAAGTGCCCTGGCCTGACGTGAGCAATGAGCTTTAAGCCCTTTGCAAAAGCATGGTGATCTTTAATTGCCAGTTGGCCTGCAGAAAAATGTGCTATGAATACTTCAGCACACAGCACCTCTAAATCTTTTCGTGATCTCCTGGCCTTCTACCAGGAGAGAAGTTAGAGATACCTGTTAACCTGAAACATCAGAGCCTGGCTGAAGGGACTAGGGCATGATCCAGCAGCAACCATGCAGCTCCTTGAAGGGCAGTTACCAAGATGATGTGCTGAGCAGGGGAGGTAGCTAGATTCAGTGCCTGCAAATAGTGTTGCAGGAGTTTCAGGTTGGACATAAGCAACATCTTTGTGGAAGAGAGCAGTGCAACAGTGGGATAGGCTGGGGAGATCTCTGTCCCTGCAGTCCTGAGTTTGGGTGGGGGATTGCCCTACTTGAGGCTTGAAGTTGGATGAGAGTTCTGCAAAAGTGCTTTCCAACCACCAGGAAAAGGCTCTGCTGCAGACAGGAATGAAAACCTGCTGCCACCTGAAGAAAAATTGTTTATTAACACCCCCCACCTTTTTTTTAATAACAAACTTTACTTTGGGCCACATGAGTGATGCTCTTCAGCCAGCCTTCCTCCATCTGAAACTTGTGGTCTTGTAGGTCATTGGAAAGTAAATGTGAGAATGATGCAGGTGTGATACCTCTTTCCTAAAGTGGCAAATAAGCAGCAAATGGAATAGGGGATGCCTTTAAAATAAAACATCTCCAAACCCTAAAATCCAAAACTTAACCTCTTTGGTTATAAATAAAGGCTGTAATGTCCCTGCCCACAGTGGTTTTGTTTTCTCTGCGAGAAAACAGAGGGAAAAAAGAAGACTGAGAAATACTGGCTAGCACTGTCCAGGCAATGTCCCCTAGCTCCAGCATTAGCCAGCCCTTCTGCTTGGGGAAAGAGAAGTAACAATCTTCTCCTCTTCCCTTTAGCCCCTGCAGCCCCTCTTGGCCCAGGTCAGTGGGACCGATGTGGTCCCTTGACAGCTCCTGTAACCCAGTTCCTGTGTCTCTGCTGGGAAGGTCCAGGGGGGGTTTGATCACTGAAAAACTACTTTGAAACTGTTCCTTAAAATGCAAATAATGCAATAAAACTAGTTAAGTCTGTCCTGCCCAGTATCATGTCTCTAAGAGCTGACACTTCAGATAATAGAATCCATGTATGATGGATGGAGGAGGCTATGAACACGAGCTGCTGGCTGCTGGTGTCCAGTGCTCCACACTGAACACAGGGATGCAAATAGACATGCTGGGCTTGGTGCTGCAGCCGTAGTGGAGTGGAGGCCCTATCTTTTCAGCTTGCCCTGGTACAGGACAGGAACTCTGCAGATGGACAAGAAAAGAGAAACTAGTGAAAGAACCTCTCAGAGTGCCCTGGTAGGAAGTTTCAAACTTGTGAATTAGAGTCCGCATGTAAATTTGAAGCTGATTCTTTGACCTCGAATGACAGAAAATGGAAATATGGGAGCAGAAGGTGCTGTCCTAACCTGGTGTTGCACAAAGTCCTTCCTGGGGTTTTGCAAGTGGGGAGTGGGAGTGGTAATGCTTATGTAAGGTTAAAAAACCACTGTGGTCACAGGCAATGGAAGACCTGTCCTGCAGCTTCCTCAAGTGCTTTCAGTGTCTGTAGGAGGGGAGAGGGGTTTGAACAGGAGCTGGACCACAGGAAGGGGGAGTACTTTGGTAATAAAGGCAGCCTGTACAGCAGGGATGGAGTTCTGCTGGTGCTTAACAAGGTCATTAGTGAGATTTTTAAATTGAAGAATGGAGAAAAAAATGTGAGGGAAGTTCTGTATCCGCTTTAAAGGACAGGACTGGGGATGGAAATAGTCTTGGTAGAAGGATGGGTGATATGTGACCAAGTTTTCTGAGTATACTGCAGTGTGAGGATGAGAACCAGGCTGAAGGGCTTGGGGGTCTGGGCAACAAAATCAGGGATGAAGTTGTGTCAGACATAGGAAACCCAGCTCTTGCTTGCATAAGACCGTGGTGTTGGTGCTGGCCATCGTTTATCAGCAGTGAGACCCTAGAGCTAGGACAGGGGATGCAGTGCAGACAGCAGCTCAGTGCTCAGGAATGGCTGAAAGACAAGCTGGATGTTACGAACTACTGTAAAGGAATAGAGAGCTCAAATGAAGCTGAACACCACCGTCCATAGTGCTACCTCTTTCGGTCTGCTCCCATCCATCACTTGTTCTTGGTGCTTTGCCCCTCTTTAGCATTTCAATGATGTAACTCAAAACACTTTCTTTTCCCCTTTCCACCAATATCTGTGTCCAGAGAAGGGCAATGTGGCCAGCAGTGTGCAAAGGAAGAGAAAGTATTTTCAGTGTAAGAAACACAGTCCTCTCCTGCTCTTTCCATGTGAGGAGCATATGCTGCTGTGATTTGCTGTCACAGTCTGTAATCCTTCCTCATTTTCAAGCTTAGTAGTCAGGGGTTGCACATGGAAAATGTAGCAAGACAGTGAATTACGTTTTTCACAAAAATGTTTGCTTTTTCTCTCTCAAATGATTTCTGGTTTTTTGTTGTTTTTTTTCCCTAGGTGGGCAACTCAATTGTGGGTAAGAAGATGTTGGATGTAGCTGAATTGGGGAGAAGTGTGGAAATGGGGAAGGATTGCAGGGAGGGAGCTTCAAATTGTGGAAGAGAGATTGAAAAAGTTTTGTTATGTCTGTTAATTAATTAAACTGGGAGTCTAATCAGTTAGAAGCGTTCCCACCAGAGCAGCATTCTAGCAAGGGAGTGCTGTGGTCTGTGTCCCAGGCGGCAGATGAGCACTGCCACGCTGCTGGACCGAGCTGCGCACTGCAAGATGCAGGCTGGGTCTGTCCTGCCTTTGAGCTGATGTGGAGGGACAGGGGCTGCAAGTGAAATGTTAGGAGTTCACTCTGCAGAGCCCCTCATGCACCCGCATGGGGACTGTGAGCGTTCTCCAGTGTGCTTCTCCAAGACGGTGTTTCTTTCCCCCTGCACAGCTGCTGTGAAAAGCCAAGAGCAGGGGCAGGAGATCCTCCAGGTGCCTGCCCATCCTCAGCTGGTGTCTGCTTTAAAAGTCTAGGTAGTTCATAGGCAGAATCACCACCTCATATCTATGGGTTGTCTCAAGCTTTGTGCTTTTAGAGCTTGCAGCCATGTGTGGTTGGCCTTACATGATGTCTCCTGAGAGACAAAGGGAACAGTGGAGAGAGAGATCAGTATTGGACCTGGGTTGTGGTGATTTCTTTTGCATCTTAGGTATAGGTGGTGCTGGGCAGTGGGCACCAAGAGAAGGAAAGAGGTTAGGATTATCGAGGAATAAACTTTTCATCTATCTTTCTTTATCCATCAAAAAGAAGATAAACTGGATATGAGCCATTTCTTTTCCTTCTGCATTGAGTTGAATAGCCCGTAGCATTGTGGAGGTGGACATAGTCCAATCACGGTATGAAGTACTTTTCCTTCTGTGGACCTGCTGGGGTCCAGTCCTGTATGATCCTTCCTGTAATTCCTAAATAGCTTCAAGTTAGCTACACACCAGACAGGTTCGTTGTTCTTTATTGCACCCAGCATACAAAGTTCATTGTTGGAGTAACCTCCATGATTAACTGGAAGCTGATCATTGGTAACATCCAAATGCTGGCAGCAGAATGAAAGCATGTGCAGAGAGGTGGCTGTGTGCATGTGTGCGTGTGTGATGGTCTGCTAGTCCCAGTTAGAAACCAAAGCACGCCTTGTGGTCTTGAACTTCAGTGAACTCCCATTATCCCCTTTGTGAAACCATCTGCATCTGTGTGACAGCTCGTCTACCTCAGTATTGTCTGCTATGATGGTCTGTCTTATTATCTGTCTGGCACGGCTGCCATAATTGCCTCCCACATTTAGGTTCTTCTGCCCAGCTCCCTCCTACACCAAAACTTGCAGTGCCTTCAAGGGAGAAGGTCTTCACACTGAAATTCTGTGAAAACCTGTAACTCCTGTGCGTTGGCTGCCTTGGCTGGGACCCTGCAGCTCTGCCTGCCTTTTGCTTCCCGTCTCCAGTGTGGGGGTACCCTGGCTTCTTGCACCTCTGTGCAAATAGGAGCTACCTTCTGCGGGGCAGAAGGTGTCTCAAATCAGATTAGAAATCCTGAGGCACCTAGAGTGCATTAAAATATTTGGGGGTTCGTGATTTAAATATGCAATTGCCCTCATCTTCCTTGTGCGAATTAGGAATAATTTCCATGCTTCCTGTGTGCCTGTTCCGGTGCTGTGTGGGTTATGGTGCAGGGGGGGACTGGTCCCCAGCCCCTCATGCAGGGCTCACAGATGGACTCCCTCAAGAGCAGTGCTGAAGAGATCCACAACAGGCTAGGAGTAAACTCGTGGTGGGGCCCATGCTCTGGTTTTCCTCTTTCTTTATCACTTATTAGCAAAAAAAAAGTGTTTCCCTGAGGGGTGGGAGGTATGGACCCTGGTCACAGCAGACAGAGTGGAGAGTTTCAAAGTCACTGTGTGTGATCTGCCTATATAGAGTTAAGTATATTATATCCATATTTAGATATGATATGCACATGCTAAACCCGGAAAGTCTCCTGTTCCAGGCAAAGCCCAGCCCAGGGGCTGTCCCTGGACAACTGGCCAAGCCAGGCCCTGCAGCCAAGGACCCCCTCTCTGAATACACTCCCCTTTGAACCATGGTGTAATTTTTCATGACTTGGTGGGCTGGATGGATGGTCTGGATGTTTTTATATTTGTAGAAGCACTGGACATACTGTGTTCTCACAGGGTGAACACAAGACCCATCTGTCATCACCTAAGACAGGGGTGGTCTTCCTATGGATGCTGGTCCACATGCAGCCTGTGAAGACCCTGCCAGACCTCTTTCCCAAGGACCAGCCTTCCTCAAAGGCCAGGCAGGGGCCAGCTGTTACCAGCTTCAGGTTTTTGGGGTGCTCTCTTTCTCTTTTCATTGTGGATGTGCATCCAGTTGCACAAACATGGCTCCAGGAGGGCTTGGGACTGGGACTGCAGAAAATTGGCTGCAGAAATTGCTATTAGACAACTGGTACCTCCTGAGCAGCAGGCTCCTGGCAGGAGAGAACTGCCTGCAGGATAACATGTGCAGTTGTCCTGGTTTCAGCTGGGATAGAGTTAACTGTCTTCCTAGTAGCTGGTACAGTGCTATGTTTTGAGTTCAGTATGTGAAGAATGTTGATAACACTGATGTTTTCAGTTGTTGCTCAGTAGTGTTTAGACTATAGTCAAGGATTTTTCAGCTTCTCATCCCCAGCCAGCGAGAAAGCTGGAGGGGCACAAGAAGTTGGCACAGGACACAGCCAGGGCACCTGAACCAAACTGGCCAACGGTGTATTCCATACCGTGTGATGTCACATCTAGTATAGGAACTGGGAAGTGGGGGCGGGGAATCGCCGCTTGGGGACTAGCTGGGTGTCGGTTGGTGGGTGGTGAGCAATTGCCCTGCGCATCATTTGTACATTCCAATCCTTTTATTACTACTGCTGTCATTTTATTAGTGTTATCATTATTAGTTTCTTCTTCTCTGTTCTATTAAACTGTTCTTATCTCAACCTGCGAGTTTTACTTTTTTTTTTCCCCCCTGATTCTCTCCCCCATCCCACTGGATGAGGGGGAGTGAGTGAGCAGCTGCGTGGTACTTAGTTGCTGGCTGGGGTTAAACCATGACAGTCCATTTTGGTGCCCAACGTGGGGCTCGAAGGGTTGAGATAACAACAAACCTGACCAGAGCTTGTTAAAACAAATTTGTTCTAAGCTTTCATTATGTTGATTTATGTGTTCTTAGAGTTGTTGCTCTGGTTTTTAAAGCTCTGTTATGTATCACCTCGCTTGCTGTATGGTAGTTCCTCTTCTGCTGCTTATCATCCGTGGGAGGTGGATTAAGGTTTTCGCTTTGATGTATGGTATAACACTGGTTTATGGTATGATAAAGTCATTGGCTGTGGGATTAATCCGGTATTTGCACTTAGCATTGTCACCTTTATACTGCAGGAGCCATCTGTGGGAAACTATTAATAATTATACCATTTACCTTTCCTCCATGGAAAACCAGTCTATGGATGGGGTACCTTTCTTCCCCTCTCCTTTCTCTTTCAGTCCAGTTACAATGGTGTTTGAGAATTTTGAAAAATTTGAATACTCCTGGGATGTTGGGACTAGCACAGTCCTAGCCCTACTGCTAGGAATTAGCATGCTTCTGAATGTGGTTCAGCTCTCGTTTAAGGTTAAACAACTATTTAAGAAGATCACCCAGAGATGTGCCCGAAGGCTGGATAATTATGAGTGGCAGGGTGTGTGGGGTAGTATGGGCAAGTACCTAGAAAAGTGGGCACCTCCAGTGTTTTGGAAATTCACCCCTGAACAAGTGCAGGATCCAGAAGAACTAGTAAAATATTTGGAAAAGGTATGCTGTCACCCCAGCAGCTCCAGAGAGATACAAATCACTGCAACATGCTGGGGCCTGGCCCATGCCTATCGAGCCCTGTTTGACACCACTCAGTACCCTCAAGGGGAAGAGAAATTCTCTGGACCTAACAACAAAATTATGAGCACCGTGGCCACCCAAACCTTGGCAACAGGCGCTGCGGCCCCTCCAGGCCCGGCAACGAGCATTCCAGGCACCCAGACCTTGGCGACAGACACCGTGACCCTTCCAGCCCCGGTGACGAGAACTTGGGCTACCCAAACCTCAACAACAGGCGCTGCAGCCCCTCCAGCCCCGGCAATGAGCACAGCAGCTACCCAAACCTTCGCAACAGGCACTGCGGTCCCTCCAGCCCCAGCGACGAGCACTGCTGCTACCCAAACCTTGGCAACAGACACTGCGGTTATCCAAAACCTGGCAAGCGATACTGCAACTGAACCAGCGGACCAACCTGCACCAGTATCAGTTGCCCCCGTACATAAAAAGAAATATACAAAAAAATCAGTTCACTTAGCGAAGGATGAAGGTGAACCAGGGTCATCACGGGAACCAGAGGAAGAGGCAGAACCAGAGGTAATAACCCGGTCCCTATCTTTGAGTGAGCTGCAGGATATGCGAAAAGATTTTGGCCGCCGTATAGGTGAGCATATTATCACCTGGTTCCTCCGATGCTGGGACAATGGGGCTAATAGCTTGGAATTAGAAGGTAGGGAAGCCAAGCAGCTGGGATTGCTTGCCAGGGAAGGTGGCATTGACAAGGCAATTGGAAAAGGGACACAACCCCTCAGCCTCTGGAGGCAACTCCTGTCAAGTGTGAAGGAAAGGTACCCCTTTAAGGAAGATGTTATATGTCAATCAAGCAAGTGGACCACCATGGAAAAAGGTACCCAATATCTGAGGGAATTAGCTGTGCTAGAGACGATTCATCATGACCCGGACAACCCACAATTACCCAAAGATCCATACAAAGTCCAATGCACACGACCCATGTGGCGGAAATTTGTACGGAGCACACCATCGTCCTATGCCAACTCACTGGCAATAATGACCTGGAAAGACGAAGAGGCACTGACAGTGGATGAAGTGGCTTGCCAACTCCGTCAACATGAAGAAAATCTCTCCTCCTCCCTACAAGCCTGCATTTCTGCTGTGGAGAAGCTGTCCCAGGATGTCCAACAAATCAAAGAGGATATGTCCTACTCCACACTTGTAAGGACCAATGTCTCAGCTATTAGGAGTGAGCGTTCTTCTGCCCAAGAGAGAGAATATAGAAGGTACACACCGCGAGGTGCCCTGTGGTTTTTCCTATGTGATCAGGGAGAGGACATGAGGAAATGGGACAGAAAACCTACCTCGGTCCTAAATGCACGGGTACGTGAGCTGTGAGGAAAAACCACCACAAAAGGGGATTCTACCAGGAAAAATGCCACTCCAGTTTCCAAACAGAGTAGAAGGGCTGATCTTTTTTCTGATCCTCTTGAAGGGAATTCTGAGCCAATTTCACGAGAAGTGAATACTGGATACTCTGACCAGAATTAGAGGGGCCCTGCCTCCAGCCAGGTGGAGGAAAGGGACAACCAGGTCTATTGGACTGTGTGGATTCGATGGCCTGGCACGTCAGACCCACAGGAATATAAGGCTCTAGTAGACACCGGCACACAGTGCACTCTAATGCCATCAAGTTATAAAGGGGCAGAATCCATTTGTATTTCTGGTGTGACAGGGGGATCTCAAGAGTTAACTGTCTTGGAAGCTGAAGTAAGCCTAACTGGAAATGAATGGCAGAAACACCCTATTGTGACTGGTCCAGAGGCTCCGTGTATCCTTGGCATAGACTATCTCAGGAGGGGGTATTTTAAGGACCCGAAGGGGTATCGATGGGCTTTTGGTATAGCTGCCTTGGAGACGGAGGGCACTGAACAGCTGTCTACCCTGCCTGGTCTCTCTCAAGACCCTTCGGTTGTGGGGTTGCTGAAGGTTGAAGAACAACAAGTGCCAATTGCTACCACGACGGTGCACTGGCAGCAATATTGCACCAACCGAGACTCTCTGATTCCCATCCACAAGTTGATTCGCCAACTGGAGAGCCAAGGAGTGATCAGCAAAACTCACTCACCCTTTAATAGTCCCATATGGCCAGTGCGGAAGTCTAATGGGGAGTGGAGACTAACAGTTGACTATCGCGGCCTGAATGAAGTTACATCACCACTGAGTGCTGCCATTCCAGATATGCTAGAACTTCAATACGAACTAGAGTCAAAGGCAGCCAAGTGGTATGCCACAATTGACATTGCTAATGCATTTTTCTCAATCCCTCTGGCAGCAGAGTGTCGTCCACAATTTGCCTTTACTTGGAGGGGTGTCCAGTACACTTGGAATCGATTGCCCCAGGGGCGGAAACACAGCCCCACCATTTGCCATGGACTAATCCAGACTGCACTGGAAAAAGGTGAAGCTCCGGAACACCTGCAATACATTGATGACATCATCGTATGGGGCAACACGGCAGAAGAAGTCTTTGAGAAAGGGAAGAAAATAATCCAAATCCTTCTGAAAGCTGGTTTTGCCATAAAAGAAAGTAAGGTCAAGGGACCTGCACAGGAGATCCAGTTTTTGGGAATAAAATGGCAAGATGGATGTCGTCAGATCCCAATGGATGGGATCAACAAAATAGCAGCTATGTCTCCACGGACTAATAAAAAGGAAACACAGGCTTTCTTAGGTGTCGTGGGGTTTTGGAGAATGCATATTCCAAATTACAGTCTGATTGTAAGCCCTCTCTATCAAGTGACACGGAAGAAGAATGATTTTAAATGGGGCCCTGAGCAACGCCAAGCCTTTGAACAAATTAAATGGGAGATTGTTCATGCAGTAGCCCTTGGACCAGTCCGGGCAGGATAAGATGTTAAAAATGTGCTCTATACTGCAGCCGGAGAGAATGGCCCTACCTGAAGCCTCTGGCAGAAAGCACCTGGGGAGACCCGAGGCTGACGCCTGGGGTTTTGGAGTCGAGGACATCAAGGATCTGAGGCTCACTATGCTCCAACTGAAAAAGAGATATTGGCAGCATATGAAGGAGTTCGAGCTGCCTCAGAAGTGGTTGGTACTGAAACACAGCCCCTCTTAGCACCCCGACTGCCAGTGCTGGGCTGGATGTTCAAAGGGAGGGTCTCCTCTACACATCATGCAACTGATGCCACGTGGAGTAAGTGGGCCACACTGATCACACAATGGGCTCGCATAGGAAATCCCAGTCGCCCAGGAATTTTAGAAGTGATCACGGGCTGGCCAGAAGCAAAGATTTTGGAATGTCACCAGAGGAGGAGGTGGCATGTGCTGAAGAAGCCCCGCTGTATAATAAACTGTCAGAAAATGAGAGGCAATATGCCCTGTTCACTGACAGATCCTGTCGCATTGTGGGAAAGCATCGAAGGTGGAAAGCTGCTGTATGGAGTCCTACACGACAAGTTGCAGAAACTGCTGAAGGAGAAGGTGAATCGAGTCAGTTTGCAGAGGTGAAAGCCATCCAGCTAGCATTAGACATTGCTGAAAGGGAGAAGTGGCCAGTGCTCTATCTCTATACTGACTCATGGATGGTGGCAAATGCCCTGTGGGGGTGGTTACAGCAACGGAAGCAGAGCAACTGGCAGCGCAGACGTAAACCCATTTGGGCTGCCACACTGTGGCAAGATATTGCGTCCCGGCTAGAGAATCTGGTTGTAAAAGTACGCCATGTAGATGCTCACGTACCCAAGGGTCAGGCCACTGAAGAACATCAAAACAACCAACAGGTGGATCAGGCTGCCAAGGTTGAAGTGGCTCAGGTGGACCTGGACTGGCAACATAAGGGTGAGCTATTTATGGCTCAGTGGGCCCATGATACTTCAGGCCATCAGGGAAGAGATGCAACATATAGATGGGCTCGTGATCAAGGGGTGGACCTGACCATGGACACTATCGCGCAGGTTATCCATGAATGTGAAACATGTGCTGCAATTAAGCAAGCCAAGCAGTTAAAGCCCCTGTGGTATGGAGGGTGATGGCTGAAATATAAATATGGGGAAGCCTGGCAGATTGACTATATCACACTCCCACAAACTCGCCAAGGCAAGCGCTATGTGCTTACAATGGTGGAAGTAACCACCGGATGGCTGGAAACATATTCTGTACCCCATGCCACTGCCCAGAACACTATCCTGGGCCTTGAAAAGCGGGTCTTGTGGCAACATGGCACCCCAGAAAGAATTGAGTCAGACAACAGGACTCATTTCCGAAACAACCTCATAGACGCCTGGGCCAAAGAGCATGGCATTGAGTGGGTGTGTCATATCCCCTATCATGCACCAGCCACTGGGAAAATTGAGCGATACAATGGACTGTTAAAGACTACATTGAAAGCAATGGGGGGTGGAACTTTCAAACATTGGGATACACATTTGGCAAAAGTCACCTGGTTAGTCAACACCAGAGGATCTGCCAATCGGAGTGGCCCTGCCCAATCAGAATTTTTACATACTGTAGAAGGGGATAAAGTCCCTGTAGTGCACGTGAAAAATATGTTAGGGAAAACAGTCTGGGTTACTCCTGCCTCAGGCAAAGATAAACCCATTCGTGGGATTGCTTTTGCACAAGGGCCTGGGTGAACTTGGTGGGTGATGTGAAAAGATGGGAAAGTCCAATGTGTGCTTCAAGGGGATCTGATTTTAGGTGAGAATAGCCAGAATTAAACTGTATGGTATTAGTTGCTATATAACCCTGCTACTGTATGCTATCATTACTATAACTGTTATATGCTATATCCATAGTACTATAGTAAGAATCACTTAGATCAAGCAAGAAAGAACTGTGATAAAACTGAGCAAAGCGCAGTAGTGATGGAACCAGAACTGACTCCAGTATGCAACAATCCAATGGTGCACACCATCCTCCTGCTGCGTCAAATGTCATCTGCTCGTCACACTGCACTGAAGCCCAATTCTGCTCTACCGACTGAGAGGACTTTGCACCATCCCTCCTGCCCAGAAAGACTGGTATGACAGATGGAGCCCAGAGTCGGAAACTAAATGAACTCAACAAACGTTTTATGAACATGGCCCATAATCTAGAGGAATGATATCTCTGTGTATATACATATATACATATATATAATTCTTCATATGTCTCAAAGGGATGGAAAAGGTGATGATGATTGACTGGGATGTAACTAAAGGTATGGGAACTGAGCATGACGTCAATGGTGTAGAATAAGGGGTGGATACTGTCCTGGTTTCAGCTGGGATAGAGTTAACTGTCTTCCTAGTAGCTGGTACAGTGCTATGTTTTGAGTTCAGTATGCAAGAATGTTGATAACACTGATGTTTTCAGTTGTTGCTCAGTAGTGTTTAGTCTCAAGTCAAGGATTTTTCAGCTTCTCATCCCCAGCCAGCGAGAAAGCTGGAGGGGCACAAGAAGTTGGCACAGGACACAGCCAGGGCACCTGACCCAAATTGGCCAACGGTGTATTCCATACCGTGTGATGTCACATCTAGTATAGGAACTGGGAAGTGGGGGTGGGGAATCGCCGCTTGGGGTCTAGCTGGGTGTCGGTCGGTGTGTGGTGAGCAATTGCCCTGCGCATCATTTGTGCATTCCAATCCTTTTATTACTACTGTTGTCATTTTATTAGTGTTATCATTATCATTATTAGTTTCTTCTTCTCTGTTCTATTAAACTGTTCTTATCTCAACCTGCGAGTTTTACTTTTTTTTTTCTCCCCTGATTCTCTCCCCCATCCCACTGGATGAGGGGGAGTGAGTGAGCGGCTGCGTGGTGCTTAGTTGCTGGCTGGGGTTAAACCACGACAGCAGTGAAGATGCTGTTTCCAAGGAGATATGTGCAGTGAAGATGCTGTGACCTGTACACACACAACTCCACTGCATGGCTGGTGGCAGGACACAACTGCATGTCCTCAGCAGAGCTGAGAGCTGCTGAAGAGGACCAAGTAGGGAGATTTTTCAAATGGGATCTGACTGTCTTGGCACATTTGGAAACCTCTGAATAGGAGAAGAGGTTAATGCAGGATCTGTGTGTCCCTTCAGAGATGCTGTTTTACTGAAGTGTGGCTTCAGCATCTCCCTGGCATGGGAGCAGAAGAACTCTGCTTTGAGTCTCCTGGCTCTCTGGGGCAGAGGACCTCATACAGCCTTTTGGTTACAGGCTTAGAAGAAGCCACACTCCTGCTTTGGGACATTTGTGTGAAATGGTGATGTACTGGTGGTGCCATTCCTTGGGGACTGGCTCAGGTATGGCTCAGTCGGCAGCAGCTGGCATTGGTGCTGCTTCCCCAGACCACCGAACACTTCTGTGAGGAGGGGATGAATAAAGCAGATTGGACTCACAGCTCATTATCCCTGTAAAAACTGTTCAGGACTGTTGCAGCCAGCACATTTCGTAGATGTTGCCCAACTGTGACAAACATCATTCACCTAAGACAGTGGGGCTAAAGAAATCCACCAATCTTGGCTTGTTGAGAATCTTCAGTGATTGCTCCTAGGGAGGGGAATGACTTTGGAAACTCCCTAGGAACTGCAGGAAAAAATGCTGCTGTCTGCAGGGCTGGACATCCTGCCACCATGGATGGTGGCTGCTGTGAGGAGCCTGCAAAATGTGACCCAGTATTGCCCTTGCACTAGCTAGCACCAGTGGCAGGAGGCCATGTCCTGGGGAAGGTGCGAGCCCTGTTCTGTTGCAGCCTGGAGGCAGGGGACAAGACAAAACCAGCCCTTGAAGCTCTCGGTGGCCATCAGGATAAGTGACGCTTCTTGCAAGAGCCCTTGGGTCCTCCTGGCTTGTGGCAGTCATTACACCTGCCTGTTTCTCTGAGGGAAGGTTGTGGTCTTCAGCATAACAAAGATCAACTGGCTGCAGCTTTTTGCTCTCGGTTACTCATTTCTGAAGTTTCACAGTAAATAAAGACCTGTGGTGAAACAGACCACAGCCTGGTTGCAGACAGGCTGTAGGCAGCGCCAGCCAGTTGGTGTTCATTGCAGGCACAACAGTCTGAATTTTTGCTTTGTAGTATCATTTATTCATTTTTTTTTTAATTGTACAGGGAAGCTGTAAAATAAAATACAGGCACTGTTCGTGTTCATATTTTGTCTCTTCTGTTGGCTCCATTCAGGTGGTTTGGAGTGAAGTGAAATCAGAACAGAAGTAAGTTGTGGGGTAAGTTCCTGACACATGGTAGCCTTTAAAAATATTTTCTGTGTAGTCCTGACATAGTCTGATAAAATGCTGTGGTGTAGCATTGGGAAGAATGGTACAGAGGAGACTGCATATCAGAGAGGAGGAATTTGATGATTTTGAGGTCTACAGGAATAGAAGTAGGACAAATGCAAACGTGCTGAGTGAGAATAAAGGATGGTCTCCTCGTGGGGAGATTTTGCACCATCCTCAGTCGGGGATGCGATGCCTTCTGAAAAGTCACTTCTGAAAATGATTATAAAACACAAACAAGATGCTAAAGCCATCTTTTTACAGGCATGTCTGCCTGTTTCTAATGCTTACGGAGAACCTCAGAATTCTCCTGAGGAGGTCACAGGAAGGTTTGGGTAGTGGATGTTGCTAAATCAGCAGCAGCATAAGGAAAGCTCCGCCTGAGCAGTATCTGCAATGGGAGCAAATTGGGACCATGGTGAAGGGGGTACCTGAGTTGCACAGAATGGCTGATGAAGCCTTTCCCATGCATTGCTATGTGCTAGTCTTGAGATGAAAGTTGGTGAGCTAAAGAAAAGAGCTGGGAATTGATGTGGAAAGCAAGAAGCAGCAGAATCAGCTGCAGATAAAATGTGAAGAAATCATTCCCCGTCCTGTAGCTGCAGTATGCCTTTGGGAGCAACTGCCAGGCACTCTCAGGCACAGGAGACCTTTGCTATGAACTTCCTGGACAACTCAGATGTTCCTGTCACCTCTGCTAGTCCTGTGCCAGGCACAGCTCATTACTTATCCTTGGTCATTGCTCTGGCTGTTGTGTCCAGAGGACTCTGAGCTGGCTTTCTGCTTTAAGCAAGAGTCTATCTCTTTCCAGGATAGGGATGTGGGGCTCACAGCTCTCCGCAGAGAACTGTCCCCATGGGCTGTGTCCCAGCTGGCCAGTTATAGTTGGGTCTGGAGAGCCCTGTGCTCTGCTACCTTGAGGTTTCAACAAGGGCATGGGAAATCTTGGCTCTGGTGCATGCAGGGGTGTGATGGGAGGAGAGTGACTGAGCTTCCACTGTGAAGACTTTCCAGCGGTGGGCTGGGCTGGAAGATGCCCCAAAGTCAGGCATCAACACAGCACAGGGTTCTGCTGCATCCAGAGAAAGAGGCTTCCTTATGGGAGACAGACTTACCTGGAAGTTGCACTTAGACCCAGACTGAAGTACCAACAGAATAAGGACACAAGGGCCAGGATGGTGTGTGCAGGACTGGAGTGAATAATACACATGCAGCCCTTCAGTGCACCTCTAACAAGAGTGCTGTTGCAGGGCCATTAGTGCAAGCGTGGAGGTGGGGCCGACTTGGTGGCCCATGCCCCCTGCATGGCACACACATTTTGTTATTCACTTTTTTTATGCCACTCTTGGTGGGCAATAGGAGGGCTTTTATCATCTATTACCAAGGCATTTAAACTGCTAATGCTCATCCCAGGCAGGTGCTTGTAACTTACCCTGGTGTATTTGATGTTGCTGTGCTGACTCTTCCTGATTGTTGCAATAGAAAGCTGGCAGGTGTTGGGAGATAAAGGCACTGATGAAATAGCATTAGCTGTGATTTCCTGCAATGGGGGATGAAAGGATGGTTGCAGAGCGGAAATCTCCTGCTGCTTATGCTGTAGAAACTGTTAGATCTGCTTTAGGCAGAGATAAGTGTGAGGGATCAGAAGGCTGAGGACAGAGCTTATGTGGTTGTAGTTCGAAGGCAGCTGCTGGGATTTTGTAAAATGTAATTGATTTAGGAGCAGGTGCCTCTATGATAGCCAGTGGGATGCAGGCAGTCAGGTGAGCCTCTTAGGTAGAATCCTGAGCTACAGGAGCTGTGATGCTTCATACTTAAAGCCTAGTAGCCCTGCAAGTGGCTCATTCTTCTTTGCAGATGCCAGAAGAAAAGAGCTGAAGGCCTAGTTTTAAATGAGGACACTAAAAAGTACATTACATCAGGCACCTGGTGTGAGGAAGTCACTCTGATGCCGGGTTGCACAGTACATAACAGACATCTCCAGTGTCAGTGTGGGAGTGGTACCATGTGTTAAGGAAACATTAAAGTCACATTAGTTAAATAAGTGGCTCAACAAATAAGACGTGGCCTTTTTGAAATGAAGTTACAGGCCTAAAAGCTAAAGGAACAGTGTTAGGACTGGCTCAGGACACAGAGGGATGTTGGAAAGGCTGAAAGCAGGAAAAGGGAGACTTCAATTACCCCAGTAGAGACTGGATGTGATGCTGAAGCTAAATTTAGGGATACCATGCACAACTGCTTTGCGGAGCAGAGAATAGGAAACCCACAAGAGGAGAAGTGACTTTTGACATGGCCTGGTTAGTGCACAGGATTTTACTCACTTGTATTTAATATGCTATTTGTGCAGGGACAGTAAAATAACAAAGTCATCTGCAGTAGTGTTTGATGAAAAATAAAAAAAAAAGTCTTAATAAAAATGTAATAAAAGAACAAACCAGAGAGTAAAATACTTGCAGAAGGTGTGAAGCCTGTTTGAAGATAACACAGTAGAGGCTTATATCTTTTTTTATAAAGGCTATGATGGCTGCTCAGCAAGGCTAGGAATGTTACTGGAAGTGAGAAGCCATCAGTGTAAAAAAACGTGATCCTGATTTTACCCAGACAGCAGTGGGCTCTGAATTAGAGTAAAATGTTAGAGACTATTAGAAAAGCACTTAAAAATAATGCAAGACACCTGTTTGCAATGCTGTGTAAATCCCTAGCCTGTCTGTAGAGTGATGCTGTCTGCAGCCTTCCTGTCTGTTTCAAGAAGTTAAACCAGCCCAGGGAGGAATTCAGAAAAGAGCAGCAAAGGTAACATAAGTTATGGAATAACTTGTGTAAGAGAAGTGACTGAATAGATAAGAACAGATTAGACTGCAAGGAAGATGCCTGAGGAGTGTGTTAAGGATTATCCCAGGTAGATTGGAGGGGTCAGATCTCCTGTTACCTCTTTCAGAGTAAGAGCTGGGGACATCAGAAGAAACTGGTGGATGCAAACCAAACCACAACTAGTCATCCTCTTGGCACACAGCGGAGCACGTAGGCATAGTTATGTAGGATAGTATGGAGGCTAAGGGCTTACATATTCTCAGAAACTGGTCTGAGAAGAAAACCTTCTCTAGCAGTACTGTTACAAAGTACAGTCCCTGAGCCACAGATGAATTGTAGTGGGGAAGGGTTTGTTGGGGAAGTGTCATTAAATGCTGCATGCCTGATACTGGCTGCCTGAGCTGCTTTACAGAGGCAGAGGATGCTTTGACCCACATGTCATCCTGCAATACTACTGTGCATTGAAAGCTTACCATAGCCAGTGGTGGTGGAAGAAGAAGGAGCCTGTGCAGCCATGGCCCAGGTGAGGGACCTGGAGCATGAGCTGTGAGGCCAGTCTCAGCCACCTCCTCTTCCAGCTGATGGAGGAGGTCGAGGCAGCATCTGAGAGTGAGGTCTCCCAAGACAGCCTGTGTGTTGGGGGAAGATTGCCTTGGAGGGTAAAAGGGTCATGCTTTTCTCTGTAATCAGAGGGCCACCGCCCAGCTTGCGGTGGGGCATGATACCTGGACATGCAGTAAGGACTGGAAGAAGAAAAGCTTCTTTCCCAGGAGAGTGCAGTCCTGGGCCAGGTCACTGGAGATGTGGGACATCTCTATCCTCCATCAAGAGCTGGCAAGACAACGCCATAGCCAGCCTGATCTGGTTTTGGGGATAGTCCTGCTCCACATGGAAGGGTAGAGTGGAGACCTCCATGGGTTCCCACTACAGCACTGCTGAGATTCTGTGATCTGCCCCTTTGAGTAAGACATGGCCTCAGAGGGCTGGGTGTGAAGAATGGAGGGCTCAGCTGACCCAGGCTAGTGAAGCTCCTTGGGCAGCTGAGGGATCACTTGGTGTAAGTGTATGAGAGGTATTTTCAGGCTGTTTCCTGCTAGCTGTGTGCCAGCCCAGGTAGGACCATCCCTGAACGCATCCTGCAGTACCAGACTCACTTCTGCAAGTGGTACCCAAGGCTTGTTATTGCCAGACTGCAGAGACGATGCCTTGTGTGTGAACCTGCTTCTTACCTGGAGGACACCCCAACTCTCATGCCTCAGTATCTCAAACAGCAGCTTTAACTGGATGTTTTCCAAAATGTTTCTCTGTCCCAGACCTCTCTAGAACCATAGGAAGTTGGTTCAGAGCTGACAACTTAGGTAACTCAAAGTGTATTGTAACCACACAATGTTAAATAATGCAACATATGGACAATATGGAAGTTAATTTTTAAAAGGTTTGTGTCACGCACCAGTTCCTGATTGCTTTCTCATCTGTGACATATTCTCCAACCCTCTTCCTCTCTGTGTTACGCAGACACTATTGTTTTATGGGGATTTCTTAGAGATATGGGTTCTTGCATGCTTTTTTTCCCTGTAAATAATCACTGTTGATTTCTTTCTGCATTAAAAATAAGATTATTCCATCATTTTTCTACGAAGTACACATAGTGTCTTTGTTTCTTATGAGGGAACAGTCATTGAGTTAAATTATTGATGAAGGTAACATTAGTCTTGTTAGAGAGCACCATGATCTATCTAGTAAATATGTCTGTGTTGCTTAGGATTTATATGGGGATTCATCATGCACCCACAAT
Organism: Buteo buteo; assembly: GCF_964188355.1. Lineage (NCBI taxonomy): Eukaryota > Metazoa > Chordata > Aves > Accipitriformes > Accipitridae > Buteo > Buteo buteo. The sequence goes on from NC_134186.1 coordinate 8,342,801, forward strand.
TCTCACTGTTGATCTGGAGCCCAGGAACTGTCACATGCAGCGTAATGCAGTGCAGAGGGCTTGTGCAAAGTGGAACAATGCCAGCCAGCTCAGCAGACCAGCAGCTCTGCTCCCCATTACATGTCCACCCTCAAAGGTTTGTGTTACCACCACAGGGTCTTGCAAGCTTCCAAAGGAGGTGTTGGGATGAAAGCGAGGATGGTCCAAGAGCTGCACCTTGGGAATGAGCAACAAGGAGGAGAGGAGCTAACTAGCAGCATGTGGTTTGATCAGCTCAGCCATCCCATGCCCCTGCATCAGCAGAGTCAGTTGCTGCACCTGGTTCCAGCACTTGGCTGGGCTCTTGGTGGGAAAGCTGTGCTCTGAGTGGCCACTCACTGTCAAAGCAGAAAGGTGCTTGGAAAGAGGAGGGCCTGGATGGATTCATCCTTCATCCACTCCCGTTAATAACCAATGCATTGTGGAAGATGGAGTATGGAGCAGGCAGAAATTTGAAAAAGACATTGAGTTAGGAGAAACTGTAAAGAGAAGACTAAAATTCAAGCTTACCTGGACAAATTGGAGATCTATCTGAAAGTGACAGGATGATCTTTAGTAGAAATGCTGCCTGTTATCTTCCTGGTACTGGAGTAATTAACACACAAGACAAAACAGGAAACACCTATCTGGGGAGCAGTCTGATGGAAAGCATAGACTTATTGTGGACCTCAAAGGTGAAGGTAAAACAGATGGGTCATGCTCGTGTGGAAATGGCAGGCACAAAATCATTTCCTTTGCAATGAGGAGAAGCCAGAAGCACACAGCGGACAACTCCAGTGTGCACAAGGACACAGCCTGGGGAGACCCTCAGCATGCCTGGATACCACATGGCTCTGGGGTGAGGGTCATGGACATGGGCCTGGGGATGTTTTCCTTGACCGTGCTGGTGAGGGGGGGAGGGGGGATGGTTGGTTGGATCTAGCAAGTCCTCACCAAGTTAACTAATACTGGTCACAGCTCCTGGGCTAAGGACTCAAATAATCTTTCCCTTAAAGTCCTCTTCAATGCACACCTCAATACCTCTTAAAACCAGGCCAAGGTTTGCTGTGGGCAAAGCATCATTTCAAATGCATTGACATCAGTTCTGTGAGGTTTGCAAGCCATACAAGACTTCAGTTTGTTTCTTTCAAATATTAATATCTGGTTTATTTTAAAATGCATTTACTGAGTCTGAGGAATAAGGACTTTTGAGGAGAGATAAAGGTGCTGTGGGTGGGATAGCTCGCATGGCTGGATGCAGGCAGTTCAGGAGAGACAGGAGGAGAGTGTGCATGCTCTGTGCAAAGCGGTGGCTGGAGAGCACAGGCCGTGCCTGGAAACAGGTGGTGGGCCAGCCAGGAGCTTGTTGGTAAGGCTCAGAGGATGGACCAACGCAGATAGCCATTGCCTGATCAAGAAGAGGAAGGAAATTAAACCTTCTGGTTGGAAAAAGCCTCACGATTGCAGGTCCTGGTGCTCATCAGGAACCTCAACCACCCCAATGGGGCAGAAGGGCAACGGGCCTGGGTGCAAGCAATCCAGGAGACTTCTGGAGCATTTTGGAGACAATCTCTTTGTGCTGATAATCAATGAACCAGGAGATGCACTGCTGGATGTGTTAGAAACAAGGAAGAGCTGGCTGGGGGTGTGAAGGTGGAGATCAGCCTTTACAACAGCAACAGCACCATAAGGTGGTGGAGTTTAACATCCTGAGAGAAGGGAGCAAGGCAAATACAGAATTACAACTGTGGGCACGAGCCCTGTGAAGTGTGTTTTGGTGCAGTAAGGTGTCTTTGAACCCGTATGACTAATTAAGCAAGGATTTGTTCCTAGGGATGAGGTTCCTTGTCCTTCTCATCCTGTCCCTAATTTCTTGGGTCTGTTTGTCTGGGAAAGCCTTGCCTCTGATTATGCTCAAGTGTGGGAATAAGAAGGTCGCCCATTCCAGGCAGACATGAGCTCACACACAATGGTGCTCCCAGTACTCGAGGCACCCCTAGAGGCAACCTCGGGCCTCAGAAAGAAATAAAACATTCAGCAGTTTGGCTGCTAAAGAAGGTCACTCTGGTTTTCCACTTGAGCGATTTCATGTTGTGAAGTTCAGTTGCTTCAGGTGCTGTCTGGCACCTGATCACTTCTGAAACAGGGACAGACGCTTCTACTGTGGGGCCTGAATGTAGCACTTAGAATGGAAAATGGTGGTCTTGTGGAGAGGTGATGAAAAGAGCTCAGTTAAGCCCTAAATGGCTTAGCTTTGTCTTAGTTTGTCCAAAGTAAACCTGACCAAAATGTAAAGGGCAACACTCCACTTTAAGTGCTCGCATGGTCATCCCCTTCACTCCTCAGGGTGTGCTGGGATCTTTGAGTCCCACAGACTGCAGATCTGTTGGTTCGCTTGCCCCAGGGTCTGCCTCACAAACAACACTGGCTTTGGTGTCCCCAAGATAAACCTAAGCTTGGAAAGCATGGACTGATCACTCGATTCCCACATGCTCCAGGTTATCATTTGTGGATTGGCAGTGGAGAATGTTAGTGGAGGTTGCGTGGCCCAAGGGTTTGTGGATGAGGGAGGGGCACTGGTCACCAATTACTGAACCACTCCTGCTTAGGTAATATGTGAGCACTGGGGTCCAAGTACCTATCTCTTGTTTAGGGTAGAAATTATTGTGCTTCAACACCCTTTCTCCCCAGAGAAAAACTGTGACCAAGGCTGCTGTAACCACCATGAGGGCAGAACACAAGAGTCTGTGTCTGGGAGATGGTGAAGGGAAAAAAATCCCTGGGGTGAGATACATGGGTGCATCCATGGGAGAGAAAGAGGTGCTTCTAGAACCCTGCCCACCTCGTCCTGACTCAGCATCCCGAAGAGGCCAGAGCAGTCTCTGCCCAGGAACAGCTGCTTCTCCTGGGTGGTGTCCATAGGGGCCTGTGCTAAGGGCTGGGCTGTGGAAGGCTGTATGGTGGGTAGCCAAGAATGGAGTCTGAATAGTAAAGACAGCAGATATATAAATGAAAAACCCTGGTAAAAAGGGAGAAAAGGTGACTACCTCTCACAGTCTGGTCCTTGAAGGGGGCATGTGCTGGCTGTAAGGAGCAGGGAGATCCAAGTGTGCTAGCAGAGGTGGGGATGGTGGGTTGCAGATCCTAGAGCAGGCTGCAGCCAGGATCACTTGTGAATTCAGTGGGGCGAACCACGGAGCCCTTCTTTTCATGACTGGCAAATATAGGCAAAGCAAGGCAACACAGAAAAGAGTGGCACAACATAAATATTTAGACAGCTAGTGCCTGAGGCACACCTGGAGCGTCAGATCCTCTGGGCAGAGAGATCAGGGAACTGGATGAAGCTAGTGCATGTGCCTGGGAGAAGTGCCCTGGGTGGATGCTGTTCTTCCTGCTTTGGTAGCCCAGCTCAGCTCAGGTGCAGTGCTGGCAGGTTTGGGTTGAACTCACAGGCAGCTTAAGGTGTATTTAAATCTCACATATATTTTTTTCCAAAAACCAGCTAAAAAGGAAACTCAGATGGCTGGTCCACACTGACCCCCTGACCAACATCACCAGACACAGAGGGAGGCAGGACCCAGCACCCAGCAGTGGCACCCACCACCCTCCGGGCACCGCATAAGCCCTGTCCTCCTCTCCACACAGCTGCACAAGCCAGCTGTAGCCATTAAGTGTGGTACCCCTGCAAGGCTGTGGAGTTCATGTGGCTATGAATTTATCCTTGTTCTCTTCATAACACTAACTGTAGTAATCAATGGTGTTAATCTCACTGCAACCATTCCTAAGTGAGGTTTAACTCCAACTTTCTTGCTTCTCTTCTGTTAACTCTTGTGGCTGCCAATGGGGGATGAAATCCCACATGAAGACCAGTGTTGGTTGCTCCTGCTCTCACGTACAAGTCTCTTTGCTTCTGGGATTTCTCCTGGAAACTGAGCACAGTTCTGGGAATGTCCTCTAGTTTATCCTTGGGTTTTAGTATAGCAAAATTAGTCTCCTTTGATCATGGGAGTGTGAAAGGACTAGTGCCTGTGAACTAGATGTGGAGGAAAGTGCTAGAATGGAGAGGAATAACAGGGAATTTGGGATTAGACATGTATCTCTGGTGCTTGGCCAATTGGAAGATAGCTCGCTGGTTAAAGGGACAATCAACTTTCTGTCCAACATTGGGACTGGGGGGAGGGCTCTTTTGCAGTAGTGGGGAGAGGTCTGTGATCCAAGTGAAATTGCTCTGCAGATAGGGAAGATTCAGAGCCATGGTGAATCAGGATTTGACATCGCCCTGTGTTGCATGCTCCTGGCTGTTAAGCTGAATTGTCCTTGAAGTCTGTTGCTCCTCTCTGTCTGGCCACGCCATCCCCAGCCTCAGTGGTGGCATCACTGTGCACCAGCACAGAAAAAACTGCCAACTGTGGCACACGCACCACTGCAGCAAATGACACAGCTTTCTGGTTACATCAGGGCTTCGACCACCCTTATTAGACCTTTATCATTCCCATGCTGTCCTAGTCCTGACGTACACTTATCTTAACTTGTGCCAAACTAACAGAGTCCTTCAGCTGGTGGGGAGGAGGCATTGCTCCCCTGCACTTTCACACTGGCTGGCTGTTTAAGTGCAGATTGATTTAATACAGAGCCACAGAAAAATTAAATAGCAGCGCAGTTACACTAGAAACCATGTTCCAGGGTGGGCAATTTATTAATTTAAAGTACAGTGTTAGGCCTTCAGAACATGACAAGCACAGTGCAAAAAAGTCTGATAGATGATAATTGCTCTACTCTTTGCTAAGCAGACATTCACTGCACAGTCCGTTAATCTTTAATTATAAGCACTAGCTTGGTATCATTTCTCTTGGCTTAGACTGATTGGGTTACTAATATTATGAGATCATGGTTGTAGGACAAGTTCATTGATCCTTACCGTCCTGTCGTTCATTGTCCCCAGAAGCCGGGGTGTTACTGGAGGGTGAGCAGGAAGCTGAACCAGGGTGTGTGCTTGCTGAATGGAGGAGGAAGCCCCTTCTTGAGCCCATGCAGATCTCCCCCTGCTCTCTCACAGTCCTCCTTCCCCTGCCATGGTTCGCTTGAATCAGCAGCCCGGGTGTAACCCCTGCTCACCCTTGTCTTTCTGTACAACTCTCCCAGAGCCACAAAAGTGGGTTTTGCCTGGACTGCTGAGAAGCCTTGAGCTGGCTTTTGCTGAAGGTTGTTGTGCAGCTTTCAGATGCAATTAGTCTCAGAGACCATTGGGTGATGCCCCCCTGCTGCGTGCCCTTTCACCCTTCCAGACAGCCTCCACAGCAGTGGTTATGACCCCAGGGAACAAAAAATATAAGAAACCCTTAAAAAAAATACTGCATTGCAAACTGGGAAAGATAACTAAACCATCAGCCCTATATATGGGATGGGACTGCTTTTAGCCGGAGACTAGGACCATGTGCTGAGATGTGAACATATGTTATTGTCTGATAGTGAGGATAGTAGCATCTTTACCGGAGCAGAAGGAAGAATCTGGTTAATTTGCTAAGTCTAGCTAAGGGCCCTGCAAGCAGGAGTTTGCTTGGCTCCTGCCACATGCTGATGTTGCTGCATGTTACAGACAATACTTTGGAATATTATTCATGCCCCTAGCACCCAGGAGGTGGCAGGAGTTCATGACACTGCTGCACCAGCCCTCTCTCTCTGCAAGGTTAAGCTCTGGACTCCAGCCATGCAGGAGGTGGCTGTAGCTGCCATGGCCAGGTTCCCGGCTGAGCTCTGGAGATGGGGCTGCCCCCACCATTAGCAGAAGACAGATGCAGTGCATGGCCCTGTTGTTGCAGTTATGGTCATGCCAGATGTTCTGGCTGTGCTAACTCTATTCAGCCCCACCGGACTGCAGAGAAAGCAACAGGGGAAGGGAGAAGACCTGAGCTACCTGCAGGGAGGTTATGGTAGGTGCCTGCACAGTGGCAAATGTCAAGGCATGCTCTCATGGTACAATTCTAGCAGGTACTTCTGAAGGGGTGTTTGGAGACCTAAAGGACAGTCTTTGTGCAGAATCAGTTGCAGAGTCATGGTGGGTGGGCCACTGGAGGTACATGGGCCAGCCTGTGACTCACAGTTCACATGCCCCCTAGATGGCTGAAGGAAAGTCAGAGTGTTTCTCAGGTGCTATGACTATGTTGGCACCTTTGGTAGAAAAAAACCCAAAGGACCCTGCCAGGGCAAGGAAAGGATGGGGACACAAGAGTAGGGAGGCCAAGTGATGGTAGTCTGGGGCAGGGAAATTGGATGAAAAAAACAAAGCCTGAGGGCAAAGGTTAAGAAATGCAAGATCTGGGCTGGGGGCAGTAGGTGGGTATATGACAGGGCACAACTCCCTGCAGGCCTCTGGAGATCAAGGGTCTGAGCACAAGCACTAGAGATGTGCAGGAGTAGCTGGACACAGTTGCCCACATTGACCTTGTGGTATATTAAGCCTGGCCAGGGCTTCACAGAGTCTCAGGCAGAGACAGTGACGAGGTGAGGGGACAGTGAGGGTCAGAGCATTGCAGGAGGGTTTTCCCCTTACTGCAGGCTGCCTTGTACTGTCCTTTCTCCACCCTAGAGCTGCATCCACCCTGGCACCTTACCTCTGTCTGCCTGAGATGAAGTGTGATCCCCCCCAGCTCTCCAACACCAACAGCCTGTCTTGACTTTGCGGCCATGAAGCAAGCAAGAAGGGGACATGTCCCTTCTAACCTGCTTCTGCCATTGGTACTGAAGAGGACAAATGCTACAACAAAGCTCATCACCCCTTGCCCCCCCAAGAGTTGCCTGTGCCACAGCATGAGTTGTCCTGGATGGCGCAGCCAGTGCAGGTTGGGGAGGCATGCAGCAGCATCAGCACTACCCATGAGGCTGTTGCATCATGTCTGCCACCACAGGACATCTCAAGGCCTATCAAAATATTGAGTTTGACATGTTGAAGCACAGACACTTTACATCACCCACCTGGAAAATAAACCCAGGACAGAATACAGCTAGTCTGTCAAAAGGTATTTTCACATCCTTTAGTTCTTTCCCCAGGGTAGGAATCTTTGGGCTTGAATAGGGGGCTCACACACTGGTAAGTGTCTCCACCATCAGATGTAACCAGTGTGGGGAAAATTTCTTGGTGGTTTTCCTAGATTTAGGTGCTACAGTTCCCCTTAAATCACACTTGAATGGACCAAGAAAGGTCTCTGGGCAGTAACCGCAGTGCTTTAAGAAAGGAGGGCTTAAAATGTGCCCTTTTGTCCATCATTGTAAAGTATCTGTTGTTTCCCTTGGTCTCGCTGATTTCTCAGGGAAATCTCAGGATGTATAAAATTAAATATAGATTTTTCAACACCAATGGATAGAAGCAGCAATGCAGAAGCAGTAATAGCACAATACTTAAGAAAATTTTCCTTATTTGAAAACAAGATCCAATTCATTATATTTAAAACTTACAGACAAAAAATATCTGGAGAGGGTGTTTTTGTGATTAATTTGCATGAAATCTCTGTTATTACAGTCTAACCAGCTCTCCAACTGACCTTAGCATCTTCCAAGAAGAGCTACGTACAGTAGAGTAGAGCACAAATTTAATTCTTCCCCTCTGCATTTCATTAATGATTGTGAAGTATTTAAAGATATTAGACTAGAGATTTATATGGCAAGACAACAGTTTCATCATTATTTATAACACAGTAACAGTACCCTGAGTTTCCCCCAGACCAGCCAGATGGCCTTAAAACCCCACACTTTTTAGTGATGACTTGGCACTACACAATCAGGTTGCATGGGTCCCACACTGAGTTGCTGGTGGTTTTAATTTTGACCTATAAATCCTCTCTGAAATTGAGAGGAGTGAATTCCCAGCAGGGAAGTACAGAGGGTTTGACAGCACTTCCACATCCAGCTTCCCCAGGTTAATCTCCAGGTTAGTCCTGTTTTAACTTACCACACAACTGCCAAGTCTCTGAAAACCAGCAAACCCAAAGTGTAAGCTGAAGGATTTGCCTGAACCAGGGCACAGGGAGGGGGGTGAGGGTGTGTGGGGGTATCCTTTCTAGTGCCTCTTTCCTTCCGGCCAAGGACTGGACGCTTATGGAGGAAAGTGGATGCCTTCTGCTGGGACCATGCCCTGGGACACTTGTTTTTCATGGGTTGGGATGGAGAATATTTATACACAGGGGAATGGGGACAGCATAGACGAGTGCTGGGAGACGGGAGAGCTCCCTTGAAGCTCAGGGCTTCAGTGTGTTTTTTGCTCTTTTGTTCAATATACCCAGTCTTGGTACTCCACAATGGGTTGAGTACCCTCCTGTCCTAATAGCAGGCACATCACCACCTCACCACCCCAGAATTTCTTGCCAAAGAACATCCTCTCTGCACCTCTCCACATCCCAAATGCTCCCTGGCCAGCAGGGACAAGATGTAGTGCTGGTGTCTGCTGTGGCTGTGGCCAGCTCCGCGTGGCACTTTCTGATGTAGCGTGGGTGCCTCTTGCAGCATATAGAGGTAGCATCTCCATCTGCAGTGTCATTCTGGTTCACAGCTTCCACCTGGCCCTGGTGCCTGGGGATCACTTGTGCAGACCTAGTACAGTACCCTCCAGTGCCACATCTGTACTCCAGCACCTTCTGCAGAAACCCGTCCCTGCTGCCACAATTGATGTAGCGCATTGCTCTGATTTCCCAGGACCAGCACATCTGAAACATAAAAGGCAGACCTCATTTTGGGACACCCACTTTCCTGACTGTGGTGTTTCCACTGGCAGGTACCTTGGGGACATGGGTCTTTGCTCTGATCCAGCAAGTGCCTTACCTACAGCAAGCACAGTCCTGCCTCTGTGAGCCTCTTGTCCATTCTCAGTTGTTGGTGAAGACTCTTTGGACACTGTTCGATACTTTTCCAGTAGCAAATAAGGGATGATCCCAGGCATGCTTCAAGGGCAGACTGTCTCTACTCCATCTGCTGTGACTCTGGGAGAGGCTGGTCAGAAAGATATTGCCAATATCTCATGCTTTACTGTCACATGTTGTTAAAACACAGCCAAGAAAGAAATCCTTGCTGCAGTGAGCCCTGCTGAGTTTGTGCAGTTGCATTGATTCTTGTAGCTACCCTGGGAACATGACCTTATTCATCACAGCAGATGACTTGGGGCTCTGCAGGGCAAGGGAGGTCTGACAAACAGGAGAATCTAACAGAGGGCTAGTAAGATGGTCAGGAATGGGGATGCATGATGTACAAGAAGCTGAAGGACCCGGGCTTCTTCAGCCCAGTGAAGAGAAGGTGTTAGGGATGATCAAACTTCTGTCTTCAACTACCTGAAAGAAGGGTCATAATGAAGATGGAGCCAGACTCATCTCACAGGTGCACAGCAAAAGGACAAGAGGCAGCTCACACAGATTGCAATGTGGAGAACTGTGATTGCGCATCAGAAAAAAAAAATTGTTAACCAAGAGGGCATCAGCCACTGGAGGAGGTGCCCAGAGCTGGTAGAGTGTCCATCCTTGGAGATTTCCAAAACTTGACTGGAGAAAACCCTGCTAGATCTGCTCTAGCTTTGAAGTTAGCCCTGCTTGGAGCAGAAGGTTGTACGAGGTGACCTCCAGAGATCCCCACCAGCCTAAGTCTTTGTGATTGTATTATGAAATCCAAATGGAAAAAGGCATGGGAAATCCAGGTGTATGACTGATTCTTTACTAAATCCAAAATAATTTGGATATATATGGCATTAGTCATTCCATTCTGCCATGAAGGCAGGCAATAACTGCAAGAGTAAAAACAAGGCATAGGAAGGAGCATAGTATAATTCAGTTTGACAGGGATCAGAATTGATCCCCATCTTGAATTGGAGTAACAAGATTTTTCATGCACACTTTGCATTTTTAACCCACTTTGGGGCAGAGTTGAAGCTCTGTGAGATGCATAACTGCACCACTCAAAGATGAGGCTGCAATGACAATTCACTTAGGCCTATGAACCTCCTTGATAGTTCTGCATACAAATGGGCCTTGTGGAGATGTACTCAGTGCAAGACTGAAGAAGGCTAGTCAAGACACCTATCCATGTGGCATCTAGTCCCCAAATTAGGGTGGATGAGACAGTTTGCAAAGGCTCTCTGATGGAAGGATGACTCTTCATCAGTGCTAGCTTTGAATAGTGCAGTCCCTTTGATTTCAAAAGAAATGAGGATTAGGAGGGTATTTAATACTCTCTGAAGGCAATACATTCTCTACACTGCAGATGGAGTATGGGCTGGAAAAGGATGCAATGGAATGAGACAGCACAATAAGGTGTTAACAGATGGGCAGAATGTATGTGCTAACAGGAACAGAAGAGTGAGCAATCCAGCTCATCTGACTGTGCTGCATACCTTAACTCTATTCTTTTCCTGCAGTACAACATGCATCATTTTCCATTACATGCCCTATACAGACCTATGTGACTCAAGATCTGTTTTGATGCCTTTTCAAGGTAGAGTTTTGCTTGTATTTCAGCTAGTCCCATTTAGGAGGAAGATACTTCTCAAATGCACCTAGCCTGCTGGAAAGCTAATGACTAAATGTAGCTAGCTAAGGCAGAGGCCATCAAAGTCCAGAATTTCCTGAGATCACCTCTTGGCTCTCAGGCAGTGCTCCTAGCTGGCCCCCTCTGTAGTGATCTTGGATTCCTCCTTTTCCAAGTCTTCCCATTCCCACCTTGGGCAGGTCCCACCCAGAAGAGCTCTTCAACAGTCTGTCCACTGGCAGGTACTGAAAGGAAATGCTTCAGGGAGGCATATCAAAGGAGATGGTTCCCCCCATTGACCACTGAACAACTATGCTAGGCAGGTACCACCAGCGTGCCACCTCCACTTCTACCTTCACTGAGTCCCTGTGGGTGAGCTCCTTGCCCACTCTGCATTTCCTATACAAACTCCCATCTTTCCTAGCTTCATTATTAATTTTCTAATTCAACAAGAATTTTCGTGAAGTCTGTACAGAGGATATTTACCATAAAATCAAATAGTGGATGTGTCAGGTTCAGCCAAAGGTTAATTTCCCTGAGATGCTTTCTCTACCAAATGCAGATGTCAGCAGATGGGCAGCAGATGGGACCTGGTATGGGAAGAAGCAAAGCAAGATGCCTTCATTCTGGGCTTTCTCCTGAACCTACTGGGAGATGAAATGGAGCTGCTGGGGATTGCTGCATGGGTGGGGAGCACAGGAGATAGGATAGCATTGCCTGATACCTGCTTCCTCTGGGGGCTGGGGCTGCGGCTACAACAGGAACGTCCACCACCGATGTCCAGAGGGAGATGGATCCTACCACAGCGTATCAACATCATTTTCATGACTGTTACTGCAGGAACCACCTGTGTTATCTTGGTCACTGTCTCCTCTGCTGACAGCCTCATGTGTCTCCCAGGACCAGTACTGGACAGGATGTGGTGGGACCCAAGGACTCACAGCTGCCCTGTCAACACTGTGGAGCAGATCAGACCACCTGCCTACCAGGACAGCTGGGACCTCCCTGACTTTCAGCCAACTGCACAGAAAAAGGCTTCAGATAGGGGAAGGGAAAGCAGGTCCCCCTCCATCCACTCTTGGCCTTTGCTATCCCTGTTTTTCCCTTCACTTTCTCACTCCTCCACACTACAGAAGAGGCTTATTTTTTGCATCTTAAAGTGGACATACTTTGATCCCTGTAGGTCACTTCCAACTCGAGATATTCTATGACTGCAGTGCCCTAGCCCCTCATGCAGTTCCTTTTCCTGTGATCTCATCCTTCCTTGCCTCTGAGAGCAATTGTCTGTTCTTACCAGTCCCCATAACCCTTCTGTCACTGATGGCAGAGCCAGGGGAGCAGTTCCCCCCTTTTTAATTTCCATCACACAGTTACAACCACACATCTGTGCATCCTTCTGATAGTTCAGTCCTTTTGCCTTCTACAAGTTGCTCTTTTCTTGCCAAGTGCCAGTCCTGCCCTGAACACACCTGAGGCTGCCCTGCTGTGGGCAGAGAGAAAAGGAGGGGAGGGAAATTCCTTTTCAGAATCAGTCTCCCTTAACAGTCCCCCTTGTTGAAGTCAATCTCCAGAGACAGCTGAACACCAAGCCCACTTAAGACAGGTAGACCCAGGAAGGGACCTCATGACACATCATTGTGTCCTAAGGTGGTAGGAGGATGCAGGGAAAGAAGGGTAGGGACTACAAACAAAAACTGCAGCTCACCACAGTGGCTGTACCTGTGTTGCAGCCATGGGCCACTGCCCTTTCTCCTTGCTAGAGGTTTGGGCAGAGGTTTCTGGCCAAGAGGCAGTGGAGAAGGGGTTCCTGGGGAGTTGTCTTCATTCTTTTCACATACCTGGAAAACCTTGGTGGTCAGATGTCCCTGAGCTCTCTCCCCTCTTTCCTATTACCATTTCCCTTCTTCCTCCTGCATCCACGCTCAGGAGTTTGGTCTTCCTACAGGGACACCCACCTGCCATGGTGTCCCCCCCCATGCCACCCCTGCAGCTGTTGCCTTGGAACAGTGGGCAGACTCCAAGGACACCCTGGCTGCATGCACTAAACCTCTCCCCACCTGGTATGGGGTCCTTAGCCCCTCCCCATCCCTAGCCCCCCAATACCCTATACCACCACTCAGCAGGAGCCAAGAACCCCACCTCAACCCAGACCCCTGACCTCCATCAGCACCTCCAAGCTCATCATTCTCCTTCATCATTAGTGATCCTCTGCAAGTGTCTTTGTGTCCCCTTGGGCTGAGTGTTAGGTTGGATTATGTCTGGGTGATGCTGTGTCAGGGGTTTACTCCTATTGTTAATGGGGTGGCAAAGCCCAATACAAAGGCCACAAGGTTATTTAGGAGAAGCAACACCTTAAGATGGGAAGGAAGGTCCTTGCACCAAGGTGTTCAGTCTTCTGACATATTTAGAGGACTTCCATAGTTAGGGAGTTCTCCAAGGGAGGGTGCTCTCTTGGTTATCTTAACCAATAGAATAGGGCAGAAAGAACAAGCCATGACGTGTGGCATCTCCAGAGTCACCCAGACCACATCATTGCTGATAATTCCACAGTAGTGCTCCAAGAGCCAGAAGGGAGCCTTGACTCATCTAAGATATCTCCTGGCACCAGCACCACAGTGTGCTCTGGATTTGGCTTCAAATGCCTCTCTGTTTTCTCAGCAGGGAGAACAAGAGATTAGCTCTCTTCACAGCACATCATGAGACTCGCCCACCTGTGCGAAGCATTTTGGACTCCTCGTACTCATAGCACTGGTTTTAGTATTTAATGAATGAGCCTTACAGTCAGTAAGACTTTTTGGCTCCTTTTGAGGGCTCCAGTTTTCTTTTCCTGTCTTTCTTGAAATGTTTTTCATCAGTGTAGCTCTAAAAGCTAACTGGGTTCACTAGAACTCCCAAAGCAAGCAAAAAAACCCAACCTTAGAAGCCTAAGAGAGAACAATGTTCCTTAAGATGTCTCCACTGCCAGGAGAAACAATGCAGGAACATGCTCTATGTTGGAAACACTGCTTGGTGTTTCAAATTATTTAAAAATACAAATTTAGATCACTGTGTTGAAATTAGAGCCTAACAGTTTTATGCTTTAGTCTGTTTATATTTCCTTTGTCAAAGCTGGAAGCTTTGAGGTGGCAGAAAGTCACCACAGAAGTTAATCTAAAATTATGATAAAAATGGGGAATAGTGGAACAGACTCTTTGGGTAGTCCAAAAAATATTCCAGTTGACCTGAAATAAAGTGCTTGCTTTTGAAATATTTGTAACTAATTAAAAAACAGAGATGGGCTGAGTTCCTACAAATACTTAATAGCCCAGGTCTTCAGGAGAGGCTGTGGTCTCCATTTCTTCATAAAAGGATGACAATTTTTTCCATCTCAGAAAAGACAGGGGCACTCTTCATCTCTAGGCAGAAGTGATTTCCATAGTGTTTATTCCTCTTTGAAACAGTAGTCTCCCATTTATCTTCTGCTAACAGAAATTTTCCTGAGATCCCACAGCTTGTTTTGGTCAGCTACTTTTACAGTCAGGGTGTTTTTGCAGAGCATCCTTCTGTGAGTGTATTTCTGTAAGTACCTTTTGGGAAAGGAGATAAGAAAACCTGTCGCTTTCTCATGGAAGAGAGGTAGACTGTCTTTTTGATACTGGCATATTCAAGCTGAGCTTTGCTGTAACCCATCTTCATAAATCAGATGTTTATCTGGGAACATTGAAGTTCTGTGCTTATGGATGACATCAGTATGTTGCAGGAGATACAGGTTGCTAGACAGTCTGTAAAATATTAGGCATGCAAGGCCTCAGCCACTTACTAAAGCACACAGGGCTTTCTTTCCTGGCCCATCTTAGCAGAGTTTGATGACAGCTTCTCAAATAGGAAGGTCTCTTCTCAGGATGGCTGCTTTGGTCGCACCATGTTGAGCCCATCGGTATGTGCTCTTCTCCTGCTTGGCAGATTCTGTAGTCAAAAGCAAGGCAAAAGTTTTAATAGCTCATGTCAGATCATCAGTGTAGCTGTGCCAGCTTCCACTGGGCTCTACTCCACTGTCTTTTGCCTCATGCTTAAGCTGTGGTTCCCAAGGGCAGTGAGCAAAGGCTTAAATCCCCTATGCCAGGCTTTACCCACTTGCATTCAGAGTGTTTATTCTATCTCTGACCTGTTGGGTTCCCAGAGCACAGGACAGGCTTCACAGGGACAGTAGGCTCACAGGAGTGGGGGGAGACATGTGCCACATGTGGTGGAGTTTGCAGTCCTTGTTTTTTAATTCAAAATCTGACAGATCATGTCCCAAAGATGAGGTGGAGGAAAGTCTCATCTGTGGATCCTGTCAAGACCATAACATGAAGAAGGTGCTGCATTTGCATCATTGCAGGGGCTGAGTAAAGTCATGTATGACTGGCAGTGGCATGTAAGTGGTTGGAGTGATGCAAACCTATAGGTTTGTGTGCTGATTTAAGGCATCTAAATGTTAGAAGTAATTTCGCACTAAGTTAGCACTAAAAATCCACCCTGAATCTGATGAACTACCATGAGGAAGGAGAAATAGTTTTCAAATTGTTTTAGACCCTTTGCTCTGGAAGTTTTAGAAACCCCATCATAGCAAAATTCAAGAACTCTAGCAAGTGGTGCAACCAGGGATCTCAGAGTATTTCATAAACATTGAAGGCTGGTTCCTTCAGGGTGCTAGAAAGTTATTGGTAGGACCAAGCAAGCTCACTTTCCATGGATGGCCTGGAATTATGGCTGCTCCATATTGTAGGAAATCATGTCATACATCTAAGTACTTACATGCAGTTACTTTGAATCTTTACTGGGGGTATCTGAGTTTGGCATGTTAGCCTAACTCTTCTGTTCAAAGATAGCAAGGAAGACTAAAAGCCAGGCACAACAAGTTGTGTAGGGCTTTTCTTATCCATACTCAAGCTTCCAAACTCAGTTTCCAAATCTGAGCTGTGAACATTATATTGCTAGAAAATTCAAGCTACCTGCACCAGCAACTTTACTTTTCTTCTCCCGCTTTAGAGCTGGTTATACCTCATGTAATCCTACACACTGAACCTTTTCTGAAATGTTCTGTGCTCTATATGCCTTGCACAATCCTGTTTATTCTAAGTGATTCTCTGTAGCTTGAATATATTCCACAACAATTTCCAGCAAGATAGGAATATTTTTTTTTTTGGCAGTTAAGTTCTCCCAGTCTTTTCCTGGAGAGCTCTGGCATCCCACACCTTGGTGGAGAGCCAGCAAGTTCAGTCAGGAAAAGTTTTGTATCATGCTAAGTGGTGGGTCTGGGAGGAGGTTTCATCCTCTCTGATCTACTTGAGCCTCCCACAGCTCCTCGCCTTGTCAGGTAGCGTTTTCACACATTGTCTACTCTGGCTAAATAGCAGCCAAGAGGCAATGGGCACAAGTTGCAGAAAGGGAATGCCTGAATGGACAGAACTGAAAACAGACTTTACTTGGAGTGGCCAAACACAAGTGCAGAAGCCTGCAAAGCTTAAGGGGTCTCCATCAATGGAGGTTTTCAAAACTTGACTGGGTCCTTAGTGACCTGCTCTTTCTTCTAAGCCAGCCCCACTTGAAGCATCCAACTCCTGGGTGGACAGTGGACCCATGTTGTAGTCTTGTTTCCAGCCCTGCCTCTGGTTCTGTCTCCTTTTGTTCCTGACTAGACTCCAGGGATGGACCTTGGACATCATTCACCACTTGTCATGTCTGTCACAAAGGACCCAGTTACCAGTAGCCAGCTCTGCCCACTGTGTTCAGACCCTGTGAGACTTCACCCTGTCGGTGAGGCGATGGCTGTGCTGGGGTCACTCTCAGCTCCTGGCACACTGGCCCTCAGAAAGCAGCATCTTCTTCAAAACCTGCAGGCAAGCAGGCAGCCATGAACTATGAAATCTGCTGAAGTGCCTATCTTGGATGTTGGAAACAGAAAACTCCTGCTGCTGCCAAACTCTATTAGCTCAAATGTCAGGTTCCTATGTCAAGAAGATAAACCTTTGCAAATCACCATTTCTTCTTTTTTTTCAGGTTGCTTTTTTAAAATGTGTAGGAAATCATATTCTAAATAAGCTACATTGAAAGAATAGCTGGATTTAGACACCTAGATGAGTTTTCTGCAGAGATAGTAGAAATCCCTAGTATTTTGAATGGGAACAAATGAACTTTCTTCCCTCTAGACAGTTCCTGATGCCTCCCATAGGCACCAGCACTCTGGAGATTATCTCTGGGTTCTTGCTTCCCTTGTACCACCACAAAAAAAAAAAAAGCCTTTGTAAGCAAAAAAACCTTGTTGTACATACTTTGTTCCAGTCCTTGCAATAACACTTCATTTGAAACTGGCTGCCCTGGCAGCCAAGAAGTTGAAGAGGAGTTTTGGGTCATTTTTTCACCTGCAGGTCCTACAGGTAGCTAAAGCTGTCCATCACTGGGTATGGGTTAACATTGGGTGCTCAGGTAGGGCAAATCAGTTCTATTTACCTGTAGTTAAAATGATCTTCGATGTAGAAAAAAGGGTAATGCTTAAATATACTAGAACTATAGTAAAAGATATCAAGGCTTTAGTAGGGCTACTGGAAAAATTGCCTATCAGTTTTCTCAAATGTTTTTAACACAATCTGAACATTTTAAACTGATGCCCACTTCTAGTCATCAAAACATATGGATTCTGCCCATTCATCTGGACACTTTTGTCAAGTGTTATTCATTGGACTGGGGCTGGTATCTAGGATGGTACAGAGGAAGTAGGACCCAAAAGAAATTTCCAAAGCAGTGACTGCTGGTGGTGGTGTTGGGATGGATCTTTTGATGGCAGTTTTCAAATCTGGTCTGTCACACTTGTCATCAAAAGAGGTGTTGAAAGGGGTCTCCAGGGTCAACCATTCAATCCCAGAGCTCACAGACGACAGTGTCGCATCATCCTCTTCATCAAACCCTTTATCCAGCTGTGCTGTTTATTCCTGTCTTCCCTGCAGTGAGGACTTTCTGGGTGTTCACTGATCTCATGGCAGGGCACATTTGGTTTCTAATGTAAATCTATTTATGAGCTACAAGCACGTAAGTTTTGAGCTTAAACCCATGAGCTCAAACCCATGAGTTTTGAGTCATCTTTGTCCTTTAGGTAATGTAGCTCAGCCTTCCTGTGCTTACCCATCTGACATACCCAAAAGAAGAACCATGATCCAGCTGTTACTCTCTCCCTTTTTGGGGCACCATTATTCCCAGGGCTGTGATAGCTCTTCTGAAGCACAGGAGGAACTAAGCAGTGACTGCTGTGTCCTAATCGCTGCATGATGTTGTTTTTCCCGCTGGCACTGCTGCACAGGACATTCATGGTTTCATCTCGTCTTCGATCTCGCTCATGGTCTGGCCTTCATCTTCCTGTCTCAAAACGTTCTCTTTCATTTCCTGTGGGAGGAAGAGACTAGTCCATTCCTGTATGCAGAAGAATCAGATATAAGTTTATTGAATCCTGTTTGCTTTACAGATTGCCAGCAAGATGGATTTTAGGGAGAGAGAACTGACCAGTGTTTCAGCCAAAAGCCTTGGCTCCATAAAAAAAGGTAAGAGCCTGTGTTGGCGATGCTGTCAGATGAATTAAAGATGTCCAGTATCTGCTCCTAATGCACTCTTTGTGATGCTGCCTGTTCATTTTGTACAATATAAGTACTTGTTCTGCTGCCAGACTGGAGGAAGATAACGCATTATGACTAGCTGATAGATAGTTTGTCTTTAGAACAGCTTGAAGTGACTTGCCAAGACTGCCCTTTTATAATCACCTTTCTAGAATTTCCCAGCCTTCAGCCAATACCTCGCTCTTCCCCTTACACAGCACAGCAGGACATGGAGAATCAATCATGCATTTCTCAAAAAACCCACCCTGAGAGACTGAGCCCTAAGAGCTAACTCTGATCAAGGTCTCTGTAATTCACAGACTTCAGGACTAGAAAAAAAAGATGATAATTTATTTTCACTTGGCAGCAAAGTCAGCAAATGTCCTGTTGTCTCAGCTTGATTGGCTGTCTCCTGAATGGATATGGTCAAAGGAAAAACGAAGCATGGTTAAGGACCCATAGTTAGTGTGGAGTTGTTCACTAGTTTTTAGTGCAAGAAAGTCTCTGGAGAGGAGGTTTCTAACCCTGCTGTCCAGGCAGCCTTCTACTACAGGGGTTATCTTAGAGCCCTGTGGACTGGAATCATGTTTAACCATGAATTAATTTTCTCTTTCTTGCCAGACCTGAACCATGATTTGTGACCCAGGGTGGGCAGATGGACATGAGGCCCTGTCGTGGTTTAACCCCAGCCAGCAACTAAGGTACCATGCAGCCACTCACTCACTCACTCCTCCCTGCTCCCGGTGGGATGGGGAGGAGAATTGGAAAGAAAAGTAAAACTTGTGGGTTGAGATAAGAACAGTTTAATAACTGAAATAAAATATAATATGATAATAATAAAAATTGTAATGAAAAATAATATAACAAAAAGAGAGAAATTAGACCCAAGAAAAGACAAGTGATGCACAATGCGATTATCACCACCCAGTGACCGAAGCCCAAGCGGTGATCCACACCCCCCCCAGACAACTCCGTCCAGTTTATATACTGACCACAATGTTCTCTGGTATGGAATATCCCTTTGGCTAGTTTGGGTCAGCTGTCCTGGCCATGTTCCCTCACAACTTCTTGTACACCTGCTTGCTGGCAGAGCATGGGAAACTGAAAAATCCTTAACTTAGGATAAGCACTACTTAGCAACAACTAAAACATCAGTGTGTTATCAACATTATTCTCACACTAAATCCAAAACACAACACTGTGCCAGCTACTAGGAAGAAAATGAACTCTACCCAGCAAAAACCAGGACAGGCCTACAAAGTAAGTACCAACCAAATTCTGCTTATTTTCAGCTTTTCTTACTGGGAGTGTCCTTTGGCTGTCCACAGGGTGTTATTTGTCTGGATTTGGATTTGTCAGCTCGCAGGTCTGTGCAGCACACAGCTTGTCACTGGGATCTGCCTCTGACTGCTTCACCATAAAAGGCGCTTTCTCCATCACTGCTTTTTTGGCTGCCTGGATTGCTTTCTTGAATGCATCAGGAGTATTTCCTTGCAAGGGGGAGAGTTAGTATGTCCATTTTATCCTGAAGGAGGAAAGCAGCCTTGGAAGGTGAAGGATGCCATCTGCTTTGGTATATGAGAGTTGCTGCCTCCCTGCTGATTGGGGTGCACAGAAGCACCCAACTGGGTTTCAGATGTCTGGTTTCCACACAACATTTCTTCCAGTCCAGGAAGGAGTCAGAGGTTATTTTAGTGCCCAGAGAGGCCTAAATCAGCAAAAGGCTACATGCAAGAAGATGAAAGTGGCATTAAGGACCACTAGCTAGTAAGTTCTTTAGCAAAGGCAAGCATATATCCTTTCCAAGCTTCTGGCAGTCAGTGCTTTGAGAACATCCTGAACAAGGGACCAAATTCAGCTACAGAATTTCTTTACATCTAATTGAAATTTTTTCCCTTGAAATTTAACAATTTTTTCTGGGATGGTAAGTTTTACAGCTAAATTGATAAAGTGTCCCCTGTTTCCGGTTTTAAGCCCATTATCAAGTAACTCTACTGGAATGCCTCTAGTCTTTGAATTGTGAGAAGGTAAGTAATTGTTTCCCTGTTGTCTTCTCTGCATTCGTGGTCTTCTACTCATTCTTCCAACCTGATGGCTCCTAGTCTGTTTAGTGTCCTCTCACTGCAAAACTATTCCCTATCTGATCTTTTGTCCTTCCTTTCGAAGACTTTGCACCCATTTGAAGTAGGAGTACCAGAACTCCATCCAGCATCAAAAGTGTGTGGACACAAGAAGTGGTGACACATATGTCATCACTTGCATTTTGTTCTCTGTTCTTCAACTAGCAATTCCATAATTTGGTTTTGAGCTACAGCTGAGCACAAAGTTCCTTTTTGTGGAAAACTGCCCCCACAAACTATATGTGAGCAGACAATTTCTCTCCATTGCAGATCTTCAGAATTGTAACTTCTGCATCCATGGCCAATTAAATTCAACTCCTGTTTTCATCACCTGTCACTCTGTGTTGTGATGTGCTCTGGCAGTGTTTCTCAGCATGCCTCCCCGGGATTACCATCAGTTATTCTTCATCACCTGCAAGTTTTCTCACCTTGTTTGTGAGCCCTTCCTTTCTCCCAGCATAAACTTTATGGGACCTATGACAAGATACTGCTGGTGAAGAGGCCCAAGCTGTAGCAGAGTAAATTCTAGATTTTTTTACATGCTTGGGAAAATTATTAAATCTACCCTTTCAAACCAGGAATAATGTAATAAGAATGATGTAAGAGGCAAGCCAGGACTATGGGCCACAACGCTGGCTGAGCAAGTCAACTGAGTGGAGACTGAATGGGTCTTGGAGGCCTTGTGCTCCTACTCATGACCTGAGTGAGAGATTTATCAAGGGACCTGAGTGAGGGGGTTACGCCTTTCCATCAAAGTAGGCATGTAAATTAAGCAGTGCAGCTTGTGCCAAGTGTCTGTCTTTTACTTCAGTAAGCTCCCTATGTTGAACATAGAATGGTCAGCCACCATGCAACCATAGTGGCACACGTCCTGACCATTGATCGCTCACCCTAGTGTTGAGGAAACCAAATCAAAGTTGGAAGGATGCTTATTTTGTTACTCAGAGCTGTACTGCACTAGGTGTCCTGTGCTGCACGTATGCACTGCTCTGTGTTGTAATGCTGACAGGCACTTGAGCTCAGCATTGCTCTGCCAGCTCAAGTGCAGCAGGACTGAGCAGCAAGCTGTGGAAGACTGTCACACATGACCTCAAGGAAAGCCACAGCAAAAAATGCATTTGAACCCATCATGTCATCAGGGATGATGGCATTAGCACATGCACTAATTATTGACAATTCATCAGGGACAATGACACTAGGAGTCATATTAATTAACGGTAAGAACAGCATTTCCACACTCTGTCCTCTTCTTGTGACAAGTGACAACAGCTTCAGTGCTAATCAAGAATGTCTCCTAATGTGACTCAGATACCGGTCAGACAGTGGTTCCCACAGTGGCATGTTCTCCTCTCTCACACAAGCCGTACATCTGGGACAGCAGAGCTCACTCTCTCCCCATCATCTGCCAATATTTGGTTCAGTTGGTTTCTTCTTTTCCTGTAAAATCCTATTATTAGTAGTGTAGCATTTCAGGATGAAATAATTATCAGTACAGTCTTTGTGGGAACATTTGACTGAAGGACGGGCTGAGGCTTAGAAGCACTAGGGTTAAGGATTCATTCCTCAAACTCCCAGTGAGAAGTAGGGACCTCCTTTCCCTGCAGTCTACCTTGTCACAGGACTTCGGGCACGCTCTTAAGCTTATAACATCAGGAAATGTTCCAGCTGTTCCAGCAGCTGCATCACTCCAGGCATTCCCGAAGGCTACAGAGAGGGTGCTGCTGAGTGGAGCTGTGCTATTCCCCCTCCCTTCTGCTGCTCCCCCTCAACACTCTTCGATCCCTAGGGAGCCAGGGCAGGCAGCTGCACTGGCAGAGATCTAAGCCCATCTGAAAGACTGAACTATTTTCTGCATGTTGAGCTCCTACCTTGTCTCATGGCAGGAGCGGACCAACACCTGTGTCCATGCAAAGAGAGGCAGCGTCTTTGGTGGTGGCACGAGGTTTAGCTGGCCTGTCTGAAGCATCACATCACAACCTTAGTCCAAGGGACAGGACTGCCTCAAAGAGTGCTTCAAGGATGAGCAATAAGAGCTCCAGCAATGCTGACTGGGTGCCACTGGTTCATTTGGGTGGAAAATGCTGTGTAAGACCAGTTCTGAGTGCTAGTTTATATGAAAACTCTACATTCTCCATTGAGCACTTGTGTTTTGCATTCTATGGCCTTTTCCATTTTCTCCTTGCAAAGTTTCAATATTCCTGTTTTGCTCATGTAAATACCCACCAAAAGCAATCACTTAGCTGGCTTTAATGAGTACTTGGCTGGTGAAAATTCGAGATTGCATTTGAAATGCTAGCAAAAACGTCTGCCAGTTTATTCCATAAACTGTAAAGGATTGTTTAATAGATCATGGAATCACGGGATAATATAGGATGGTCTCCTGGGTTTGGCTGGGATGGAGTTAATTTTCACAGGAAGCTGGGAGGGGGCACAGCCAGGACAGCTGACACAAACTAGCTAAGGGGATATTCCATACCATGTGACGTCATGCTCAGTATATAACCAGGGAGTGGGCTGTGGGTATGGGGGTGGTATCACAGCAGGGGAAGTGGGAGAGCGTCAGGTTGTGCATGGTGAACAATTGCATTGTGCATCACTCATTTTGTATTTTCGTTTTATTAGTACTATTGTTATTATTGTAACTTCTCTCCTTGTGTTGTCCCAGTAAACTGTCCTTATCTCATCCCACGAGGTTCTACCTTCTTTTTTTTCCTCCTTTCTGATTCTCCTCTCCACCCCACTGGAGGGGAGCAGGGAGGGAAGGAGGAGTGAGCGAGCTGCCTCGTGGTGCTTTGTTGCCAGCTGGGCAGAAACCATGATGCATGAAAGGAGCTGAAAGGAGCCAGTTGTAACAGTTTGCCTGGGACTTCTTCCAGTTAGGACCTCTTGAGAGGCCAGTTCATCTGTGTGGCCACTCACTCAAGTGACAGAGGAAGCCTTTCACATATCCAAGTCAAAATCAGTGATTTTTGACTCTACAATCTTCAGCCTAAATTTAAAAGTATATATTTATCTGTAACTACTATTACCAACATGCTCCAGATGATAAATCTTTCCCTAGAACATCCATGATGTCATCTATTGAAGCCATTCAAGAACTCCTCTGAATATGGTCATAAAGTCTTCAAAAAGAACAGGTCCACCAAGGACACCACCAGGCTTCCTAGCATCATATTTTCTGAGAGTCAAGTGCAATATATTGACTTAGTGAGAATGTGAACAGGATGATTTGCATGCAAAGAGGAGTAGGAGGGTGTCTGCTACCAGGAAGGAATATGGAACTTTGCTCATGGAGGCAGCGAGTGGCTAAACAGGACATCAGTTTTGCAAATAACCTTAGTTTTCATAGCACCCTGTGTATCAGATGGACAGTGCTTTGCAAAGGAAAGTAGCATCAATTCCTGCCTTTGGTGGCAGCTTGGATGTTGTCCGCAGAATAACAACAGAGTTTCACCCAAGTTTGTGTGCCAGGTCAATCTCCAAAGAAAACCCATCAGAGTTAGCTGATAATAGCTCCCTGAGCTGTTCTGAGTAGAAGCACTCAAGGATCCTACAGTGTCCAGAACTGCAGTTATTTCCTCCATCCAGTTCTTAATTTCATATGATCCTCTTCTGCTTCTGCCTTCTTCAGCTGTTTTACCTTAGTATGCCAAGAAAACACATTTCTAGTCTTACAGAGTTGCCCTAGCAGATTTACTAACTGGCAGCTCTGCAGGACTGCTGAAACCAGCTGGGCTTTGCTTGTTAGTCTGCAACTGATTGGGCTCCACTGAAGGCAGACAGTGTGGCATATTAATTGTGTTGTGACTCCAGCCATCACTGCAAATGGGCTTCAATCTGTAGATGCCCTAAGCATTTATAACGTAAATGCCAACAGCTCAACAACAGCTACAGATAGTACTCCAAGAGGAGATGATGTATGCCCTACCAGTGCCTCCAACTCTGCTCAGTGTTCAGGTACCCTAAACACCTGCCATAGGCTGAGAAGGCACTCTGTCTGCCTTTCCACAAATTTCCTCCACTGTACACCAACTGCTGAGTTACAGCTGAGGCAATATGTATTGCAACCATTTAAAATAACAAAACTATAGAAACATAACTTGAAAAGCCTTTCCTTTACTGCTTTTCCAGCACCAGTGATAGTTTTGTCATATTCTTTGCTGAGGAAATCACTGACACCAAATCCGTTGTCCCCAGAACAACTCTTAATGTCAAGAAAAGTCCCCAAGTTCCCACTGAGGGAAACTGCAAAACCAGGCACAGCAGGGTAGGGCTTGTACCTTTGCAGTGGTTTTAACTCAGATCTGAAAGTGCCTTCTGTGTGTTCCCTACATGATCAATGAAGGGAAGGAGAATCAGAGTGGGATTACTTTGACTCACTTTTTATTTTTGAGCTATAAAACACAGGCTACATGCTGAAGCTTTAAAAGCAGCAGCTGTAAACAGAAGTGACAAGGGAACACAGCAGACAGATGACAGTCTTGCTTTTCACTTACAGGAAGGCAAAACTTGCTGGAATGTACAAATAGTTGCTCCAGGACCAAGTGCTTGAAAGTCATCTGTCATCATCTATTAGAGACACATGATAAATGCTGACACAAAGGGTAAAGGCTGCTTTGAATCAAATAGCAAAATTCTTCTGAAGACCTACTGGCAACACCAGTAGTGGATCACAGCCCTTTCCAACCTGGCTAAGAGGCTTATTCCCTTTGGTGATGAGTAAAGTGTAAACGGACTAGCAAGACAATGAAAAAGCTGGGTCTGGGCAGCTCTGAAATACATCCTGGTTTAGAGATTTGTAATAGAAATATTGAGCTCAATCTGAATTAATGGGAATATCTGTGTGTGAAAGCACCAGAAGAAAACCAGGGCAAGGGCTAAGCGCAGTGATAACCAAACGATCAAATTGGTTAGCACTGGGAAAAGCATCATTAGTATCAAAAAATGATGCAATGAGTTCAGCAGATCACATGCACTCCAACAACAGGAAGATGGCAACAAGGTACCATACATCACATATACCTTTCCTCTTCCTGTTATGCTGACCAGAAGACAGATGGCTGCTATAAGATACCCCAAATGAGGAAGCACAAAGAAAGGGCAGCAACTTTGACTGAGATACATGGAGAGTGGAGTCAGCACAGTAACTGTTTACTCTTAAAGGGAGGGAAAGAACTGCCCAAAACTTAGTTCACTGTTGCCCACCAAGGAGAAAGGAGAGGCACAGTGGGGATGTAATAGTGTCAGTTGTCCTCCAGCTCAGGACAAGTGATCCTGTCCAGACCACCTTGAGAGACATGTCTTGGTGCCTGTAAGAGTGGGTGTGAGAATCAGACTATGCAAAGTCAACTTAGAAAAGCTAAACAAAATAAAAATCCCCCTCCTCAAAAAGATGTCAAGCTGAGTTTTGTCACATCAGTCTCCAATATAAGAAAACCGTATCACTCAGCAACAGGAAAATCAGAGCCAGTACAGCCAGTGTCCTGGGTGGGAGCACTGTATTGGTGCGATTGCATGGTAGGGCTGGGAAATAGCAGCTGTTTCCCTTGCACCAGCGCTCAGACTGGACCCCTGAAATGGAAAATTAAGCAGCAAATTGTTTCAGCTTCTTAAATGGAGATAAATGTTTCCCTTGGAACAGAGCCTCAGCATGACAAGTGATTTTTTCTGACATTTTGAAACAGAAGCATTTCTTTTTGACATTTTCAGAATGATGTCTTTTTTCCCCTTTTTTTTTGCATTCAAACGATACTTTTAATTAAAAATCAATCTAAGTGGAAAGCAAACTATGTCAACAAAAATGGGCAAATAAGCCCCCTCCCCCTCTCCACCTGTGCATCCTTCCCAACCCACCACTCCTGCAGAAGGCAAATACTGTATTACAGATCAAACAGAATATTTTCTGTTGGTCCCCAAAGAAACATTTCTGGTTTTCCATGCTGCTGAAACTAGACTATCTGCATTCCCCCTTGTTCAGGAGCAGATGTTTCAGAGAAAGATGCAGGAATCTATTTACTGCAGTGTTGCCCCAGCCATACCAGACCAAACCATACGTCTTTGGGCTGAACCTTGAAAGTGAAAAGATCTCTAAAGAGGAATATGCAATTTACCCCCATGGGCTGCACACAGCTGCATCTAGAGATCCCAGGAGGCTTCCAGTGCTTGAGAGCTGTTTCTCCAAACTGATCCTCTCCCTACAGGCCTGTACATTGAGATATGTTACTCTTTAATCCACAGAAGGAGGGTGCACCTCACACAACTGTTCGTATTTGCCTCCCGCAAAATTTCTCATTTCTACCTTGACCCTGGTACCAGGGACAATTTGATACTTGGGGCTGGGTGAAGGCAGCGCAATGTACCTGGTAAAAATGACCACTGATTCCCTTTTCATCTTGTCACTCTTTCTCAGCATTTCCAACCTGGGTGAATTACTGGTTGAGAAAGTAGTGATCTCAGTCCCACCTGCCAGCAAAGCTTGGCTCAGTTCCTCTTGAGCTGACCTACCTGCCTGTCATCACATTGCACCCTCCCAGAGCGCAGTCACTGAACCCCTCTAGAGCAGATTTGGGCTGGGTAAGAGAAGCCAAAGCACTCAGAGGGATACAGCCCCATTCACACTATTGGGATAAGGTCAAAGGTATCCACAGGTCTCCAAGAGAGACATTTGTCAGTGAAAATCTTGCTACTTAACTCCTGAGTGTCAGTTTAGTCTTGCAGAGCAGCTTTCTAGCAGGAGAGTCCTGTGATGCAGCATTTGGATCTATATTTGTGCACAGATAGGAAAGTTCATCCACTCTATGTATAGAAAACTAAACATGTCATGTGTGTCAGCTGCTTTTTCTGTATGTGCTCACATACCCACTGTGACAAATATAGGCTGCGTTACAGAGTCATCCCTTCTCCTAGACATCCTAGACTTATGCTGATGTCTGGTTGCCACAGTGGCTGCATCCCACAAGAGAGAAGAGCCAACACAATCGTTCCCCAAAACATGTCTTCATCTAACCCTGCATAACCCTCTATGAGTCACCATCACCTAGATCTCCTCATGCAAAAGTAATGCAAGCATCTGGTAGAAAATTCAACCCAGATAGAAGTCAAGCAGACATTTTAAGAGGATTTTAAACATTTAAGTAAATGTGGTGTTTTTCTCAACCCATAATAAATGTTCATCTTTATATTCTGGGGTTATTTAGCCCTTTCACTTTAAATACTTGGATTGGACATGGGTTAATTTTCACACAAAGCTGTTTTTTCTAAGCAAGTGTTGAATATTTTCCTTTATAAAATTTCTGTACCAAAACCTTTCCCAGTTTGTCTTCTTGTGGCCTTAGGTTTTAGACTGCATATTAAATGTAATTAATGAAATATTATGTAAAAGATAAAATTTAATCACCCTAATTATAATTTTATATAATAAACATATTTAATAAATAATATTTTAAAAGCCTAATTTCATAAGCACTCCAGTGGTCATCAAGTTTTAAGTAGCTTTTCCCTTTCAGCCTTTCACACAAATGACCACAGTACCTTTTCTGAAATGCTGGTGTAGTGCAGTCATGCAATAAGTTGGACTGACAGATTTCATTATAGGTTGTTTTTAATCTGGATTTGTGGTGCAAACAAGGGAGAGGGTGGTGTTGCCTGTACTGGCATTGCTGCTAAATATAATGCTCCTGGAATGACACCTTAGTTGTAATGTGAAGGTTCTTCAGATCTGCAGGGTCTGGTTGACGTAAGCCTGTGACTGAGGCCCAAAAGAGAAGAGCAGTGTCTACCAAAAGCCCTGTGAAAGGCGCAGGAAGTATATTCTCTTTGTGGAGAGGTGGAAAATGAATGAAAGGGACTGGTGGGAAGGCCTCAAATGTAAGAACATTGGAAATACCCTACTGGTCTGACTAGCCCAGCCCAGCATGCCGTCTCCAACAGCAGCAACAGCAGATGCCACTGGCAGGGAGACCATGAGCCTGGCCAGCCGCTCTCCACCACCCCCTCCACGCCCCTCCAGCAGCCACAAGCGTGGGACTGCAGAGGGGACATCCCTGCCTCATCCTCCAGCATCCACCAATGGACCTTTTTCCCACGAATTTGTTCTGTCCCTCTCTGAACCGGCTGCTGTCGGCAGCTCCCACGGCCGCCCAGCGCATCTCATGACCTGCTGCATAAAGAACTTGTTGGTTGTCTTACACCCACCTCCAATGAGCTGTAATGAGCTGAGTGTCCTAGTATGGTAGGACTGGGTGAGCAGCTCCACTTTCAGCACATCTCCTGCTTTCAGGATTTTGTGAACCTTGATCACACTACCTTCCTCAGTATTTCCCTCTTCAAACTAAAGAGTCCCAGCCTTTTTAGTCTTTCCTTGGAAGGCAACTGCTCCCTTCTCTAGACCATTTTTGCCTTTCTCTGTTCCTGCTTTGCATGCAGAGACCTGAACTGCAAGATGTAGGCATTGAAATGAGGGTATGACAAGGCTTTACATAGGGCAGGGTGGTGTACTTTGTCCCGTTCTCAATGCCCTTCCTGATGATGCTCAAGATTTTTTTTTTTTCGCTGCCACTGCACACTGAATTAATGGTGTCAGTGATGTTCCCAAGATCACTTTCCTGAGTTATAAATCTGTTCCTGGCTCTGTATTGTTTAAATATGGTCTAGATTATTTTTCACTAGATGAATTCCCTTATATTTATCTATGCTTAAGCTCATCTGCCACCTATTTGCCCAAGACTGGTTTTGTGAGATCTTTCCAGAGGTCCGCACCATCCACCATCAGTGTAGCATTAGACTACTCAAAAGAGCTTAAAACCAATTATTTGCATTTTGTTTTGTGGTGTTTGGAGTCACATCTCTTTCTTAAAATAAAGGTGGAAAAGCTTTAAAGCTTTTATAAATAATATAAAAGGACAAATCAGGCTTTTGAAATTGCTGAGGCAAGTGATCACCCTTACCTAATTGGTGTTGGGATGCAAATCTCCCACCTGAAGAACAGCAGGTTTTATCTGATAATCATTCCTGAGGTAGGAAAGACTGAGCGTGGTCCATTGCATTGGGAAATTCAAACTAAATAGTGGGTCTTTGGAACATCCAGAAGAACTACTGGGAATTCTAGCCTACAGGGTCAGAGCAGTGAGAAGGTCTTGCTATCTGGTACATGCAGTCACATAGGTTGTCACCCATGATGAGCAGGGTGACTGCAGGATGTGGGGAGCAGCTATTTCTCCTAACAGTTTCATAATCAAGAGATCAACAAAAAAAAGAGGCTTTAAGTGCTACAGCTACGTTTTGGAAGATGAGCAGCTGCTCATCACAGAGTAACTTGTTTATCTTCCTGTCCTCCTTCTCTCTAACACACTGCTTTGTTAAAATACTTGCATCATCACTCCCAAGCATGTGTAGTTCACAGAGTTCCCAAACAGCTGAGTTGATTTTCTGGGTGTGGGCTTGGGACAAGGCTTAGACTTGAAAATATCAGTTTATAACCAAAGAAACCCAGCATACACAAAACTGAGCTGGAGCTTTCTGAGAGAAAAGGTTTATCAGTTCAGTCAGACCCAGAAAGAATCAATATCAACCAAATATCTTAGTTCTATAAAAGATGAATACTTGGAAAAACACATCAATGTCTATAAATAAAGCTCTCAAGCCCATACTGGGGAATGAGCATGCTTGGGTGCCTCTCTGAAATGCCTCTAAGCAAATGCATGCAGCACAGAGATCAAAGAGGAAGAATCAGAAATGTGCATACAGTTACAGGGCTATGACCTCTTGGGATCACAGAGACGTGATGGGATGGCTCACACAAATGAAGTGCTGTAAAGGATGGATAGAAGGTCTATAGGAAGGATAGGCCAGAAAGGCAAGGAGGGGGTTGCCCTTTACGTGAGAGGGCAGCAAGAATGCAGGGAGCTCTGCCTGGGGATGGGTCAGGTGCCAGTTGAGAGCCTATGAGTCAGGTTTAGCAGGCAGACCAACATGGGTGCTGTTGTAGTATCTATCCACTATAGACCTCCTGATCAAGATGAAGTAGATGAGGCCTTCTTCAAACAACTGGAAGAAGCCTCACAGTCACAGACCGTAGTGGTCACTTTTAAGCGTTCCTCTGCAATTGATCTTGCACTCTCATCTTCTGCCTGTACCTGAAGAAGACACCCACAGTTCCCCTCATTTGTGACAAATATCTCTGATCCACGATGGTAGAGCCTACAGAAGTAAGTCATGGTGTTGAAACAGGACAGTGAAGGGGTGCAGCTCCCAAAGGCTGCGCTGCATGAAGAACTCAGTAGAAAGAGAGGCTGGGCTGTCCAAGTGTGAAATGAGCCATTGCACAAATGATCCCAGTGCTGAGCAGGGAACAGAGCCAATGGGCAGCAGTCAGGGATGGACCAAGAGACCTGAGGATGTCCTCATCCCCTCAGACAACCTTGGCAGGTGCTGCCCACCTCTCTCTGCTGGCTGATGGACTGGGAATTGCTCTGGAACTTGTGCAGACAGATACTGCAGCTGGGCCAACATGGATGTGGCATGGTCTTGTGGTTCCCCCAAAAGGAGATACTGTCCCAGGATGATGGGTTGGCACTGACAGCTCTGGGAAAACATGGTGCACAGCCTGCTTCAACTTGCAGCTCACTGCTTTGCTCCCATGAAAGCTCAGTCAACCAGATCCTGTGGAAGCCACTGTGGACTTTCATTTCTTGTATATGGATAGACCTACGCACCCCAGAGTCTGCAAACATGATTTTAGAGTGACTGGATTGGATCTGCCTAAGCTACAAAATGTCTGTCTGCTCCTATACTGCTAGAAAGATGGGCCTCTCTCACTGGGTGCAAAGCATTTGGTGCCACTAAGGGTAACATACCAGAATCTGACTTTATCTGGTCATCTGGGATGTTCTCTGCCACAGCAGAGCTGTGGTAAAGCTGGATCTCATATCAAAGATGTCTTACTTTGCATACAAACATGCTCACAGGCAGATAGGATAAATTAAAGAAGTGAAGCAACTTGCCAATGAGAGCTCCCCCAGCCTCTTCCAGTGAGTGAGTCAGAGCATGTGGACTCAAGACTGTATCAAGCATCTCCAGAGAACACAAGAAGTGCAGGCTAACATGTTCTGCCCAAGAAAACTTGCTCTGATAATTTGGATGCATGCCATCTAGTTTGTGCTGAAAAAAACTTTGAAACATGAGAAAAAAGGGCTGTTTGTTTGATTGGGATTTTCACAGGCTTTAAAGGAGCTGGAAACTTGGATCTCATTAACTACTTCAAGTGCCTTGCAAACTTTTCAGTCCTGCAAAACAGCCAATAGGCTGGAACTTGCATGCTTAGGCTGTTAGCAGGATATGAATGATCATCTCTAGGTTTCTAAATACCAATTTTTTGCCGCACTGAGGGGGGTCAAGCACTGGGAGAGGAGCCCAGTGAGGTTGTGGAGTCTCCATTCTTGAAGATATTCAACATGCAAGACCCTCAGCAACCTGATTTAACTTCAAAATTAATCCAACTTCAAAGCTGGCCCTGATTTAGGGAGGTTGGTTGGACCAGATGACCCCCAGAAATCCCTTACAACCTATATTATTCTGTATTTCTGCAATCCATAAACAAATAACAAAGAAAACAAATGAATTGGTCATTTGGGTTTGAAGTGAAATCCCAAGGGGTTGCACTGGGAGTAATATAAGGTCGTGATGGACATTGCTTCGTATGATATTTTCCCCAGTAGTTCTTGCCAAAAGCATTGCCATCACTCATTGCTCTTATGCCAGAGCCCTCTTCACACAGGCCTGTCCTCAAACAGTAGCCTCAGTTAAAGCTATATGCAACTCCTTCCTCATGAAGTTTAGCACATTTGACAAAATGTTGGCTTGCACTTCTCCCACTGACAAAAAAATGTAGTTAGAACTGCCTTTTAAAAATTATTTTTTCTGGCATAGTGAAGAGTAATTAAAATATGACATTTCTGTAAATTGGTCATTGTATAATTAGAAGCTTAAGGTCAATGTATTTTTAATATAACAGATGAAGTCATCTCCATCTTTCCATTTAACAGTAGGAAGAAGACTGCACAACTACAGAGGAAAAATAAATGGGTTCTCAGGAATATTCAGTGAATTGGATGTTGCAAAAATTCCCCTGTGTTAAAGTAGTACAAATTCCCCACCAAGTCACCAACAGCTCTCAGGATAAGACAAGGACAGTTCCACGTCTACCAGCTGCACATTTCTACTTGCAGCTGTGTTTCACAAAAAGGTGAAGATCCCACTTTTCTTCTCAGGCATCTTCTGATGAACTCTAAGAATAGGGAGCAATTTTAAGTCAGGTGGAGCACAGTTCTCTAAAGCAATGGATCCTGCCTGTCACCAAGTAGTCTCTGGCCATATAAATGCCAGGCATGTCTTCTTTTAGTTCATAATAATCCTATGCCCTGACATCTTTTACAACTAAAGTCTCTCACATTGAGATTTTTGGGTCTACTACATCCTCTTATGCTTCAGTTTTTCCATTTAAGGCAGGTAATTAAAGTTTCTGTTTTATCCTTTGGGCTTGGATCCACTGGTACCTCAGCCAGAGTGGCTTACAATGGGAATTTCCAGGACATCCTGACACCACTGACTAGGTCTGTGTGGTCCGTTTCTAACCAGTAACTATACAAGGGCCTCAAATGTCTGACAAATCCCTTGTAAAGGTCTAAAGTGAAATGAGCCCACCCCCAGTACTTGAAGCCCAGACTACACTGTGCCGACAGCCATGGCAGACTTACCAACATGGACCCTACAGGATATGGGTCAGCTTTGATGCAGTGTGACCAGTTTCTTCCTGTGCTTCCCCATCACCCCCTGGGCCAGGCGGGACCTGCTGCTGCTGCAGAGCCAGGAGAAGGCATCTTCACACAGCCTTGGGGGCCAATGTCAGCTAGTCCCACCTCTGTCTCCCTGTCCCTGGCCAGTGACAGGCACATCATCTAACTTCAGATAACTTCTGACACAGCCTAGGGATTGAGAGTGTGTGCAGAAGAATGATATTTTGAATGCTACTGTCCCAAAACAATTAATATGTAAAAATTCTTTTTGCTATCTGCTTACGGAGGAAGCCCCATGAAATGTAGTAAGCCTTTGTGGTTTGTCACTCCAAAGTCAGGCAGTCCAAATAAGGCATCATTTTGATAGAGGTTTATCATAGCTACATGATTCTTTATGGAATTTGTTTCTCACACCTCCTAAAGCAGGTGGGGTTAATCTCATGTAACTCTATATAATCCTCTTGATTACCAGAGGGACAGATCAACCTCATCCTCCTGAGGGTTGCTCAGTTGTCTGCTTTTGAATGTCCAGGTAACCCCCTCAGATATATTTGTTTCTGCTGACACTAAAGCAAGCCCAGAAGACCAGCTTAGACTGAGACAACTAGCTCTTGGGTGCCTGTGGCTAGCTGCGGTGAGGCCTTCTCTTGCATTGTTTCTTGGGGTACCATCAGGATAAGGACCATCTGCACCAAAGGCAAGAGCCTCTATGGCTGGATTTGCTCTGGCACTTGACTGCAGTGCTTAAGTTAGCTAGGACACTGGAGAGAGACTGAGTACTTCCAGCCAATGATTCAGATCTCTCATCTGCCCTCCCAGGGAGACAGCTGTGCTGCCATAGATGTTCCTCTCAGTGATTTACATGCTGTGTTAGTGGCAGCTCAGCAAAGGCTGAACTCTCTCCACTACTCGTGAGGCAGGTGGGTTTTGTTCTTTGGGAAGCAGCTTTGAACCCTCCTGCCAGCAAGGAAAAAAAAAATTGCCTTGGGAAAGTGACCCTTGCAGGATACTCTTCAAACTAGAAGCAGCTTGTTCTAGCCTTGTTCACAAAGATCGAGGTGAAGGGGTTAGGAGGAGGTTCAGGTGGAGATTGTGCCAAGTGTGTGCCTAGGAGGGTGGTCTGTAGTTGTGAGGAGGGACTCTGCCATGGCCTAGCAGCTTCCAGACAGAAAGCAGTCTATAACTGCTCTGGCAGAGAAGTTATCACATGTTGTTTGCTTACCTCCTCACAGTGAAGCATGGCATGGTGGTGAGATCACTGGAATGTGCATTAGAGAGAAGGGTTTTAATGGGTGAAAGAGAGTAATTTTTGCCCTTTCAGATGTGCATTCTTTTTTTTTCTCAACTCTCTGCCTTGAATTAACCATTTCTCACTTTTACCATTCTTTTCAAATTGTATTGTCCAGCTTTGGAGTCCATCTGAATTTGTCACAGGTCATTTTTCTGGACTTTTTTAAAAGAGAAAAATGTTTATATCCCAGAAGAAGCTATTTATTAATATAGATGCATTGTCACAGCAGTACATCATTTCTCTCCCCCCCCCCCCCCAAAAAAAAAAAAAAAGTAAAAGGGTGGTCTATGGACAAGAAAAGGAAGTAGTAATTGTGGAACAATTTTTTTTCCCAGCTCTGCTACAGATGGTAAATATAAAAATAGAGATCTTTCCTCTCATAGAGGAATGTTTTCAGTTAAATACCCTATTTTCAGTG
Source organism: Buteo buteo (assembly GCF_964188355.1). Classification (NCBI taxonomy): domain Eukaryota; kingdom Metazoa; phylum Chordata; class Aves; order Accipitriformes; family Accipitridae; genus Buteo; species Buteo buteo. Next base: position 8,377,543 of record NC_134186.1, read on the forward strand.
GTTATCAGTTACTTCACCCCTTAGCTATCTCTACCACTATGTTGGCTGGACAAGGAACAGCAGAGCCATTCCATGTTGTCCTTCACTTCTCTGGCACCTTCTCCTCTTCCAAGGGCTACAGAGAAGCTCACAATCATGACAGGCTTCTGATGGTCAAGCTACAGCTTTTTGCTAAGAACTGTGGTTTGTGCTGCTTGAGATCCATTTGATGCCCCAGGGATCCAACCTGGAAGAGTCAGCCCTTTCTTCTTTCAGAAGGATATTTACTTTGCTCATTAAAGATCTCTTCCTCTAGATGTTGACAAGTCACCACAAGGAGCAAACATTAGGGTAAACATCAAGAACTGCAAAAGCAAAAGTGTAACTAGCTTATTAGAAATTCAGTGAAATACAGAATAACATCACCCATCTCACAAAAGTCCCACAATGTGCTTCATCATTGTGGGAATACTGCTTTCACTGCAGCAGTATTTGATGCAGCAGAGACCCGTCAGTTACTTGCAGTGTCATTTACACGCTTTGTTAAGTCTTGTGCTAGTTCTAATGATCATGTAACACAAAACAGACTGGTTTGCATTTTCTTGCTAATTGCTCCTCAGAGACAAGTTTTCTTAGGCAAGCACAGATGATTTCTACATCTGATGGCATAATCCCCATAGCTTCTGTTTTCTTTGACGCATCTGAAGTGACAGCACCCTGCCTGCTCAGGAAAGCGAACCTGACACAGCACAGAAGCACAGCCCTTGTCTAACAGGAAGATTGACTCTTCTCTTGTTCACATATCTATAGATTTCAGAGAAGCTGAAGCTGAGAATCTCTCTGGAGTTCCTCACCCTAATAATATATCTCCATCCCTCTTGGGTAGCACTCTGTGCAATTTCTTGTCCTGGAAAATACCTGTCTGGAACTGTGATTCCTTGAAACAGAGCAGGATTCTGGCACGAGCATGGCTAGTTGCAGGCTGGGGTTTCTGCATGACTATGCCAGAATCTCTGCTATAGTTATAAAAAAACCTATTTCATGAAAAGAAGATGCTGACAAAGCATTTTCTACAGGTCCTTAACTCTATGACCCGTTATTATAAGCTTATGGTCCATTACTGGAGTGTCTGAATGAACAGCAAGCTGGTTATTAGCAGTCTCATTTGCACACCTGGATCAGATTCTGCAGGTTTCACCAAGCGAAACTATGAAACAAAAGAAATGCATGAACACGTGTGCCTCCTTGGAGGTTAGACCTGAATGAGAGTTGCCTATTTTCCATCCCAGTCCATTTGGCATCCAAACAAAGGGCATACTCTTCACCATGGGTGCTGAGAGGTGACCCAGAAGCTCCAGGGAGAGCTGGATGGCAGCTCTGTGGATCTGGGAAGGGCCTGACTCGCCAAAATGTTCCATTCTAATTATCCAAAGTCCTGCAGGCAGAACTGCTAGAAAGAGTCATGTTTAGCAGGTGGTTGGCAAGGTAGGCTGTCTCCCTGAGACCAGGTCTTGCCAGGAAGGCACCTTGAAAAGCATCCTAGAAATGGAGACACTCAGACAGACATACTGTGAAACAGAGATTGGAGATGTGTTTTGTACTTGCTCTCTTAGTAACTTTTTGTTTCCAGGGATTCATCTGTAAGTCTGACCTGAGACAGTACTAGAGCAGTCTTTTCTGTTAAGTTGTTTCCAGAGGCAGCAGATTAACATGGAAAGTTGCACATAGGCAGGTCTGAAGAAGTGGTAGGGAATGAAGCTCAGGAGAATATTTCCCAGTGTTTTGCAGAGTGGAGTTTTGTTTTGCTATCAGCTGAGATTTAGAAAAGCTTTTCCTCTGGTGAAGGCAAACCAGCACCCTTTCTGCAGAGAAGCACTCAGGCCTCCACCTAAACCCCAAATGGCCTGTGAGACAGGTTTATGCCTCTTAAAATGCAGTGATCATATAATTATAATAAATTATTTTTTTGTGGCTTTGAAGGACAGGTGGCTTGGACAGGTCTGCACAAGTGTTCAGTCTCCCCTCACCATGTTTCCTGTGTGATATTCCCACTACTACCTTTTCTCTCCTCACTGCAAAGCTCTCCCAACCTCTACCCAACTGCAAAGCCAAATCAAGACTCCAGTGATAAGGAAAAGCCCAAGAAACAGCATGACCAATAGACCTGGAGATGATAATAGGAAGCTAAGCAGACTTTCCTACTGTATTTGGACAGCCAAAAGAAGGTTTTGGTAGGTAGTACCTTCAGAAGAGTCATGTAACAGGAAGACATCACATCTGTCTCCTCAGCTTGCCTGGATTATTGCTCTTTTATGTGTGTGAACCACCAGAAAAGCATTTTACTGAATAACTGTTCAGCAGAGAGCAACAAAACTGGGCTTGTGGTGTGTTCTTAACTCTAAAGCGAGAAATTTCTGTGCTGGAAATTTTGAGGGAGCAATGGAAAGAGTGCAAAGCATAAGCCAGTGTGTCTTTAACTGCCTGAATACTACTAGCATGATTTTCTTTCCACTCTGGATGCAGAGTGTGAAATATAGTAATTATGTACAGAAGTCAGTGATCCAGCTAGTTCCAGTGAAGCAGAAGTTAATGAGAGGGTTCAGCAGTAGCAGGAAAACCCAAACTGACAAATTGCTCCTGAACATTTAACAGAGCTTCTCACACACAGGACAGCTGCCAGGAGCAGACAGGACATTTTCACCTAAGCAATTACATCTGCAGCAAGAACAAGCAAGCAGAGGCCCATGAGATGGCATGTCCCAGTGCCTCTGGTGGGTGGGCTCTTCCTTTCCTCTGATCCCTTTCTTCTCAGATGACTTGTTCTTGTTATGGGACTGGAACCTCTCCCTAAACTCCATGATGGAACCAAGGTAGTTCTGAGACTCTTGCACTCAGGAGGTATTGGAACTTCTGTCCAAGCAAAACCTGCTGCATTGTGCCTTGCCCTCCTGTTCCCTACCCTCCTCTTTCCATGAAGTTTTCTGGAAACTGGAAGAAGCATGCTTAGTTTGGGACAGCAGAGGAGGTGAGGGAAAGCCCAGTCTGCCTCCACACCCAATCCCAGGTGAGACACAGTGTGACAGCACTCATTGTCCCTGCCCTGGAAGAGGGCATGGGTGAAGCCGGCATCACAGCAGGGTTGCACGTTTAGTGGTGGCTCTGCAGAGAAACATAAAGCAGAGAAGACTGGCATGGCAGATACTGTGAAAGCATCAACACCAATCAAACTGTGGTGTTTGTGTCACACATGTTTGGAATCACAGCATTACTATGAGATCAGGAAAGAGGTCATGTCCACAGGCATCACAGAATTTCTAACTCAATAAGAGCAGTGGTACAGCTCTGTTCTTCATACACACCACTCCTGCCCCAACCAGGAACCTGCTTCCATGCCAGAATCCCCTTTGCTTTTCTGGCTGCAGCTTCACCCCACCCAAGGGAAACTTCCACCAGGAGTCTCCTGCTTCCCATGGAAAGATCAGCAGAGGGGCTATGTCTGAGGAGACTGTGACTGTGGCTCCTCTCACCATGAGCAGGAGAGAACAATGGACTGGGCTTTTTACACCATGTAATAAGAGTCTAGCAAAGGAGGCAGAGGAACAGGGTGAAGGGCCAGCTTGCCAGACAAACACCCACCCATGCTCCAGGCTGAGCAGCATATTGGTGCTCTGTTCTTGAACCTCTTCACTGGAGGTTTGCTTGCTGGCTTGCAGTGTTTTCCTCTGGACAGTGTTTGCTGGTAGATCTGATCGGAAAGATTGGGAGAAGCCTATTTGAGGTAGCAATCCTGGCTCGATCCTCCCTTACTGTGATGCAAAGGATGGTTGGTGGGCTGGGGGGTGTCCCTGGTACATGGTTCCCAGCTGGCACATTAAAGCAGTGGTGCAAATGCAGAGCTCCAAAGGAAGGTGACTGTTCTTTCTGCTCTTCTGCAGGGGCAATACTGGGGACAGTGGTACACTGGAGGATGCCCCAGTTGTACTGTGGAAGTGGTGGATGAAAATGGCGGGGTTTTCCAGTCCAGAGCTCCCCTTAGCAGTGAACTCACTGGAAGGTGCAGTTACCCAAATCCAAGGAGGACCCAGATCAGATCAGTCACTTCCTGGGAGAGTCTACTTCTCACCGACTTTCCAGGGTGTTTAGGTGACTCATTCAGATGGCTGCAATGTAGACGCTTAAAGCAAGTGATGTGAATCCTGCTTCATGAGAAAAGCTAAAAAAAAGCCAGAGCAGAACAAGTGAAGATAAACAAGCAAAGAAGGTGTGACTTCACCCACAGCAAGGGCGATAAATTAAAGTCTTGGCAGGGACAACGGTGCTCTACACAGGGCAGTAACTAGCAACACGCCAGTGCTTGTTTTAAAAGGAAGACTGATTGTAAGCCCTGTTCCTAGCTAGAAGCAGGAATCAAAACAGGGAAATTGAGCACCACTCTTATTTTCTTTACTTTGTGCAACTTATAAGGAAATTTGCTGTGGGAGAAAGCCCTGCCAAGAGCCAGGATTCTTCCATTGTGAGAAGTGTCTACAGACTGCTGGGTAGCTGCTAAGGAGCTTTCCTGCATCACAGAAGATCTGAAGCATTTTCAAAGTGAACATTTTCTAGGAATATAGCACATAGCCCACTGACATTGAATATGCATGACTGCAGCCTCAGTATTCCTACAATGAGGGAGTGATGGGTGAGTATCAGAGTCCCCAAGGCAGCTGCAGTGCCATTTCAACTCACCCACTTTTTCAGGAGATTTTTGCCATTGGTAAGGTGCCTGCTGTGTGTACAAGTGTTAGGGCAGACACAATAAATACAAGGAGGAAGTAATAATTAGAAAATATCCTTCAGACATTTACCTGACAGTGGTCTATCTGCTGCCTGCTCTGATTTGCTTTGTAGATTTCACCTTGCTCCTGGGCAATATTCATATGTAAGTGACCAGGGGAACTGTTGGGCCAGGCTCAGCTCAGCAATTATAATTCTCTGAGAGTAGCACCTGGAGACCTTATTCTGTATTACAGTCCCCTTGTGCTTAATCCTTAAGCGATGTAATATAAGGCAGTCTTTACCTTCACACATATGACTTGAGCAGAGAGGAGAAATGCATGCTCCATGGGTCAGTGCTAGTGCTAGTGCTTGCCCCAGCTTGATCCCACCTTTTTGTAGCAGAGCCTAGCCCCAGGGCAGTTCTGCCTGCCCAATTGCAGTTTATGTCCTGACTGGGAACTAGGAAGCACAGATGGAGCACTCTGAGTTTGAAATTAGTCTGATTTTGGATCCGCTTCTTTGGGCCAACTTTATCTCTTCCAACATTGTCTCCAGTGTCTTTGGATTCTCCAAAAGGAGCAGCCCTTTGCCCAGCCTGGGTGTTGTTCTTCAACAGCTGTGCAGAGCCAGCTGCTACTGTCACAGGTCATCATGGTCCTGTCTGAGGAGCTGTGGGCCAAGCAGTTTTATTCCTAAGGCAAAATAAACAGTATCTCCTTCTTTATTTGACATTTAAATGTTATTTTAATGCTTAGCTCTTTTTTTGCTGTGCTTAAAGGTTTCTGAGGTATTTTAATCCAGTGCTATGAAAATGAGCAATGTCTTTATCTGTTGAACTTCAGGAGCAAAGCATTTATCTACTCTAGCTGTCTGCTAGAATTTTAAAGGAAGTAAATTCTTAAATTCCTTAGGCACTAAACCTCCATTGTGACATGCCTCTGTATGGCTGGGGGCACTTGCTAAATTCCTTAGGAAAAAATTGGATCAGACCCAGGGGAAACATCCAAAATACCTTACTTTAATGACAATGCCAGCTACTGAAGCAATTATTTTGAAAGCATGGAATTTAAATATGATATTAAAGTCAAAGTAGCTCCATGGTTATAAAAAGGGAGATAGTAATAGAAAAAAAAACCTCACTAACATCCACGAACAATAGAAAGCAGCCCAAGCTCAGATGTTATCTGAGGTATGATACAAATATAACACAAAAGCTCAATAAGTAGCCTGTTGTCCTTATGTCAACATTCACCTCACAATAAAACCAACCTGATTTCTTTGACTGTCTCTTTGTTCAGTGAACTAAACGAAGCTCTGCCTACCTCTGGGTGCAAGGGCTCTGGTTGCCAGACAGCCCCAGTACAGTTTCCCAGTGGAGCAAGAGGCCAGCTGCTATGTGGTAATGTCATGCCTGGAGGCTAATGCTATGGCTCTGGAGGGACGGTTGCTGCTGCCAAATGTTGGTCCCACTCTGGCTGGGCATATGGCCCTATGATTTTCCCTTATTTTGCTTTTGATGGAGGGAACTTTTAAAAATATTCTAATTATGGGCACATTTCTAAGCATGCAAACAGATAGCCCACAGCTGGGTCTTGAAGCATGAACTGGAAGAGGAGAGAGGGCTGATGCCTATTACTTTTGTTGCATGTTCTTCTATGGGTCTTCTAGTGATGTGGAAGCACCATTTCCTCCTCAGCTGCCAGCAAAAATCTGGCCAGCTCTGTAGTTCTGGGAAGAAGCCAGGGCTACAAATGGTCTACATGTAGCCTTGTAGTCACAAGTGAGAATGTCATCCATGCACATAGCCATGAGTGGGCAGGTGGCTTTGTGCTGAGGAACTGCAGGAAGCCTGAGAAGAAGGAGCTTGTGCTCTGATGATGGGACTGGGGCCAACTGCACTGGTCAGTATGAGGCAGGATGGAACAATCTGGGTACTCCAAGGAGGGCCTCATTGATATAAATGAAGATGTGAATAAACGAATGCTAAAAAAGAAGCTCACGACCCTGGTCATCAGGAGAGCAGACTTTGGCCTCTTCAGGGATCTATTTGGTAGAGTACCATAGGATACAGACCTGGAGGGAACAGGGGCCGAAGAAAGCTGGTTGATATTCAAGGATCACCTCCTCCAAGCTCAGGAGCAATGCATCCCAACAAAGAGGAAGTCAGGCAAAAATGCCAGGAGGCCTGCGTGAATGAACAAGGAGCTCCTGGACAGACTCAAACACAAAAACGAAGCCTACAGAGGGTGGAAGCAAGCACAGGTAGCCTGGGAGGAATACAGAGAAATTGTCTGAGCTGCCAGGGATTAGGTTAGGAAAACAAAAGCCCTGATAGAATTAAATCTGGCCAGGGATGTCAAGGGCAACAAGAAAAGCTTCAATAGGTATGTTGACGGTAAAAGGAAGATGAGGGAAAATGTGGGCCCTCTCTGGAAGGAAATGGGAGGCCTGGTTACCTGGGACATGGAGAAGGCTGAGGTAGTCAACGACTTTTTTGCCTCAGTCTGCACCAGCAAGTGCTCCAGCCACACCGCCCTAGTCACAGAAGGCAAAGGCAGAGACTGGGAGAATGAAGAACCACCCACTGTAGGAGGTCAGGTTCAAGACCATCTAAAGAACCTGAAGGTGCACAAGTCCCTGGGACCTGATGAGATGCACACATGGGTCCTCTGGGGAACTGGCGGATGAAGTGGCTAAGCCACTATCCATCATATTTGAGAAGTTGTGGCAGTCTGATGAAGATCCCCTGACTGGAAAAGAAGAAACATAACCCTCATTTTTAAAAAGGGAAAAAAGGAAGACCCAGGGAGCTACAGGCCAGTCAGTCTCACCTCTGTGCCCAGCAAGATCATGGAATGGATCCTCCTGGAAACTACGCTAGGGCCCATGGAAAATGAGGAGATGAGTGGTGACAGCCAACATGGCTTCACTAAGGGCGAATCATGCCTGACAAATTTGGTGGCCTTCTATGAGGGGGTTACAGCGTTGGTGGATAAGGGAAGAGAAACAGGCATCATCTACCTGGACTTGTGCAAAGCATTTGACACTGTCCCATGCAACATCCTTGTCTCTAAATTGGAGAGGCATGGATTTGATGTTTGGACCACTCAGTGGATAAGGAAGTGGCTGAATGGTCACACTCAAAGAGTTGCAGTCAACAGCTTGATGTCCAAGTGGAGACCAGTGATGAGTGGTGCTCCTCAGGGGTTGGTATTGGGACCAGGGCTGTTTAACATCTTTGTTGGAGAGATGGACAGTGGGATTGAGTACACCCTCAGCAAGTTTGCTGAGGACACTGAGCTGTGTGGTGTGGTCGACATGCTGGAGGGAAGGGATGCCATCCAGCGGGACCTTGACAGGCTTGAGAGGTAGGTCCATGCAAACCTCATGAAGAGCAACAAGGCTAAGTGCAAGGTCCTGCACATGGGTTGGGCAATCCCAAGCACAACTACAGGCTGGGCAATGAGTGGATTGAAAGCAGCCCTGAGGAGAAGCACATGGGGGTATTAGTGGATGAAAAACTGAATATGAGCCAGCAATGGTGCTTGCAGCTCAGAAAGCTGACCATATCCTGGCCTGCATCAAAAGAAGCGTGGCCAACAGGTTGAGGGAGGTAATTCTGCTCCTCTACTCCGCTCTCATGAGAAAGCTCCAGAGACACTTTATAGCAGCCTTCCAGTACTTAAAGGGGGCCTACAGGAAAGATGGGAAGGGACTCTTTAACAGGGAGTGTAGTGATAGGACAAGGGGTAATGGTTTTAAACTGAAAGAGGGTAGATTTAAAATAGATGTTAGGAAGAAATGCTTTACTGTGAGGGTGGTGAGACACCGCAACAGGTTGCCCCCTCCCTGGAAGTGTTCAAAGCCAGGTCGGTTGGGGTTTTGCGCAACCTGGTCTAGCAGAAGGTGTCCCTGCCCATGGCAGGGGGGATTGGAACTAGATGATCTTTAAGGTCTCTTCCAACCCAAGCAATTCTATGATTCTGTGTTAGCTGTGCAGCCACATTAAGCTCTCCTGTCAGAAATACAGTCAATTAGCAACATCTACTCCCTATACTGAGAAGGATCCAGAACACAGAGCTCATTTCATCCTCAGGTCGATGTCCCCAAGGTTGACAAATGATGCCACAGACCCTAACAACCACCCTACATCCCACTGGCCAAAGCCATTTGTGTCTGGAAAAGGACATCAGAATGGCAAGATGTAGGCGTCTAAAATTTGCATAGAGGAGTATTGCTCTGACTGAATGGGTGTATTTGAAATAGACCATTGGGCCATGCTCAAATATTCTCTCACAATTTTTAATCTCCTACTGGGAAAAACAGTTTCTTCAGTGAGGTCCTCTGAGAGGGCTTTCCATCTGTGTCTTAGTTGGCATTGATTAGATTTTGAAAGGAATTAGCAATCAGTAAATCCCTAGAGCCAGGGAAGCAGGAGAGCTACTGCTTTTCCATTGCATATTATGTATAGCCATTGCTAACTAATTAGTTTCAGTAAAATGACCTTAACATGCAGTCCCTCAACAGTATGCCAATTTTTTCAACTTTTTCACTCAGACAGTCATGCTTTCCACTTAGGCAGTCTTTTAAAGTCTGGTTAAACTGTGCCTGGAAACTGGGAGGTAGGTACCAAAAGAAAAGCCAGATAATTTTGGGTCCCTACACCTCACATAGTTCTCCATTGCTTTTTCCTTTTACCCCCCTGCACCCTGACACATCTTCACAACATGGCCCAGGGCATATCTTTGACATTGACTTGTAAAACCACTACTCTGGCTTCAGAGTCCTCACAGCTGGAGCTGGAACTAGTGAGATACGTGCAGAATAAATAAATACACTGACAGCAAAAGAAAGGCTAAGGAAACTGCCTCCCCTTGCTTAATCAGGCAGAGGACCTGGTGACAAAGGACATGGAAATGGTTGAGATACTGCCTTTTACTACAAAGATTTGCCCTCAGGCCTCTCATGTCCTTGACCCTTCTCGCAGTCTGTGGGAGTGAAGTGTGTCCTACAGCAGAGGAAGATTGAGCTAGGGAGCATCCAAGCCAATTTGACATATGCAAGTCCATGGGGTCTAGTTGGATGGATGCCTCCAAGAGTGCAGACGCAGCTTGGCTGACATCATTGTGAGGCCACTATCATCTCTGAAAAGTCATTTGGAGGAGATTCCTGAAGGCAAGTGTTACACCCACCTTCAAGATGGTTTCAAGTCCCTGTGAAAGTGATGGAAACCTTCCTCCCAGCCAGGCATGTGAAAGACAAGCAGGCATTCACCAAGGGAAAAGTGTGCCAAACTAACCTGATTGATTGCCTTCTGTGACAAGACTAGCTGTGTTGTCATAGGAGGAAGCAGTGGATGTTTTACACCTTAGTGCTAGCAACGCCTTTGACATGGACCTGTTAGAGCAGGTCCAGAGGAGGGCCACAGAAATGACTGGAGGGCTGGAATGTCTTTACTATGAAGAAAGGTTGAGAGAGTTGGGATTGTTCGGCCTGGAGAAGAGAAAGCTCCAGGAAGACATTTCAGTACTTGAAGAGGGCTTATAAGAAAGGTGGAGACAGACTTTCTACCAGGGCCTGTAGTGACAGGACAAGGGATAACTTTTAAACTAAAAGAGGCTAAATTTAGATCAGATATAAGGAAGAAATTCTTTACTATGGGAGCAATGTGATACTGGACCAGGTTGCCCAGAGACGCTGTGGATGCCTCATCCCTGGAAGGCCAGATTGGATGGGACTTTGAGCAACCTAATCTACTGGAAAGTGTCCCTCCCCATGGGAGGGGGGTTGGACTAGATGATCTTTGAATACCCCTTCCAACAAAAAACATTCTGTGATTCTATGTTTCTATGGTCTCCTGTTGTCACCTCACAGTCAGATTGGTCAGATAGTGGGTGATAAAGTAGATGGAATACTGGCTGGACTGCCAGACCCCAAGGGTTGTGATCAGCTGTACAAAGTCCAATTGGCAGCCAGCTGCTAGTGGTGTCCTTCAGGGAAGCACACAGAGATCAACACTGTTTAGTGTCTTTATTAACAACCTAGATGATGGGACAGAGTACACTCTCAGCAAGCTCATGGATGATGGATGGGACATTGGTTGACACCTTGTAGAGCATGGCTGCTGCTCAGAGGTACCTTCTTTACTATGAGGGTGGTCCATCCTTGGAGATATTCAAAACCTGAATTGACAAGGTCCTGGGCAACCTGTTCTAGCTGACACTGCTTGAGCAGGGGGCTTGGACAAGATGATCTCATGAGGTCCCTTCCAACCCAAATGATTTTGTAATTCTGGAGCCAGCAAGTTGAGGAAAGTGAATCTTCCCATCTTTGGCACTTTTGAGACTATATTTGGAGCCCTGTGTCCAATCTTGCCTGTGGTACAAGAAAGACACTGATATACTGATGCAAGTCCAACAGAGGCCATCAAGATGATCGGGGGCTGAAACACATTATGTACAAGGAGGGACTCACAGAACTGAGTTTCTTCAGCCTGGAGAAGAGAAGACGAAAAAAGATCTCATTGTTGTCTGCAGGTACCTAATGGAAGGGCATAGCCAGTCTCTACTTGGAGGTGCACAATGAAAGGACAAGATGCAGCAGACACAAGCTGTAACACTGAGAATTCAAATGGGATATTAGGAAATAATTTCATTGTGGAGATAGTCAATCAGTGGAACAGGATCCTAGAGGAGTTGTGGACTCCTCATCCTTCATTTGAAGCTGAGCTGGACCAGGCCCTGAACAGCCTAATCTGCTCAGAGTGGGAGGTGTGTCCAGTGGTCTCCAGAAGTTGACTCCTTTCTTTTCTTCTTTATGAGTCTAGATTCTGTCTGATCAGATGGGTTGTATATCTTCTCCCTTTCAAAATTTTCTCTCTGCAGTGTAATTTTGGACAGGTTTTAGATCAGCACAGGTAGTTTCTTTTTTTCATTGTTCAGCTCCCCCACAAAAAACCCACAATGAGACAATGCCATATATAAGGAAGAGAAGAAGATGAACCAAAAAGTAACAAAAATTCATTCAAGATTTTGGACAAAAAAAGCGCAACCCCCCCCAAATAATAGAAAATCAAGAATTTAGAAAGCCAAATATTCAAAAATTTCATTTAAAAAATCATATTAAAAATGTATTTTTTTCCAAATGCAAAAAAAAGGAAATTATTTTAAGATTTTTTTCCCAATATTATTTTCCAGATATGATTTCCAATTTGTAATTACCTATAAATTTGCAAATTATGAGGAATTACTTATTGTCTGTACATTCTGTCTTTCTTCTGAGTAGAAACACGGAGGCCAGGTTCTTCTAGATGAATCATGAACCAGAAGATCACAGAACTTCCATTCCCAGGTTGATCCTTCTCCTTTTTTTCTACTCCACCTTCTTGCCGCTGAAACAATTAAATGCATAATTTTGAAACATGCATTAAAGACATCATTTGATTTGTTTGCTTGCATTATTCCTCAGTATCTGTTTTGTCTCCTTCCTCTGTCTATGTATGTATAACCATCTTGCTGGCTGCTTGCCCATTGTGCTGTTGGAGGAATGCCTTCCCCTGGGATGTGCCAGTGGGACCACTGGGATTACTGGTAGTTTCCCATCAAGGGAACTGCTTCCACAGGGATGCAACACTTCCCTCCTCTTTTTCATCCCCTGCTATCATGGCAAATGGCAGTCTATGAATCTACTTCTTTATGACCCTCCATCCTCAGAGGTTTTCAGATCTTAGCTGGATGAGGCTTTGAGTAACCTCATCTGTAGCTTTCAGGCTGGCCCAGCTTTGAGCAAGAGTTTGGACTAGAGACCTCCAGGCATCCCCTCCAGTTATTCTGTGATTGGACTTGTGTTTCCTTATACGGGGGCTATTTCAGAGTCTCTGACATTTATGAAAATAACAGCAAAGCTGACATACCACCACAGAGGACATCTCCACTGTTTGTCCATGTGCCTTGTCACATTGCCTGGCACATTCTTGTGTGCTGTAGGTCTTTATTGGAGAGTAATGGAACATGCACTTCCCATTGACTGCTTTTTCTCACAGCTTTGAATATTTGAATTTCTCTTAGCAAAACATTATTAGGGACATAATGGGAGTTGACAGGGACAAGTGGTTTTGTAAATAAAAACAAAGTGTATTGTGCTTCAGTATTCAGTATTTTCTCTTGCTCTTCTCTTCACACACTTAATTTCATAATATTCTGTAAGGCAAGGCAAGGATAGCAAATAACAGACACAGGTCTATCACTTGTAATCAAGAACACAAATATTTAGTCAATAGCATTCACATTAATGAGCACCTGGGGCAGATGGACATTTCCTCCATAGAGAATTGGCCTCAACGTCAGAGCTGAATGTCAGCCCAAAATCCAAGATTCTTGGCTGTTGTATGCAGGGATCACTGTCAAAATAAATGTTGACTCAGCCTGTTTATAGCCCTTTCCTTTTCATTCTGTGACTGATGATTGCTTTATGTGCAATGAGCCCAGATCCAGCCAGTAATGGATATGACAATAACCAGACTGTGTGTGGACATGTTGCATGGTCTCTGGGTACTCCCCTGTGTCAATTCTCAACATCTCTTTCAAAGTGAAACTCACTGGATGCCCCATCCAATTTCTGTCCCACTGTAAGTGGGGTGCAGAAGATGTGCTGCTCTGTTCCTGGATGGGTTTTACCTGAGGGGAAGCAGTAGTTGCAAATACAGCTGATGACAGTTTTAATTTAAAAATATACCAATCCAGTGAATCATGAGTGCTTTGTCCTTGATTCCTGGTGGACTGCTGCCTTCACCTTTGGCTCTGAGCAGCCAGAAGGCAAGCACCTGTGTCCTGTTAACCTGGAAGCAGGAACCTGTATATCTTCGGAGTTCAGTATGGACACCAAGACCTGACAGTCCCTCCTCCCCACAGAAGTGTGAGGGCTAGGAAACCTGGGGAAGGCTCCCAGGGTACGTGACTGTGGAACAGCCCTGCTGTAGGCAACTATCATGCAAAATTAAAATGCTGTGTACGACTGATGTGCCAGCATCTTTATAGCTGTTAATCATGGCATAACCCTAAAGAATGAAATAAAATTTATTTCCCAAAACCTATTTTTCCATGAAACTGTTTTTTCTGACATTGGATGGGCTGAGTCCCTTTACTAGATCTGGACAAGGTGAGCATCTTGTTCAAGGGAGCTCCTGGTTCAAGTTCAAACTATTTAGAATCCTTTCCAATTTTTTAATATCCACTTTTAAGTGAGAGCATGGAGCCTCAGCCAGATGTGTTTTATAGAGCTTGGCATGTATCATTTTGTTCATGGGACATCAGCTACAGGACAAACAAAAAAGCTTATGTGAATCTCACTAGATGACCAGGATCAAAACGAACAGTTCTTCATTCACAGTGTGACATATGTGTTTTCATTTTAGCCAGTACTGAGAGCTTCAAGGTGGGTTGTCTTTGCTTCAGAAGAATCAACTGGCAGACGCAGTTATTAGAAATCACAAGAGAGGGACCCTGTCTGGGAGTTCACTCATGAATCTGCTCTCATGTCATGAATCATTCAAAGCTGTTGCTATGCCAAGCAGTGCTCTCGCTCTTCCTCTGACTGCAGTGCTGCAGTTTATCACAAGACTGTTTACAGATAACGATACTTGCAGCATGCCTCCAAGTCCAGATATGTGCTTCCATGGCTCAATGAGTTGATTTGCACCATTCTGTCCCCACCACACTCCTAACTGACACTTCCCAGAGCTTTAATTATTTTACTCCTTTATGACAATGGGAAATTTTCCAGTAAGACAGTCTGATGAGCAGGAGCTGTGACTCTCCTTAATGTCTAGTTGGAATTTCCCTTGCTGCAGCTTGCATCTGTTGCCCTTTCACTGTGCACAGCTGCGAAGAGTCGGGTGTCATCTTCTCTATAACACCATTAGTTAGCTGAAGATTGCAGTTAGATCCCCCTTTCCCTTATCTTTTCCAAGATGAACAAGCCCAGGTCCTTCAGCCTCTCCTCAAGCAATGTGCTCCTGTGTCCTGATTGCCTTAGTGCCCTCCAGTGGGTTGTCTCCAGCCCTGAAGCCAGTACCATATACTCTGTTCAGAAAAATGCTTCACTAAATCAGTGGAAGAACAGTGCTGATAGAGACTTCCTCTTCCTCGAGGAAGGAAATTACTGTTTAGCTGTAACATAATTTTTTTGTTTTATGTGTAAATAAGGCCTGTGACCTCATGGAGCTTCATTGAGTAAACACAACCTCTTGGAAGCTGGCTGCATTCCTTAGCCATCTTCTGAATTAATCAGAAAGTTCAAACGGGTTCAAGCAACTCTTTGGGGAAGGCACAAGTACCTTAGCTCTTTGGGGAAGGTACAAGTTAAATTAGCAATTATAAGACAGGTTTTGTATTTTGATACTGTACCAATTTCTGAGCATTTCTCTGCTTGATACAGAGAGAGGAAAGAGAGGAGCCTCAGGAGAAGGAAGCATCAATTGGGCTCTGGGCTATAGTTGTTTGCAAGGCTGAGAATAAAGCTTTGTAAAGCCAAAATACACCTTCTGTAGGGAAGCAGTGCCTGAAGAACTCTCCATATGCCAGCATCTAACTGTGAGGTTTGGAATGTGACAAAAACGTGGAATTCAGAGGAAAATGACTCATGAAGGAAAAGTAAGTACTGTGAGATTCCTCCTTTTTGGGGAATGTCTGGGTCTTTAATTCAGTTTTCAATGTTAAAAGTGAGTTGACATCAAGTACCAAAGAGCAGACATAATTCCTGAACCAAGAGGAGGGACCTCACTTGATGCATCTGCCTTCCTTAGCCAAAGTAAATTTCTTTGACAAGAAGCCAGTACATTCTGTTGACACAAAAAAGAGTTGGTTGGTTAATCACAACAGTAAACCTCAAGGAAGGACACCACTGGACACAGAAGAAATACATGTAAATTAGCAATGGACAAACTTAGGCTGACAATTAGAAGGGGCCTATATGTTAGTTTTCTGACCATAGTTTAACAGTGAGCAAAAGCAGTTTTGAGGTACTTCGTGTAGTTCTCAGGATGATGTCAGCCCCCTTGTTCTTCTTTAGTCTGGGCTTGGCAAGATTTACAGAGGGAAAAAGCATTATCTCTGTTCACATAAGCAATGGATCTGACTGTGATGCATCCACAGGGAGCCACACAACTGATGAGGAAGGAAGTATTTTTACTTGGATGTCATCCAGGCTGTAGCCATTTTAACGTAATTTCCTTTCTCCCAAGGAGGATGAATTCATATGGTGGTTTCCATGCTGTTCAGCATTCACTTGAATTGCCCTGTCCACTGACCCTCCCATCTGCTGGGCGATGCAACTGTGACAGTTCCCAGCTCTTGGAGAGCTTCAATGAGGGCAGCAAAATAATTCCAATCTCAGAGATTTTGTCTTGACTTGTGTCAGTGGTGCTGATGTTCAGTATAACACAGCAGTCTTTAAGTAAACCAGGAACAGATCAGTTCATGAATATGCACAGTGCTACAGAGGTCTTTATTACCAATTGCCACCCCTCCTGTCAGCTCAAACAAGTAAAAACACTCCCCTAGCATATCTGGAAAAGTTAAATAATTAATCATCATCTTACTTCCCTGGGAAGTCACAGTAGAGGAAGCAGCATCACTCTAATACGTTTGTTTGATCTTGAGCTAGATCGGACCAGAGGAGGGCTCAGAACCAAAGATCCTGGGCTCACTCCTAAGATTGAACAGCCAATACTCTCCTACCCTCGCGAAGAAAAGCATCTGTTTTATCTTTGATTGCCTTCCAGCTACACCAAGGAAGGAAACTGTTTCTCACACCATGAAAACCTCCAGTTTTCAGCCTTTCTTCTGCAGCAAGGGAATAAAAACCTGAGCCTTTTGAAATCAAACACCCAGGAGATGCACTTCACCTTAGAGCAACAGTCTAGTCAATACTGGTGAGGCATTCACTCGAGATTCTGAAGAATTAAGTTTAATTCTCCTTGTCCATGTCTGGGACCTTTACCCCCTCCCAGTGTCCCAGGGACCCAGGCTCAGCTGCATCATAACCTTGGCTCAGACTGCTGAGGAAATAATTAAGCTGTGAGAAACAGCAATGAGAAATTCTTAGAATCATGCATGATGGGAAACAAAATTAGAGAGGTAGGACAGCTGAGATGGGCTCAATTTGAAAAGGAAACATGGAATCAGCCATGTGAAAGTCAAATAAATGGGTGCAAGGAAGAAACTCACTAAGAGCTGTGTGTGAAGCCCAGATCTTCTCCAAAGGACCTGCCTCAGACAGCACCAAGTGGTCGCAAATGTACCTGAGCTACACTGATGTACAGCTACAACTGCTCCAACACAGGAGTCTACAGACTGAGCATCACTACCACACTTCTTGTGACTCTGTCAACCTTGCCAATGCAGCTATACTTTTTTTCCTAGAGTTAAACCAAAGCATAGACTCGTTTCAAAGGCTCCTTTATCTGTAGATCTTCCTGTCATACGGGTGCACATTCTTACTGTCTCTGGGCATGTGCACAAATTCTGTCTGTGTATCCACCACACCAAAAAAAAAAAAAAAAAAGATAACATATCTCAAAAAAGAATAGTTGCATTATTTTTCTAAGCAGGACATTCAACACAGGAAATTAAATACAACACTGATTTTGACCTTATAAAGCATGAGTGAAATGAGCTATAGCTGTTATTAGGCAAGAGAGTGGCTAGATAATCAAAGTCAGAGGGAGAAGGAAAATGTTTTTTTTTTTTTTCTTAAATACCTGAAGACCAGTTTGCACCCCAAAATTCTCTCTGGTTTTCCCAGTCAGCCTAAGGAAAACCACCAGACATTTCCTTTTTCTGCATGGAGTGAATGTTTCTGAAAAATATCTAACATCTGTGAAGCCCTGGCATGGGAGACCAGACCAATGACTTTACAGCAAATGTTTTTCCTGTGCTATGAGGAATCTGGCCTCTGCCTACAGCATGTGAGTTCCCCAGTCAGGCTGAGTGACTGGCAGGACAGCAGTAGCTGGCTCAGGGTGGCCGCAGACCTCAGACCAGCTCGCACTCTCTGCTGCAAAGCTCTGCAAGATTTTCTGAAGTATCTCTTGCCCTGAGAGGGGAATTTATTCTTCAGTTGGAGATATAAAAGAGCCAACCTCTTTCCTTGCACATTGTATCACACCAAACACATTTCCATCCATGAAAAAACACCCACATTGTTTGAAAGGAAAATAAACCGAGAGGCATCTTTTCTCTAGACTTTCAAAGAAAATCTATTGTAGCTACATTTGCCTCAGTCTGTCTCTAGGAAATTGTGGAGGCTCAAAAGATTCACCGCATACCATCTCCCAGCCTGGAAGTGAAGTGATGCTGCAGGGAATTATTATTTTTTTGTATAAGATTCACACCATGGTGGTGCAGTTTGAAAAGCCCCCATTTTCCTCTCATTCTTAAGTGAGGCTGTAGTTTTTTTGACTTACACAATAACCAGCCTCTTCTTTGGGTTTAAAAACATGTTCTAAGTCCTGAATTGCAATGCAGAATAGATAAAATGCTGCTGTTCCTGGCAGTAGCCAGCTATTTGAGGTGCTGAAGTTGGGACAACTCTGGAGAGAGCATAACATTTCTTCTGAGACTGACCTCAGGGCAGCTACAGCAGACTGGCTCAGAGTCACAAACTTTTTGCGTGTTAATGAGTTTCAGACCATCACATTGAGACAACATGGTGTAGACAGCAGAGCCTGGCTATCAGCAGTAGTAAGTGTTCAAAACTGATGAGATTGTTTTCTGAAAATAACACAATATGTAAATTAGCTGCCAGAGGGAGCTGGAGACAGCGGGTTGGCAATGGTTAATTTAAAATCTATTTAAGGCCAAACGATACTGCAAAGGGACTGTGACTTCAGCATTGCTCTTTCAAGACCTTGGCTCTGTTTGAATTGCTTTTATACAAATGTTTTGTCTAGCGTGAACGAAGCTACCACTTCATCGAAAAAACAGCTTTCATTTCTCATTAGTGACTAAAACCAGCTTAAAAACACTAACTGCATCTCCCAGAAGAGCTGGAATTAACACTCTGGGTCTCTGAGGTTTGGGTGCAGGAGGTCTGCACTGCTAGAGGGGGTACCAGCCCAAGTTGGAGGCAAGCCCATACAAGTGTCGCCTGCTGCAGTCCGGCAAGCCCATCCAGCGAAGCTCTCGGCCCACATCTACTCTTGGCCGTAGATGATGCCCTGTTGCCCTTCAGGGCATCATCATGATCTTGCTGGGTTACTTACCTTTCGATCACCCGAAATAACCGAGGGTCTGCGACACGGCAGCCTGCCAGAGCCGTGTTTCACGGCACTGGGGTCAAGGCCCAGGCTGGCGCAGCATGGTCCGGTGCGAGGACCACCCCGGAGGAGGGCCGCAAACCCCATCCAGGCCCCACCTCGCCGGGGCAGCGCGGCCCCGGCGCCCACCCCCGGAGCCGGGGCTCCCCTCTCCAGGCGCCACGGGCGCGTCCCGGGGGACTGGGGCCGGTGTCGCTAGCGGCGCGGGGGCCGCTCGCTGCCCCGACCCAGCCCGACGGGCAGAGCCTCGGGGCCGAGCCGCCGCCGCCGCCGCCGCCGCCGCCGCCGCCGCCGCCGCCGCCGCCGCCGCCGCCGCCGCCGCCGCCGCCGCCGCCGCCGCCGCCGCCGCGCCCGAGGAGCGGCCGGGCCCCGCGGCGCCGAGCGGAGCGGGACGCGCGGCGGCGGCGCAGGCGAGCCCAGCCGGGGCCGCCGGTATTTAGGGCGGGCGCTGCCGGAGCCGGGCGAGAGCGGGCGGGCGCGGGACGGCGGGGACGGCAGGTGAGTGCCGGCCGGCGGGGCGATGCCGGCGGGGCGATGCCACCGCGCCGACGGGGCGGGCTCCCCCCGCCGTTCGGCCCGGCCGGGCGGGGGGGGCGCCCGCGGGGCCCCGGTTGAAGTTGGTTTCCCCACGGCCCCGCCGGAGGGGACGGGACGCTCGGGGCTTCCCCGCCGGCGCCCCGACGCTGCGGCCGCGGCTGGACCGTGCCCCGGCGGCTGTGGGGACAAGCCGGCCGCCGCCCCGCGACCCGCCGCTGGAGGCCGGTGCCGGCGCGGGAGCGGGGAGCCGGGGGCCGGGAGCCGAGAGCGGGGCGGGCAGGAGATGTAGGCCGGGGCCTTCGGCGGCATCGTCCCGGCTCGATGGGCGCCGGTGGACGGGGCGAGGAAAGCTCCCGCGTCGGCATCGCCCTCCCGAGCCCCGGCTGAGCGCGGAGAGTGGGGGTTCCAACAGGCGCCAGTCACGGGTGTTTATCGTGCAAGTTTATCTTGAAGGGAGGCTTTGCTCTCACGGGCAATTTAAATGGGTATTGCAGGTCTCTTCCTCCAGGTACTGGGTGATATTGGGTAAATGAAGGCACCGCTTTAAAAGTGTAAATTTCTGTGGATTGCTCTGGGGAAAGCTTTGGGTGACGGCGGCTCTGAGATTTGTCTTGTTACGGTCGTCCCAGCATTATCCCACGCCATTCTGGTTTGCATACCACGAGTGACCCAGCTGCCTGGCTTCTTCCTTACTCCTTCTTCACATACGGTGGTGACCAAATGTCACCTCCAGTTAGGTGCTAGCACACAGACAGGAGTCTTACCATCACGTTGTGCTCCTGGAGTCCTCATCCTTCCATGCTTATGTACCTGCCTGGATGCAAGCCAGGATTTCCAGGGCAAAGCCCATCATTTTCTCACTTATAGCCAGTGGACTGCCACCGTGTCACAGGTTGCAGCAAATTATGAATGTGAGCCACTTTGGGAATGAGCTTTGGTACTACAGAAAAGAGCAGGAGCCAGCCAAGGACAAGGACTCCCTGTGATCATGAGATGGTCCTAATTTTTCCAGGATACTGTGGGCAGCAATGCATGAGACTTGAACAAGGACTTCAAGGAGAATAACATTTCCCCCCAAAGACAAAGTCCCTTTCCCAGTTGTGAGCCTGATGTAAACCCCAAGGAAGAAACTCCCTTTGCAAAGCTAAGTGGACAACTGACTTCAGAGTGGTAGGAATTACTTTGCCAGTAATTGTAACTTCCTCATTGCAGGAACTGTTGCCAATGGAGCGTTAAACAGATTATTCCAGGAAGCAATGGCTAGGATCTGTGACAAATTTGCTTTTGTTCTTCATGTTCTCCCCAAAGTTAAGGTGGCATCATAACAAAGGATTTAGGCTGTACATCATGCATGCTTCTCAAATATTTAAATGACCAAATATCAAGCAAATTGTCAATCTGTTGTTTTTCATGTAACATTTTCTGGTTTTCCCATCTACCCCCAGATCCTGATGGTTTCAGAGTAGCATCCTCACCAGTCATCACTCATCCATCTTTCCTGAAATCACAGATTGTTCTGTCCCCTTTGCAGCTGATGGTCACTCCCTATATTACACTTCTGATGGGCTGGGGGGAGATTGAGCATGTGTAATGCAGGTGCGTGTGAGAATATGGCAGAGAATAAGGAAATTTTAAAAAAAAGAAACCTCTGCGGTGTGAACAATGCTGGTTTGCAGCTTTCTTAGAAATCTGGGAAGTATATTTCTCAAATTGAGACATGTCAGAATGCAGGAAGATGTGAGGGGCCTGGCTACTTTCAGTGTCTAACACCGAGTAAGCATGATGGCAGTCCTCACCTAAATGCGGAACAAAAACCAATGGCAAAGATCACTCTCTTCTGGAATGTACACAGCAAGGCAATGCAGTCATCTTGGAGCAGTTTGCCTAGCTAGAGTTGTCTTACATACAGCTCTGAGGGGAACCATCCTGATATAGTAAGTTAGCATAAAAAATGGACTGTTTTTTCCTCTGCCTTTTGAGTAAAGATTCCTTTCTGCCCCCTTGGCGATGCAGTCAGAGATGCATGTAAAGAGAGATATCTTTCAGAGTGCACACAAATTATGATCCACCCTCCATGATCCCCAGAGTTGCAGTGCCGGACCCATTTGAGATGTTCCTTCTGTCTGTCCTGCCAGCTCCCAACCTGCCCATTACTGACCCTATATAAGCACAGAGACATTGTGCAGAGGAGAACCTAGAAATTTTACCATCTCTGAGCTCATTGAAATTGGGGTGGCTAGGGGAGTTTATTCTAAACCAGGGAAAAAATAAGCATCATCATTGCTATAAACACTGTAGTCAGAGCAATAACTGTTCAGCTTCTTATTTGCCTATGTTTCTATAGCTGGAGAGCTCTTAACAGGTCATATATGGGAATGCTACTTTACAGTGCCTTACAAATGTTGAGGAATAAAAGGAACAAGCATTGTATGTTAGGGGACCCTGTGTCTGTATCCAAGGAAGCGAGTAAGAAGGCAGAGGAGTGTAGTGTGAGAGTGCAGTGAGAGAGGAGGGTAGAGAATTAGTAAGGAGCAACACTCAGAAAGCCAGGACATGTGAAAAATGCTGCTGGGGTTGGTGCAGTTGTCTATAAAGAGAACATTTTGGTACAGTGTTCCTACCTGGCACAGTCATGGGTAGTTCCTTCCTCCTGTTCATGCTCTGAAATGGTGGAGGTTGGGGGCTCTGGTGCCCAGATGACACCCAGTGGCAGTTGCTACAATCAGCTGTGTCATTCCTCACCAGTCTGTGCTTGAAGGCAATAAAAATTATCTTAATTCCTCTGCCCACATGGAGGACCACAATACCACAGTGCTGAGTCCTGAGCCAGTTCCAGATCTGAACTGTGATGTTCTGCAAAGCTTGCACTGTCTTGGGTTTCTGTTCATTTTGAATTGGCTAATTTTACACTGTATTGCAGTCAAAATGGTGCAAAACATAAGATTTTTTTTTACACAGGGCAGACTTGTCTAATCCATTTTGCTTCTCCAGTGCTGAATTGGTTATTGGAAATCACATTCCAGAAAGATTGTTTGAACTGTCCTTAAAGACTTTCTGTAATGGAGATGTCACAGTGTCACCAAGCAATACTTTAAGAGTTTCACTACCCCTACCATCTGGAAGGTTCTCCTTATGGCTCAGTCTTCCTTGCTGCAGTTAAATCCCTCTCTTTTCAGTGATATTAGTCACAGGCATGCGGAGCAGACTATTCCTTCCTGTTCTGCAGCAGGCTTTCATGCATATAAAGACTGTTGAACATCTCCTTCAGCTCTGTCCTTTCTAGCCCAGACAGTCCTGTTCATTCAGTTTGTTCCCATACCTTCACTTTTCTGATGATTCTCACTGCTTTCCTCTGATCTCTTTCTGTGTGGTCCGTATCTTCTTGGGAACCAGTGCCCAAAGCTGAACGCAGGGCTCCCACTTGGCCTCATCCAAGGTGAACAGAACAAGATCTATTTGAGGTCTTATTCCTAGTTACACACCTGCCAAGGTCTTTGCCATTTTGCTGGGGTACAATATCACTGACACTGCTGACAGTGAATGTTGGTCCTACACTATGCAGAGCTTTTTTACCGAGCTGGTTACTCTCCATCACACAATGAAACAGCTGCTCATTTCTACCTGAACTAAATACCTTGCACTTGTTCTTAGACTCATGTTTAAGCTTCTTAATCCTGTTCCCTAGTATGCTGGAACCCCTCCAGTGTCATTTCACTGGATGAAGCATGCCATCCACTTCATGACCCAAACCATTACTCAAAGTACCAACTTCTGGGCCTCCTTGTTCCCACCATGGTAGAATTGCTGTGTGTTTCATTCTGCATGTGTGTAGGTTAAATCCCTGTGTGCTCTCTGACACATCTAGCTGCCAGCTAGACGTCGTTCAAGCAAAAGTTGTTCCCAGTTTCTTCCTGAATTGCCTCTGGGACAGAGAGTAAGGGGAAGCAGGGTGGATGAGTGCTTCTTCCAAGAAGTGCAAGACCATGTTTCTTCAAAAGTGCATTCTGAATTTATTTACTAGGTGAGGAAGTGCTGCATGACAGGTCAGTGTGCTGCCCTCTGAAGCTACCTCATTCTCTGTGTTGGCAATAAAAGCTACCTCATTCTCTGTGTTGGCAATAAGGGGGTATGCTCTGATTAAATGTCTATAGTTAGGCAGATCAATTCTACCATCATAGCTTGCATTTTTAAGGCTTGACTGTTTATTTAAGTGCAAGTATTAACACAACAACCAATGCTTTCCAAACCCCTCTACAGGCAAAGCTGTAGGATACTTTCTGGAAAAAATATAATTCTTCTTGACTTCTGGACTGGAGGAAAGGTCAGGCAAGAAAAATGGCTAAAATGTAAAAGTGAATCTTGGTGCATTATGTAAGGCCCTGAGACATCCTAGTAGACCACTGTGCTCAGAGATGAAGCCTCATGGGAATGTCTGAGCACACTGAAACCAAGTTAAATAAAGCATCAATGGGTGATCCGCAGAGCACAGTGCAGTGCTGAACTGAGCAAAAATGGTTTGCATGAGACCTGCAAGAACTTTTCCTCCTTTGCATCTCTTCCCAGCATTTATTGTTATAGATTCCAGCTGATTTTAAAAGTGCCAAGGTTTGAGCACTGAGGGCTTCTTCGAATGCGCTGGGCTTTTCCAGAGCACTCAGTGTGAGCCTAATTCCCATTGTTCCATTGAATGAATGCTAACATTTTGTTGGCTTAAAAATAAAGGAATTAGAACATCATTAAACACTTGGAAAAGTCCCCTAGTCTGAAAACAGTCTAGAGGCACTCTGTAGGAAGCTGTAACAGTGATTCCCCATCCTTTTCTAAACAGGCTCTAGTACTTCATGGCAGGTACTCAGAAGACCCCTGACTGGTCTCCTGTCCTTGCTCCAGTTCTCCGGCTGCCCACCACTGCTTTCAGACTCCAGGCAAAGCTGATAGGTTCAAGCTATCAGGGCTTTTAAATGCCAACATCACTCCAGGCTTCCTTTGCAGGTACTGGAAAAAAATGGGCACCACCTAAAACAGGCTTCTAGGACAGGAGGGAAAAGTAATCTCCATAGAGGGAGCCTGAGATGATTAGCCACTCTTTAGATATCAGATGTGCCAGGTCAGGCCTTCTGCATCAGTTAGACCATCCAGATCAGAGCCAGTGTCACTGTGCTTGTCTCAGATCCCACCTTGCAGGCACTTGGACATAGTCTACCTTACAATCTCACACCCAACTGTATTTCATTGGCTCTTACAATTCCACATATTATATGACATCAAATAATAATGAGGGAGGAAACATGGGAAAGAAAAAGTTTATTGGAGATTTTGCATTGTGCATGTTTGTTATCAGAGATTTTACAGCTGAGGGAGTCTAGGTAATGCCAGAGGTAAGTGCTCTAGCCCCTGCTCCCTCCAAAGAAATTATTGGTAACTTACTGTGGAGTATGTTTTTGCAGTGTAGTATTTGCCAGCATCACTGCCCACTAAGTCCCAACCTTTCTTGTTGATAAGTAATATTTAGTTATAAGGTGTAACAGCAGTTGTAACTTGGTATTTAACAATAGGTTGGGTAGCTAGTACATGTTGGCTGTGTATAAAGGCAAGAGAGAAAAAATAGCAATACTTTATTGAAAGCTGAGCAAAAAATAGAAGGTGGGGAGAAGGGAGAAAAGGTATTAAACTTTGCCAATATTTGCTTGCCAATTGTCATATTTGCTTGTTTAGAATGGGAAATGTTTTGTATACAATTTATCATATAGAGTACTGTTCCTTGTATCAAAGAAACAAAATAGGCATACCTGATTTACTTTGAAATAGTCACAATAATCCTAGCATTAGAGATTTAGTTGTGCTTCATAAACCATGCTGGAATGAACATACGCAGCGTCTACTTCTCTAGAAGCATGAACTCTTTTGTACCAGCTCCCCTTACAGTCAATAAAGAGAGATGCTCAGCCCTAAAGGGCTCAGTTGCCTGTCCGGGCTGACCAGCTCTGGCTGGGTTTTAGATGTCTAAGTGGACTGTGTTGAATCCCACCTTAACTTTGTTATTTTGTGATGCATCACTGAAGTAGGGGGCAAGGAGGCAAATGTTGAAAACAGGGCTCATATTACTGATTTCATAACTGATGGAAAATATTATATCCATAGCAAACAGAACTGATACATCAGTATAAACCTAATGTAATAAAACAAAGAATATAACTTTTTTCTAATGAAAGGCTTAGAAAATGTACAGTTCATTGTATTATGACTAACACAATACAGTGTTATTGATCAACAGTTAATCTATACTTATGGTATTTGAGGTTTGTAATTTCCCCATGTTGGTTGGACAACTCATTAAATGCAACACCCTGAATTCCAAAACACTGTTGAAACATCTCAGAGCAAAGAAAGGTCAGGAGGGTGCAAACTAGCTATGACTGGAGTATTAGAGCTCTGTTTCTTGAAATATGTTCCAGTATTAAAAAGTTGTTTGGTGTTGATGTGAAGTACACCTGAGATCTCAAAAGCATCTTGAATTATCAGAATAACCAGTCTAGCCAGTAACACAGTAGCCTTGCTACTCCCTAAACACATGAGAAATTCAGGTGCAGACTCATGCTCTTATTGATTCAGCTCAGAGTCTGAAGAATTCTAATCATTTATTCTCCTAAAACAGGTACCTGCAAAAATCAGGAATCAGGATCCTGTGTAAAATGTCAGGGTGGAATCAGTCAGTGAAAACTGCTTCCCAGATGCATGGAGGTGTGAGTAGAGCTGGGTGTGTGTCTAGATGCCTACACTGGCTGGTGTCTACAGGTGTGTGAACTACCTGCCTGGCACGTAGGTAGGAGGAATTCACCCTTCATGCTATGCTATGAGAGGCACCCACTGAGCTGTGGCCAAATGAGAGCCTGCACTGGAGGCAGGACCCTGATCTGTCAGCCCAGAGCACCCAGCCCTGGTTGGAGGCTGTCAAAGAGGGAGAGGAGGCTGAGACTAAGCAGTACCTCTTTCCTCCTGCCAGCAAAAGTGGTCCTGCGCTCTGCAAACCTGAACCTTGCTCCTCCCTGGCTGGAGCATGAGACAATGGAGGAGCTGGAACCAGAGGTGTAAAGAACATCACTGCCACGTACATCAGTGGGTGAGAATAGAGGAGCAATGAAAGACTTTGCCATAAGCGCTGCATGGCTTTCCTGTGGCCTTGAGGGTTGCCGCTTCCTGCAGGTGCTCTTGGCTTCTCCTTCTAGCTTGTGATCCTTGCTTGAGCAGAAAACAAATGAGCAATTGCAGTTGTGCTCATCCCTCTCCCCCAGGGACATGGCAGCTTGTCTCAGGGCAACAGGGACACTTTTGTAGATTCCCCTTGTTTTGCTCTGAGTTTAGCTTTTGTAGCCAATGTTGAAATCATCTCCTCATCATATGAGGACACTTACTTCTATTCTAGATACTCTGCTTTCTTTTCAAGGTGCTAACTGTAAGTTCAAATGGCACATTAGCTTGTGCATAATGGACAGCAAGTAACAAAGCTCCCGTTACAGTTCTTAAACTAATCCTCCCCCCCCGCCCCTTTTCTTCTTTATTTGTGATGGCAGTGTGACAGACTTTTCAGTACATAGTGCAGCCTAATCCTACTTTATTGTGCAAGGTGCATATTTATTTTATTTCCTGTCAGGTTTATTCTATCTTATTTATAGCTTTTGCAAAATGTTATGTATTTCAGGCAGCTTAATCCAAGGCTAGGAAACTGGTTAGGACTGTGGTTACTTTTGAGGCATATCCAGTCCTTTATACTGATGCATGCAAACCTACTCACATTACATTTTACAGTTTTTACCAATTTTTCACTTTTACACAGACTCTACCTTTCCTGTGGATCTCATTTTTCAGTGCAATACACTATGGCATTGCCTTGTTTTTTTTTCCCAGAAGCTGCATCCTGTTTTGATTATGATCTACGGACTCGCACATTCCTATAGCTTATTCTAAAGGTATTTCACCACGTTTGAACAGGGTTCTCATCTCCAGGTTGGACTCCACAGACACTCTTATGCTGCATGCTTGAGTCAAGTGTCCTAAATACGCAAGAAAGTATTCAAAAATTTCTCCGTCTTTTGAGTTCTGTGAAATGTATCTTTCAAAGGTGTGATTCCTGTTAGGAGTGCCATCTGGTGTTTGTCAGCTTACACAGGGAGTAGCTTTATTACTGGTCAAGGTTTCAGCATGATAGAATATACCTGTTTTATTTAGGCAAGATAGCAGCAGATTGTACATTTAAATGAAAAATTAGAATTAGTTACAAGAAGATGGGAGACCAAATGGATTTTCAGCAGTTTGCTGAAACTTAGCTCTGTTCTCAGCCATCCCTTTGCAATTCCCCTGGTTTTTACCCAGCTACAAGGGGAGAGAATGAATTCTCTAATTCCTCTAACTTCAGTGTGAACTTAAAGGAAACGTTCAACTTATTAGAAGACATTTCATCTTGCTCTTTTTTTTCCTTGTTCTATTCAGTGAAAGAGGAAATTCTGTATTTTCATTTCAACATACTTATTTTTGTATACACTATTTACCTCACTCTGACATCGATCTGCCTGGGTGCACCAAAGCATTCTCTTTGCAGCTGAGCTTGTCAGAAAGTGTTTTCAGCTGCACCATAAAATTGCTGTCTGCAGGAATTGCCCTGTTCTCCAGAAATAGCAGCTGTGCTCTGGAAGAGACAGAAATGTGTCATGACTTTGTTTACACTTGGGACTAAGTATCTTTGGCAATCCTTGGTGGTCGCTCTCCCTGCAGAGCTGCAGCTCTGTGTCTGCGTGATGGCACTTGGTTGTAACGTGCTGTCAGTCTCACGCAGCCTCCTGCTTGCAAGTTTACCTGCCTTGTCACAGCTTGGCGCTTGCTTTCTCCTCTGACTTAACCAGGCTAGAGACCCTCTCCTGCTGCCTTGCCCTTACTGTGTCAGTTTAACTGCAGAGCTGGAGCACCAAGTATCTTTTCAAAAGAAGTACCTGGTTTTACGCAAGGACCCTGAACTGTGAAGCAATCCCAGTGGTTATCACTAACAGCTAAAGTGTGTTCTCTTTTCACATTGAATATGTGCCTCGCTTCACCTTCCAGACCCTGAACTGAGCCTTCTGCTAAGTTAAATAGCACTGCACTGTCTAAAATTGTCTCTCCATTTAAATACTCTTTCCTTCTTTTTGATGAACAAAAAAGAATCTCCCCAGTCTCTCCGGGACATCAACGTATCATTACACACCTCCTCACCTCCTGGACTTTCCAAGTAACCACTGAATGTTGACCCAGGAAGTGACCAAAAGGTCCCTCCCCATGCAACCTTTGGTACTGTTGGAGGTGTATAAATGAGGGACATTCTCAGCCCAGGTCACATCTAGGGTGAAGGAGAGTGGCTGCTCCTGACGGCAGTCCTGGTCTCTGGTGGTCCTTCAGTGAGGAGGTGCTGTTCTCTCCCCACTGGCTACAGAAGAGGCTCTGGTGACTGCGCTGCTTGCTGTGATTGTATCATCACTGTCAAGTATCTTCACTCCAGGGTCACTTTGTGCCATGGTTTCTCATCATCCTCACTGCATGGGTCTAAGTTTGCCCCATCCTCTCTTGACTGCCAAACCTGCATGCCACTCTGGGAATGGTAGTGTGGATAAATCACAGGGACAGTAGCATGAATAAAGCAAGGACAGGTTTGGCTTCCTTTGCTCCATGCTTTGTAGAAAGCCTTGCCTGCAAGTATCCAACACAACCCTGCAGTTTGCTGCAAACTATGCATTGTATGTCACACGTGCTGTGCTGTGAAAACCTCACTCTGGTAGGCTGTGGCACCACCTTAAATTTATTTCAGATACTTTGAACTGAAAAAAATACCCACAGCCCATGGCCAAGGAGACCAGGTGAAGCCCAAGAAGAGATGGGCCAAGGACAGTGCTGATGCAGCCAACTCACCTGAGAGGATTTCCATCTTAAGAAGTGTGGGTGAAAAACATACTATGTCTTGCCTGGTTGGAGGCCAGAGGCATGACACAGGCTGATGCCTTCAGCACTGTAAACGTAACTGCAGGCACACAGCCCGCAATTACCCAGACTGTAAATTGCACATACTGAAGACAATAATACTATCTAGATATGATATCATCAGGTTCTACTCAATTCTCCTCATGCTCCAGACATCATGTAAACTGTGCCTAGGCAATATGTCCTACTGGGAGATTGCTCTCAGCTGAAGGTGCCGGATGGCCTCTTCCTCCTTCTGGGCTTCGAGTTTCAGGATGTGTATGTCTATACATTTGTGTTCTGTTTTCCTTAATATGCAACTATATGTATGACCTTGTACTTGTCTTAATTTAGTGACTGCTTGAGATTTAATGTTATTTTTCTTCAGTGTGTGTAGTTTAAGCACACAATTTTTTTTTTCTTTTTTTTTGTCAACAGGAAAATCATTTATCTTTATTCAGGATTTTTTCTTGAGTAAAAGGTAACTTAATTGAAATATTAAATTATTGGGAAGACATTAATTTTGTCTAAATGGTAACTATAATTCATTACATCCTAACATACTAATTCTAACTGGAGTCCCATTACTAATTTTTTTTTAATTATATCAAAGGTAGTGATCACCAACTCACACAAATTAAGTAACAGAGTCTGTAAAACAGGCATCACAGGGAAGTACATTCAAACGAACTTTTAAAAGTAGATTCAGAGTCCCTGATTCCTAAACACTTATTTAAGCTACATTGTGTTCTTAGTAGTCCATTGAATTTAATATTTATTTACAGTATATGAAGTCATATCATTAAGCAAATGCATAAGTCATTGCAATAGAAGGGCTATAGATTTTAAGAAACTTTTATGACCATCCTATCTGACCTTGTGCATATCCCCAAGCAGACCACTGCCTTCCAGTTTCATTCATGGAGCCCAGGAGCTTCCAACCAGCTGAAGTGATCACAGTTCTGTCTAGATACTACACTGTGGGTTTTGTTTTTTTTTTAATTTTGCATATTTACAGTTCCATACGTTATACTGTGTACTGGCACCTTACTGCTTGTAAGTGAAGGATTATTTTGACTAATTATTCTGCATAAGTCTATAGTACCTGGTGATAATTTAGCATATGGGGAATATATTTTAATGTCAGCACAGCAAACACCCAGAATAAAGCTCTAAGTAGGGAACAAAAATTATGTGAGTCCCATGCACTCTCATAATCTGTTTTAATCTGAAACCAATGAGTCATATTGACTAGCTGCCTTGCATGATTATTGATACATCTCTGATAGATGCTGCCCTGCCAATCAGAATGGATAACAGCTGCTCAATATGCTATATGTATTTCTTGATGAATGACTCACAATCAAAAGACTTTTTCTGTATGCCCAAGTGCATGATTTTATTAAACTTAAGAATACATGCTATTAAGGTTTTGAAGACCCCAGCAGAAATCCTACAAGATGTGTCTGTTGTGGGGTTCAGAAACCTGACCTGGAGTTACTTCTAAAAATTACTTTCAGTCATGATAGCCTTATTTGTGGTGCAGGAAACAGCCAATGCACTCTTTCTGAGTACATGATAAATAACTGACTTGGAGAATTTTTGTAAAAAAAATGGTTCTTTTCCTTTGGTGATCACATCACAGGAAAACATCATTTATTTATAAAAATTAATTCAGTAAGTCACTACCTGTTGAGGCATTGTTTGGTTTCAGCAAGACTTTCTCCCAGTGTCAGGCTGTCCTGTTTACTGGTATGTTGAAGATTAATAATTCATTTAAACTCTGGACTAGTTCATTTGACTGAAAATACCATGTTTCACATCAGATTATTTTTTTTCCACAGTCATTGACAGCAGTTGGAAGCAATAGGACTACTAATAGGCTTGTTCATATACAGGTGGGTGGGTGATGTCCACTTCATTTTATTTCACATTGCTGGAATTGTTCTAACACTGAACAATGGCTGATACTTGCAATATATGGGAAAGGCTTGATATCACTTTTCTCAGTAACTGAAATCAAGATTGGACTTGGCTTTAGTTTTTAAGTAATACAGTCGTTGCCTTTAATATTGCTAATCAATCTGTCTGGTGGTTTTGTTTTAGATTTTCTACTGCGTGGGATGTGTGATCAGCCCAGTGTTCAGGTAAAGAGGTTTCTTAGACTCTAAAAATGACAACTCTATTACTGAGTCAGAGAGTTAAAGGGATGGTAAAGGTATGGGGAAAAAAGCCAACAGGGACGATGAAGGAAATTTCTCACACAGAAGCTAGATTAACTTTAGCATCCGTGTTCACTGAAGAGAATTTGGAGGATGTTTAGTGGAACCTTTATTTCTGGCCAAAGCGAACCATAACAAATCTTCACTATCAGACAGTGCTCAGCTGAAGAGTTAGATGCAACTCAAGATCCAAAGTGCAATGGTATCAGCAGGGTGTTCAGCCTCTACTTAAAACTCCCCTTGCACCTGCCAACTGCAAGACAGCTGCTGTGGTACCAGTTTCCAAAGAGATCTGGGCAACTGCTTATCTGTAAGCCTGATGTCTGTACCTAGCCAGTTTGCAGAAATTATAATAAACAATAGTATTATTTTACACATAGTAAATATGGTGTTTTGGGGAACAGTCAAAATTACTTTTGTAAAGGTAAGTTATGCCTCACAAGTCTGTTGAAATAATTAAGAAAAGCTGATGAGTATAGGGATTGAGTGAAGTCCAACTGATATAATTACTTGGACTTTCAGGAGACTTTAAGTGATCTGGAAAGTACATGAATAGTGGGGTGATGACATCTGCCGAAGAAACAAAGCTTTTCAGGGTAATAAAGACAAGGCCTGACTGTGCAGACTAGTAAAGTACCTTAGTTAAAAAGTGGGAGAAGGAATACAATGCAGATAGATGTAAAAAGTGAGCAAACAGGAAAAAATGCTGATGTTGCCACTCATGGCTTTGGAATTATATTAATTGGGACTGTTCTGTGGAAATGTCAGATCAGTGCTATATAATGATTAAAAAAGCAAAGTAAATCTCAGGAATCATTAGGAAAGAAATTGAGAAGAGAACAGAAAATACGATTATGCTGCAGTATAAATCTATGGTGCATCCACATCTTCAACAATGTTTGTGGTTCTGGTCCCTCTGTCTCAAAAAGAATGTATCAGAGTTGGGAAAGCATCAGAAAAAGTCAGCAGGATTGAGCTGAACGTATGGGCCGTTGTTGGAGACAGGTGACTGGATTTGATGGACTTTGGTCACTATCACCATTCTTACATGCAAAAATTCTTATAAGTTGAAAATTTGCTCAGTGTGACAAAAATGGTCATTAGGAAAAGAGGTTAGCCTTACTGGAAAAAAAAAATCAAGAAAGTAATAGTCTAGTGTGAAATATGAGACTCTTCTAGGTCGCCTTATTAGAAAAATACACCTCAGAAGAAAAAGCATGTCTAAAAATAAGTTTGACTCACAGAAGGTGGATGTTTATAAAAAAATCAAACATGCAAAATCAAAAAGTGTTGTTTCTTATGTTAGGATTCAGGAGCTCAAGAGAGGCTGTTTGACACCAAAGTGTTAGTGTTTCACGTAGAATATGTGATGCTCTTTCTCCACAGATTCTTAACCGGTGACTCTCAGTTCTGTGTCAGATGGCATGAAACTGTACCAGTTATGACTGATAGAGGCGTTTTTCCTCAATGGTTGGGAGGAGGCTTGCCTGGTGATTATCTTCTTGGAGAAGTTTGGTGTCTCTCCTTGTAGCCCTCACAGCATGCTTCAAAGCTGTTCATGACCCATATTCGGGATCTCTTTCAAGAAGGCTTGGGCTGGCATAATGTAAGTGACATTCTGGTACTCAGGGGCAGATCTGAGTGAAAGGTCGCAAGGAAATCTGTCTGAGGATGTTTTCTTCAGGTTTGTAAAGATCTCTAAGTGAATCTAAAGAAAAGTATGGAAAGGCTGTAGACTGTATACTGTGATACCTCAACTTCCACAACTCTTGTATCACCATTCTGGACTAAAACAATCGCTTTCTTTTTCCAGATCCCCTTAACCACTCTATTCTTCGTCTTTTGAGGGAATCACCACTCCACAAGTGCATGCATTACAATCATTCACCATGTGCATGATAAGGAACACCTCAGTACTTGGAACATGCTGTGAGCTTCAGTGCCAGCGTATTGAATTCTGATACCCAACACCTGACTTCAGGATTTGAAGACTGAGTGTTGAAGAGAAAATCTGAATGGTCTGGAGGAATAAATGAAAATAGAGCTCTGCACTTTTCAAAAAGAGATCTTGATTTACAAATCTGGCAGAAATTATGTTTACAGAAGGAATCCAGACAGTATTGTTTTATATCTTCGGTCCTCTACTAATAAAGTGTCCCTTATAAATATAAAAAATGTGACATTCAGCTATTAGAGAGGAAGGGAAAATACTCCTGAGGATAGCTTTGTTCCAAGCACAGGGGCATCAATTAAATGCCCAGATGTTTTCAGCTTCTCACTCTTCAGTATTGACTTATGGAGCTTTGCAGAAAATTAGTTCAGAAAGGAGGTGTGAATAAAAGATAATAGAGAATGATTTAGTCGTCTGCAAGATGTAAATGAAAACCACCTAAATTCCCACCACTTACAGTACCACTTGTCATATACCAGAATCATGTCTGCATGATTATGTTAACATTTTGCTTTAACAATGATGTCATTGATGTGATGTGATGGAAAGTCTAGCTTAGGAGGGTACCTCATCTACTGTGTAAGCTGAAGTTTTCAACAAGTTAATATTTCTTCAGTGCTGGACTCTAGTATGAAACATTCTATTTCAGCAAAAAGTAAGCATCTTTCTTCATCATCCCAGAAAGATTACACTGGAAAGTGAAAAGTGAAATCAGAGCAGAGGATGACTCAGTATAACCATTCAGCAGAGCTCTCTCTCCAGAGCTCAGCAAATAAGTCATTAAATTTCACTGAAACACCACTGGCTTTGGATGAAAGGACACTATTAGGGCTGAAGATTTCACTGTCAGTCCTTCTGTCTGTTATAACTTTGGCAACGATCCTTGCAAACATTTTTGTTGTTATTACAATTTTCCTGACTAGAAAGCTCCACACACCTGCAAATTACCTCATTGGCTCCTTGGCAGTGACTGATCTTTTAGTGTCTGTCCTGGTAATGCCCATCAGTATTGCTTACACTGTCACCCACACGTGGGCCTTTGGCCAAGTGTTGTGTGACATCTGGTTATCATCAGACATCACGTGCTGCACAGCCTCAATCCTACACCTCTGTGTTATTGCACTGGACAGATACTGGGCTATCACAGATGCTTTGGAATATGCCAAACGCCGGACTGCTGGCCGAGCAGCGCTCATGATTGCTGTGGTCTGGATGATATCTATTAGTATTTCTGTGCCACCATTTTTCTGGAGGCAAGTGAAAGCTCATGAAGAAATTGCAAAGTGTACTGTGAACACAGATCAAATTTCCTACACAATTTATTCCACTTGTGGAGCTTTCTACATCCCAACTGTGCTCCTTCTGATATTGTATGGCAGAATTTATGTAGCAGCTCGATCCAGGATTCTGAAGCCGCCCTCATTCTATGGGAAACGTTTTACTACTGCACACCTGATTACCGGCTCTGCTGGGTCTTCTCTCTGTTCCATTAATGCCAGCCTTCATGAAGGGCATTCCGATTCAGGTGGATCCCCCATATTTATCAATCATGTTAAAATAAAACTTGCAGATAGTATCCTGGAAAGGAAAAGAATTTCTGCTGCAAGAGAAAGGAAAGCTACCAAAACTTTAGGCATTATTCTGGGAGCTTTCATTTTCTGCTGGCTGCCTTTTTTTGTCATGTCCTTAGTCCTACCAATCTGCCAAGATGCTTGTTGGTTTCATCCCATCCTACTGGACTTTTTTACATGGTTAGGTTACTTAAACTCATTGATCAATCCAGTCATTTATACAGCTTTTAATGAAGAATTTAAACAGGCTTTCCAAAAACTAATACATTTCAAAAAGTGTTCATCTTGAGCCTCTCCTGTTGTGTTACTGACCCTTGTGGAATCTTGCAGCCTACCTGGAAACTTTCTGTGCTTTTACGCTGCTGCTACCCTGTGCTGTGCATGTAACTGGGAACTTCTTGCCAGTTTGGTACTTTCTATCTGGAATTCTGTATCCCATAACAGAACTTGTCTGTGGTCTGTGCAGTGATTGTTTGTGTATATAAGATCAACACATGAAGTAAGCTTTGTAACAAGTGAAGGAGTGTGAACCAGAGAGCTGAGTTTGTATGATGAGATGACACATATTATCCAAAGCTGCCATGCCTTTCTAACCTGATGGGAGGAGAAATGTGTGCATATTTGCAGGATGTCAGTATTTCTGCTGTATATTATTAACAATTTATGTAGGCTGAGAAAATTTCTGGGGAACAGGATCTGATGTCTACATTTTCTATGGCATGTATCCGATCCATTTGAAATCGATAAAACCTGTAATTTTTTCAGAAGTTGTGTGACAGCCTGACTCTAAGCAGCAGGGCATAGGAGGCATAGCGTGTATGTAAGTTCTGTGGATATTTCACAAATACTGCATCTGAAGCTATGCTTTTGGTGAACTGTAGAAAGAAGACAATTTGAAAAATTTTTTACATGTTTTATCATGAATAGAATAGCCAGTGCAGAAATAACACAAAATAAATAGCATGAAAATTATTGAAAAGTACCTTGATCTTATATTTCTGTTATTTAATTTTTTGCATGCACAAATTGAAAGAGGAAAATATGGTTAGTGCCAGTGTGGAATGACTGGAACCTCAAAAAAGAGCCAGAAGGTTCACTCCCTGGTGACAAGAAATGAGGAGTTAGAGAGGAGAGAATGAAGTGACATATCAAGGAAAACTTTCTTAGTGATTAAGGTTGTTGGGGTGGATGTGACATCACTGTCTCTGAAAGTCTTTAAGAACTAGTCAAACATCTGTCAGAGATCACAATGTCAGGACCCTCCAATGGGGCTCTGGAGAGTGGAGCAGGTCCCCTCTAACCTGCACTTCTCTGTCTCTGGGATTATTTCCCCCATTCGGCAGGTGGGAAGCTGGCACATGGAGGTCTTAGTTGAAGTCTTGGACAGGACAGCACACCAAGTCATGCAGCCCAAATTTCATTCAACTTTTTAGAGTCTCTGGGCATTTTACAGCAGAAGCATCATGTCCATACTGCATATGAGCAGCATGCATTGCTTTGAAAGAGTTACCCCATCATCCTTCTGACTGCCCTTCCATCTCTTAGCCTGCCCAAATTCATCTCCACCATCCACTACTGTGACCATCCCAACACACTCCACCACAGCCCAGGTCCATGACAGCTCTTCAGCCTCTCCTTTGCATTTGCTGCACAGTCTTGTAGCTTATTCCTGTTGCTGGTGCCTCTGCTGAGGACCAGACTATAAAGTAATGTCCCAGGACCACCCACATGTTGCAGAATCAGGCAGAGCAGTTGTGTAGGTCACAGAATTGTAGTCCTCTCTCTCACAGTACACACCTAGGGCAATTAGGCCTGCCCTGTTTGGGACACAGCTCCTCTCCCCTCCCAAGAGTGAGCTGATCTAGCTTAGCCCAGCTCAAGAGATTTTCATGGTGGCACCACCTGGCCATGCCCATGCAGTCTGCTTCCACAGTGTGTCCAGAGTGCCCACTGGCAGCAGTGGTTCTCTCACCTGTGCTCACTCCTGAACTGTGCTTGTGCATTGCCTGAGGGCATGGGAACTGACATGGGCCACAGCGATATTTGGAAATGCATGAAACACTAACTAGTGTAGACACCCGAGTTCTCACACCTGAGGCCAGGCCCTGCCACTATTTAATTTGCTGTTATAGACATAACCTGTGTGAAGAGGTAGTGTACAACTTGGAGCTCCAGGCTCCCTTCTGGGCTGCCATCCTCATGTCCAGGCCACTCACAGCTTCTACCATTGTCGGACAGATGGTG
The DNA here is from genome assembly GCF_964188355.1 of Buteo buteo. Classification (NCBI taxonomy): domain Eukaryota; kingdom Metazoa; phylum Chordata; class Aves; order Accipitriformes; family Accipitridae; genus Buteo; species Buteo buteo. Next base: position 8,415,100 of record NC_134186.1, read on the forward strand.
TGGCAGGGCCAGTCTGGTGTTGGTCTGGTGGTAACTGAGGTATGCAGACATCACAAAAGGTTGGTATAACCACCTCTGCCAGAATAATGGGATATACAGTCTCATCTTGAGCCTGCAGCAGGGGACCTGTGTGACTACATGAATTCGAAGAGATACAACTCCAGGATCCTGCAAGGTGTTGTCACTCAAAGAATCATTTGTGGAGACTGGGGGAAAGTCTCCTAGCTTAACATAGGACATTGCATATTCCAGAACATTGGCATCTTCTAAAGGAGATAGACAAACAGCCAATTCCTCCCCAAAGGACACAGTCTGTGTTATTTTAGAATAATCTTTTTCATCATGGGTCTGGGTGATACAGGTCTTCCTGAGCAGTAGTGTCTCACATCAGGGTTTCAGTCAGCCATTGAACTCATGTGTTTAAAGCGCCAATGTTTAAAGATAGGCTTTATGCCCCTGGGTCCACATCAGTGGAGCTTTTTGCATCCTCTACCAGCTGTACAAGGATTTGGAGGAGCCTTTCTGTTTGACATTGACACAGCAAGACAAGACTGCTTTTAAAATGACCCAGCAGCGCTGCCAGCCGTGGCTGATTCCCAGAATAAAGAGCACCCTGGAAAGTTTCCTGCAGCCATATAGCATAAGCACTAGTATGAGAGTGCCCATGATATGACATCCCCTCATTCCCTTAGGGATCCTTTCCTGTCCCCCAGCAATTTAACCTGGGAGACAAGTCACAGCCTGAAGAGTATGTACTTCCAGAAGTCATGGGATCTCTGCAGACTTTCTTTTTTTGCACTATAGGCCAAGGTTTGGGTATCTCTGGAGTTTCCCCTCCTTTTCCTCAGATGCCCTTTTAATGCTGTCCATCCTGCCCGCATCCTGTGCTTTCTGGACCCCTTTGTCTGTCGGGGGATGCAACAAGCCTACGGAATTCCTGACAGTTCGAGAACAGCGCGACCTTGAGCAGCTTGTAGTGTATCCTTGAGAGTCTGGAAAGATCCGAGAAGACCAGTACAAAAACAAGATAGTGATAAGAAGAACCGTCCTAACGAACTCACCAATCATGAATTGTTAGTTACTAACCAAACCAATCATATACTAACACATACTCAAAAGAAGGGTATAAAAAGGTGTGTTAGAACAATAAAGTAGCCATTTTGCATGATCTATTACTTGTCGTGTCCGTCTCTACCGCGACATTTGTCTACTGTGTTCGTCTGGCACAGCCCTGTGACCTGAGGGGCCCAGGGTACAGGGAGAGTGTCACACAGCTCTAACTGCACAAACATACCTGTTTTGTAGCTTGAAAACAAAAAAAAGACCCAACTAGGGCAAGTGGATAAAGGACAAACCAAGTGAACGATAAGTCACGGTGACAGTCAGAACCCAGAATGAAGGTTTGGGTTCCTCAGGGACTTGAATAACAGAAGCGAAGACAGTTTCTCTGCCTCCCCTTCAGCAGCCTGGCCAGCATAGCACTGGTGCCTCCTGCTTTGTACCAGCCTCTGTGGACAGCTATAGGCTGGCATTCCCACCATATGGCTTCATGCTGCCTAAGGAAGGGCTTACCTACAGCCAGGTCCCTTACAAACTACTCATTCTCTTCCTACGTCATGTTTCAAGACATCACGCTAGCAGTGAGCCCTCAGGTCACAGTGTTCCTGCAAAAACTTGGCAGCAAGGCTGTCACTTGGTTGTCTAAATGATGCTGAATTTTGGCCTGCATTTCACCTAGGGAGCTTCTCCACAGTGTCCTTCAGGTGGCCTCATGCCTGGTTCTAACCTTGAAATCAGAGCCTTGGAGCAGCTGATGCCAACATCTTATTAGAAATACTGATAGAAGCAATGACAGCAAGTGTGTCAGTCCTTGCTCAGATGTGGGGACATGCAATACATAGAATCAGAGTAATTCAGGTTGGAAGGGACCTCTGGATGTCACTAGTCCAAAATCCTGCTCAAAGCAGGACCAGCTGTGACATCAGACCAGGTTACTCAAGGTTTTCTTCAGCCTTCCAAGGATGAGGATGCACAACCTCTCTGGGTAACCTGTTCCAGTGCTTGACTGTCCTTATGGTGAAAAAAGACTTTCCTTATATCCAGCTTGAAGCTCTCTTTTTTCCCACTTATGTCTATTGTCTTTCAGTCTCCCACCAATCACTTCCTCATAGGTCCTGGGGGAGCTGCTGTCAGGTTCCCTCACAGCATTCTTTTCTCCAGACTGACCAAGCCCGGTTCATTCAGCTTCTCCCTCTGCATTCCTGGGGCAAGTTCTCCACTCTCCTGACCACTCTGGTGTCCATCCATTGACCTCACTCTGGTTTAGGTATGTCTTTCTTTTACTAAGAGGCCCAGAACCAGACACAGTATTCTAGATGTGGTTTAACAAGGGCTGAGTAGAGCAGGATAATAACTTCTCTTGATTTATTAGCTATGCTTCTGTTATAATGTAGCCTTCTCTGCTGCCAGGGCACACTGCTGGCTCCTGTTTAGCTTGCTGTCTACCAAGACCCCCAGGTCCTTTCCAGCAGAGCTGCTACCCAGCCACTCAGTCCTCAGCCTGTATCATTGCAAAGGGGTCTTCCTTCCCTGGTGCAGGATTTTGCATTTGTCCTGTTGAATTTCATAAGGTTCCTGTTAGCTCCTTCCTCCAGCCTGTCTAGGTAACTCTGAATAGTGGCTCTACCCTTGAGTGTATGCACTGGATGCCCCAGCTTAGTGTCATCTGCAAACTTAAGTGCACTCCGTCACTTCCTCCATGCAATTGATAAAGATGTTAAACAGGACAGGTCCTAGGATAGCCCCCTCCAGTACTCTACTTGTTAGCAGGCTGTCCACCCATCCAGACCACAACATCCCAAACTAGATACAAAGATACTGTGGGAGTTAGTTAGTGTTGAAAGCCTTGCTAAAGTCAAGGTAAATTACACTCCTCTCTGCTCATGCACAAATCCAGTAAATGTATCATACAAGGCAGTCAGACTGGTCAGGCATGATTTACCCTTTGCAAATCCATGCTGACTGTTCACCTTCTCCTTCACAGATGACTGTTCACATTCTCCTTCACAATGCTCTTGCACAGATCCAGCCTCCCAAGGCAGTACAACTGAAGGCCGCAACTTTGTCATTTTTTTTCAGACTGTGTTGCAGGATTGGTTAGAGAAAATCTCTGGGCAGGATGGCACAGAAGCAGGAGCCTGAGAGGTCAGTCTGAGTGACCTCTGCAGCACCCTGTAGCTTAGACCACAGGAAAAAGTGTCTCAGAAAACAACAGAACAACATGGTTTAAGTCTGCTATGTGAGGAGTTCTAATAAATAATGTTTCCCTGCTGTACCTTTATAGATGGTTCTAAGCGGTCAGTTGATTGAGATTCCTTCACTATTGCAAACAGTCCTGGAGAAGATGGCTTAGATGGATTATACCTAGTGGGCAAATGGAGGCAGGGTATGTGGAAACCCAAGTCTTGGGGAAGTCCTTAAAGAAAAAGGCCTCCTCTCTATCCCATCCCTTTGGATTGAGGGATATGATGTCTGCTTCCATGCTAATGTTCTGAGCCTGGTCTTTGTGAAGGACCTGGTGTCCTGTTTCTTCCCACTATTCAGATGGGCATCTGGAACCTTTCTACCCACTATCCTTCCCACAACTCCTGGACCATGACCTGCTTGACTTTCCCCAGCCCTGTGACAGTTCCTAGCTAGAAAATTTTGCCCTCGTACATATACAAAAGAAGCTGGAAAGAGGGAAAGGGGAGCAAGACCTTGACAGTACAGACCACTAGTTAGAACACACCTGGAAAGCAGAAAACACAGGGTCAAGTCTGTTCTCTAATGAGTAGTAGATGGTTTATACACAATAGCAGGTGAAACTGTGAACTTTGTCCTTCAGTATCTAGGCAGTGACATTGTTTAAAACTAGGCTTCCCAGCAAAGTGTTTTGGTCACTGACTTAGGGGTCGGCATCAGTATGCAAAGCCAAGGAAAGTTCCCAGCTGAGAATCCTGGGACTGTAAGTACCTGTGCACAGGGATCTGGAGGCCAAATGTCTCCACAGAATTTCTCCTGATGGTTCACCTGCCCAGTGTTAATCATAAAACCACAGATAATCATCCTGGAAGGGCCTCTGAGAGGCTGGCTAGTCCATGCCCATTGCTCTATCCGGATCAACTATGCTTTTGTCCTTTTCCTGTCTTGCCTACTCTTGAAGATTTCCAATGATGAACAGAATGGCAAAATGCAGCATAGGAAGATGAACCACTACTATTCTTTGGGCTTTTATAAGACACTGTTTAATTCAAGAGCAAACAAACTAGGTCCTTTCTTTGATTAGATTATAGGCTAATTAAAAAAGGCACATGGTCTAATATTACATGATTCTTAATGCCGGTAAATATTTGATACAGTGCTTCAGGAACTCATATTGGAAAAAACAGTGATATGGAACCATCAGAGGAAAACACTAGCTAAGGATCATAAGTAAAAGATAAATAACACCCCACAGCCTCTGAGTTGAAAGGGGGAGGCTATCATGTCACAGAGATCAATGTCCATATTTACCATGTCATTAATGCTCTGTGGATCACAGTCAAAAGTACACAAATGCGTTTCACAGAAGGTACATGAGGGCTGCATGATTTCTAAGTGCCTCTCTGGTGAAGCTCTTGCAATATTAAGCACACAGATAAGTTAAAACACATATTTTTATTTGTACAGAAGTACATATTGTGGTTGTCCCAGCGGATAGTTATTTCAATGATCATGTGGAATTTACTGGAAACAGAAGAAATAGCTAAATAAAAGTCAAAGCATGTGTGTTCACTGCAGCACCCTGCAATTAAATTTCAGTGCAGGTTATTCCTACAACTGGGGAAGTGGAAGAGTGTCAGCAATGAGTCACCATGACTGAAGGCTGGCAAGACAATGGAAGTGGAGGCTGATCAGTCGTCCCAGGACAAGCCTGAATCTTGCAATGTGAAGGGAAGATGGTCATGGAAATTGTGTTGGTTGAAGCAATACTGTCATACTTACCAATCCAAAGATGGTTCCTTGTAAGTGGGGTACAGAGGAACAACTGTTGTATGTGTAAGACTACTCTCTCTGCAGTAAACTTTGAGAGCCCTTGAAGGAATGTCAGGAGGGATGGCTGCAGTTATGGCTCCCATGCAATTTCCATTACGACAATCCAGCTACAGGTGCTCAGTAGGTCTTGTCACTCAGAGGTAAGGATTTCCCAATGGCTTCAGCAAAATGCATTTAACTTTCCTGAATTCTGTTTCAATGCAGCCAAGAAGCTTCTGTTGAAAATGCCAATGACCAGACACATACTCCATATACTTGTTGTCAATAACAGATTTTGCATTTAGATTTCATCACCGGTGAAACAGAAGGAGGAAATGTAGATTAGTAGGTAATGAAGTTAAGAGCCCTCTCAGCCAGATTTCCTCTAAGCCACATTCACATACACACTGCCTCCAGCTTCTGGTGGCAACAGTCACATTTTCACAGCAGTTGTGTTGCCAGCATCTGTTACTGAGAGGGGAGCCCTTTTCCGTAGCCTGCTAAGGTCCATCTGAGTAGCAGCCCTGCCCTACACCATAGCAATAGTTCTCCCCAATTTGGTATTGTCTGCAAACTTGCTGAGAGTGCAAGACAGCTCATTGTCCAGGCCATTAATAAAGACATTAAACACTATTGACCTATCAGTGTGCATCCCTGAAAGATGCCCCTAGTAACTAGTTGCCAGTTGAACTTCATATTGTTGATATGACCCCATCAGCCCAACCATCCAGCCAGTTTTCCATTCAATTCACACTCCACTTATCCAGTCCAAATCTCACCAACTTGCCTACAAGTAGATTGTGGGAGACCTTGTCAAAGGCCTTGATAAAGTCAATGCTACAATCAATCAGTACAACATCCAGTGCCCTCCTGTTGTCCACACAGGCTGTTGTCTTCTTGTAGAAGGTAATCAGGTTGGTCAGGCACAACTGGCCCTTGGTAAATCCCTGCTGGCTGCTAACAGTCACTTTCTTGTCCTTCATGTGCTTGGAAATAGCTTCCAGGAGGATATGGTGTCCAGTCTTTGCAGGGACTGAGTTGAGGCTGACCAGCTGATAGCAGGACCTTTCAAAGATGACAGAAAAGCAATCTTGAAATTACGCTGGCAAGCATCTTTGGCACCCTCAAATGCATCCCTTCTGGTCCCACGTGTAGGCCTAATTCAGCTGACATTTTTAAGATGTCTGCTCCAGGAAGGGGTGAAACACCCCCTAAATTCAACTGACTTTAATGACAATTATTTCCACTATCTAGGAAGGAAGACTGAAATAAGACTTGTATGGAAAATCTGTAGTGCGGATGTCTAATGTATTCAGACAAACCCTGCTCTCAGTGTGTGCAAATCCTGTTTATTATTCCCAGCAACTGCCACTCCCCATCCTGGTGGTCTCCAGATATGTCAGGTTCTGGCTCCTGATGAAGCTGGTGAAGACAGATACGAAGATTCTTGGTCTGAGGACATGACGTTCTCACTGTAATGCCATGCATATGCTTTTTGACAAAAAGAAAGATGGCAGCAGTATGAACTGAACAAGACATCAACCTGCTTCTGATGTTGCTGCTTGCTTCTCAGTGCCTTCATTACTGTACCTTGATATGGCTGCAAGCTCCTAGGGGATGTAATGGCGGTATCTCACTGATCCTACAGAACAAGAAACAGTTACACACACACACAACCCCCCCCACCCAACCCAACAAAACTTATGTTGGTTGCCATATAGAGTGCCGATAATGATGTAAGACCAGCAAGGTATGCAGCACTGCTGCCCACACAAGCGTGCACCTGTTTCTTTTTTCCCGCTTACAGTGTTTAATAATATTCCTAAACTCTGTGTGGCACCTAGCATAGCCAAGGCTCCAGCTCTGTCAGGAGCTTTTAGAAACCAATTCAATAAATATCAGGATCTTATAAAGACTCTGCTGTTATAAATACTTAAAGCCTGAATACCTGGAATCAGGTAATAACAGCAGAATCTCCACTTCCATTTAAAAACAAATCTAGTCTTACTTTGCAGAGAGAAGCAAGAAATTTTGATGGACACCACTGGCTCAGAAAACAGTGGGCTGATTCAACTCACTAAACTGGCAGAAAAGTATTCACTCTGTGTTAATTTTCTGCCAGTTTAATGAACTGAACAAATGCCAGAACTGGTGCAACAGAAGCAGCACAGATGCAGAAGTAGTTTCAGAAGGAGGGAAGCAGAACTGCATGTATCATCAGCAGCAAGCTGTTAGATCAACTTAGACACCTCATTTAAATTCACCATAGAAACAGAGCAAATACGGAATAGCAAGAATGTCTGAAGAGTCAGTTCAGGGACTTCATGAACTGGAAGATGACTCAGGTAGACATTTTTAATAGCCACTGAGAAATCTGTTCTCTGTGAGCCTGTCTAATCCCTTTTCATCCTCATGCCTCTGGTGTTCATGGCATCCTGCAGCCATCCACTTCTCACATTACCAAGCTGTGCATAAACTGTATGAGCTACTTTTGTTTGTTTAAACCTACTACACCCATATGGGTCCTCTGTTGTCAGACATGCTGACAGCTTCTGTTTCTTCCCCATATTATTCATGATTTTATGGGTGTTTTTCATCTCCCCTCCCCCCATCATCTCTGATCACATCTGCCCATATTACTTACACCCTGCACCCTTGGAACTAAACAACCTTTCTATCAAGTACCATAAGAAGAGAAGGCTGCCACTCCACAGTGAGAGTCTTTGAGGTAAGAAAGGGATCACTGCTTCCCTTTCAGCTTTAACCCTGCTATTCATATCTGCCCACAAGCAGAGCAGTCTTCTCCAGCCCACCCTAAGCAAATGCACAACACCAGCAGTGTAACCTCTGGCACACCTCTTCCTCCACTCCCCTGTGCCTCTGCTCCTTCTTCCTGTTCCAGCCCCTGTGTAGTTTTCTCCCATCCTCATCCCCTTTACGCTTTAGGGTGAGTTGGGCTCCCCTACTTTGCTCCCACCCTCCCTGCCAATTGTATACCTTTTGTTCAGCACCGCTGCAGTCCAGCCAAGAGCTGGGTCTGCCTCCTCACCTTGTTACATCCCCCATTCCACTTGTCCCTTTCTGTCCTTTTTGTCTGGTGCTTCCATTGACTGCACTAAGTCCCCATGAATAAAACCAAAAAAAATTGCTCCTTCCCCTCAGAGCAGCCAGAGCTTCCTTATTTCTCCTCTTTTCCTCTAGGTCATGTATCACATTTCCTTTCCTGGGACAGAACTTTCTAATTCTCTAACCTCACAACACTAAGCTTTTTTCTCTGAGACTATCTGCCTAGGCAGCTGCAGGCTTGTTACCACAGTCACTGTATCACCAGCTGCAGCCATGCCACTTCTACACCACCCACAGTGGGTAGGATGTCTCCCACATGGATCCAGAGGTCTGACATTTGTCACTCCCTGGTCTTTTTGTCACTCACTGTCTCTTCCTCTAACTGGAGTCCCCACCTGGAAGTTGGTTCAGATGCCACCTTGGTGAAGGGCTTCTTTCTCCTCCTTTATTTCCCCTCGGCTCAGTTTGTTCCCTCACACCTCCCTTGTCTACCTCCTATCAGTCATGCTGGGTGGTAAGGACTTTACCCTCTGCCTTGTGCTTTCCATCCAGCAGCAGTTCATTGTCCAAATGCTGCTGGCACCTTGTGGCACAGGTGACTGAGGAGTGTCTTTCACAGTGTGTAGTGAGCATTCTGCTCTTGATTGCATTACTGCATGATGAGGACTTGCCAAGGCCTGGGGCATGGTCACAATGGCTGTCTCTTGTATTGGAAGGATGGGTGCTGGGTTTCCAATACCCAAAGCAGGGTGCCAGCACCACTGGTAGAAATCTGTCTTCCCCAGATGTCCCCTCAATGCCTGCTAAGTAGCCCACCTAGGTGCCTGGAAAGATCCTGCTGCAGACTGCTGCAGCCAGCGGACACTGCTCATGACAATGACCAGGTGGGATCCACACAGATGGTATGAAGGATACACCAAGGAGAGGGCTTACCTTGGGGAAACACATTCCCTCTTCTGTCCTTTCTTGTCTCATCCTCTCCTGAACATTGTTCCCTAGAGCCCCTGAGTCCACCTCAGTACCAAAACTTCCATCTTCATAATGATGGGGGCTGAACTATGGACAAGGATGATGAATGCAGACCGTAAGACCCATGACTCCCTTCTGCCCTGGGACGAGGCTTCCTCCACAGAGGAGTGAAGCTGTAAGGAGGTCACTGTCCTTCCCCTCCTGGAAGCCATGGTGTAGGAGGTCTCAAAATCCTTGGTCAGTGCTGGAACAGGGTTCACCACTGGGCTCCAGGAAGGACTCCTCTTCAAGGGTTGTGACTTAGCTGCCATTTCCAAAGTCGGACCTCTGCCAACCAGGGGAGCAAACAGAGCCCAGGAGCAGAGCTCTGGGCCTTTAGGATGTCCCTGAATGGTGAAGCCTTTTGGTGAGCATCCAGCACATATCAGCGGAGCCTGTCAATGGTTAAGGGTGCCAACCAAGTCCTGCTGCTGGTCCTGCTCGTTACATACAGCCTTCTACACCTGGTACACATGATGGTGGTGCTGAGCCTGGTGGCAGGGACAGGTCCTTTGCTTAGTCCCTGTCCTAGCCTGGATCCCCAGCTGTCCCACCATCAGCAAAGAGCCAACACATGGCATGCTGTCAGGTAGCAGCAGGCACACAGCTTTCACAAGGCCTTCCTTGCCCTTGGGGAGCAGTTCAGGTGGCTGAATCATTTTCCTGATCACAAGGGTGCACCACGAAATGTCAAAACCCAGCATCACTGAACACCTCGGGGTCTCAGGTGATTCTTTGTACTAATAAGACATGTCCAATAATTATCATGTTCTCAGCACTGCATTCCTGCAGGGGACTAATGTCAGTGCAGCTCCTGAGCCTGTGAGGGGGAGGCTAGAGGGTGAGAGAAACCACTTCCACCAAAATCTCCATGAGGAAGTGGAGAAAATGTTTTCCTCATATCTAGGGACAAAGGTGTGCTGTTATTTACACACCTACACCTCAATGCTAGGCCCAGGGTTTGTGCACTTCAGCAGGTGTCCACCTTCCACAGATGTTTGGATCCACATGGAACCTGCACAGGGGTTTTATCATGGTGAGTCAACAGGACTGTACTGGGGGAGAAATGCTTGGCCACTGCACACTCAGGATCTCTCATGGGTGACTGCTCTCTGGGGCATGTTGGCCTAACCAGACTTGAATACCTGTGCTTGGATGGAGAGAAACACATTGACTTTCTACCAACTGGACTACATTTATATTTTAAGTTTAACTGCCTTGCAAGATGTTTAAACCTCTCTAGTGCAAGGGTGACTTGTCTCATGGGCCTCACCTGGTGCCCACGAAGGCTGCTGTAACTTCAGGCCAGACAGATGCCATCTATTGGCACTTAAAGCCATTTAAATCATGGGCTTTGCACAGTGCTCTTTCTATCCAGACAGAAAATGCTGGATTTTTTCTCACCAGGGCTCACTGTGTTTGCAGTCACCACCAGGTCTACGCTTTCAGACACTGCCACAAACATCTATCTCGTGCAGACAGCCTGTATGGAGCATGCTGGTATATGTCTTTCTTTAACCACATGCCAGAGCCTGGCAGCCATTTTGCATCCACCTGAAAGACCCATCCCAAGAACACATCCTTTCAGACCTCCTCAGAATGCTGAAGTACTCTTCAGGCCCAGTTTTGCTACAGCCACAAAACGGGACAGAAAGATTTTCTTTAAGAATCCCCATTAAAAAATTCTACCTTCATACAAAGTGGTGGTTGTCCCTGGAAGGCTGATGCTGGACCTGGCCAGTGTCATCAACATCAGATACTTCCTGAACTACAGTCAGCAAGACCAAGTAGATCCCATTGTGCTGACTTTGCATATGAGGTGGTCCACCCACAGCATCTCTCAACTAATTTATCCAGAAGATGAGTGTGTCCCACATCTCCTATTTTGCTCCTACTGTAAGCAGGTTCTGCAGGAGCAATGCCACCCGAGCCACTGTCACCTCTGGCCTCATAACCAGAGGTTTTGGCCTCCAAATATCTCAATGCTCTGAACTCCTTCATGTTCTCCATATTGAGAACTTGATATGGAGTTGGATCTTTTCTATTTGGCTGCACCCATCCATATCCAGGAAGGCATTTAGGCTTTTGATACACTTTCAGCTGTTTTCACTGTGGAAACCAATGAGGACAACGGCAAGTAGATTATGCCTGAGGAAGGGCAGAAAAATATGCCAAACATATAACACCACTTTCCCAACATCTCTTCACGTTCTTCTTTAGCCAGAGGAGGCATTGTTGTGATTCCCTGGCAGCCCCTGACAGAATTTTCTTCCCTTCATTTGTTTCATGTTCTTTTGAAACACTCAGGAATCTCTGGTGCCAATATCATACTGCAGCAATGAGTTTCACCATAAACTCTCTACAAAAAAGTACCCAAGCACAGCCCCATTCCTCTCCCAGCACAGCAAATCCAAGAAGCACATGGAAGGCACCCTAGGCTCTAATGTACACTGCTCCTGACAAGTTTGAAGCACACGCATTTAGCACATGCTGAAATAAAAACCTACCTTTTTTTTCCATTTCACCTCCCAGTTATCCCAGCTGTGCCATTGCTAGATGGATTTCAAGAGCTGGCATTGTATTAGCAAACCTCCCTCTTACCAGTTTGGAAATTAGAAGTGGCATCTGTAAAGCAGAGAACCAAAAAACTGCTGAATGTGGTTGCATGGTAGAGCGCGTGTAACATGTGCCTCTGCTGCTGAATGCTGGTGTGCAGGTGGAGTTTCTTTCCTGAAATATACTTTCCCCAGTTAGAATGACTGTACATGAGCCCTCCTCAGTTTGTCTACACGTAAGGTCTTGTTCATTCTGTATCTTTGTGTGAGCTTGGACTTTGGCTGTAAACCTAGGAAATTCACTTTAAAGTGTTGATACTTCATTCAGAACAAGTATATTTCAGACTGTGCTATGGAAACAGGACCAAAGAGTAATATTTTAACTCAGTATGACACCATGGACAATATTCTATCAGAGTGTTACAAGTCAAATCATCTAGCGATCGAAGCATCTTCCTTTGGCATTGTCTGAAATAAAACAGCACTGGAAATACAATTTCAGCTAACATACCTACTGGCAAAAGGGGATGATGCATTCTACGACTGCCTGGTCCAGCTGCATGGCCTGGAGGCTGGAAGTGCTCACCAGCTGCTGACTGGATCCTCTCTCTATTGACTCAGCTGGGCAATTGCAGCACTGACCCATAGCTCCTCTGTGTTCATCGCTGTACCACCCTCCAGGTCAGCATCACTTGAGTCCTGTGGCTTTGCTTACAGCCGAGTAACACTTTGAGCAGCTTTTCCCGGCTACTGCTGGAAGGTCTCTTGTCTCTGATCCCATCTGAACATCTTTGGGCTGCACATACCAGATGTGGAAACAACCATAGCTGGGTCCCCACTTGATTCAACACCAAGTCCCAAACTTTGCAAGAGATGACACGGAAGGGGAGATGCAAGGAATGCCCTGGAGGACAAGTGTCCAGTGCCATCTGGCATACGGCTCTCTGCCCTGTTCTTAGGGAGACAGGTCTCTGGTAGATGCCTGGTGTTAGCGGGCAGGGAGGGAGCGCTTGCGAAGGCACCGGCAGTGCCCACCCCGCCACTAGCCCCTCCAGAGCCCTGAGGCGGCGGCAGAGCCCGAGCTGGTGGCAGCCCCGCGAGGAACCACCGAGGGACTCGGTCTGGAGGGCTCTCGCGCACAAACCCACCGTGAACCTAGTCATCAGAGGGCCCCGACCTGCACCCTGCGCTCTGTCCCGCAGCCGTCCCACGACACCCACCCCCGGCGAGCTGCTCGCCCCCTCCCCAGCCTCCCCGTTTCCCTTCCGGGGCCCTTCGGAAGGCAGCAGCCCCTCGGCGCTAACGCAAGCCTACCACCCGCCGAGCGCGGCCCCACCCGTTCCCCCCCCAAAATGGCCGACGCTCCCTCACCGCCCTCTCCCAGAGCCGGGGGAGGGCGCCGCGGAGCTGCACCGCGTCCGGGCCGGGCCCGGCAGCCCCCGCCCCCGTTGACGTCAAGCACCGCCCGGTACCGCGTCCCTCCCCTCATTGTCAGCGCCCGCACCCGCCGCCCGAGCCCGGAGCCCCCCGCGGGCTGCGGCTGCCCAAGCCCGGGCTGTCCCGCCGGCTAGAGCGCGCCGTGGGCGGGAGGGAGGCCCGGCTGCTCCCGCTGCCCAGGTAGGCAGAGGCGGGCGATGAGGGTGCGGGCGGGGGGTGCCGCAGCACCGCCAGACCGGCGGGGCGGGGAGGAATTCGAGGCATCCGCTTTGTCTCCGCGGACAGCAGACCGCCTTCCCTGACCGGGCGGGCGCCGCAGGGCCGGGTCGCCCGCGGTGTGGCGGCGGCAGGGACCCCGCCGCCGCCACACCGCGGGCGACCCGGCCCTGCGGCGCCCGCCGGGGCCTCGGCTCCCGCTCGGAAATGGAGCCGCCGTCGGGCTCCTTCCGACGTGACCGGAACAGCCGCTTTCCTGACCGGAGAGCGGCCCCGCCAGCGCCCGGTCCCCGCCCGGGAAGGGCACGGTCCCTCAGGGACTGCTGCGAGCTGCCTTCAGGGAAGCTCTTAAACCCGTCGGTGTGCATCGTTGGATTTTGGCGTAGTTGAGATTTTGGAGGCTTCCAGGCGCTCAAAGCATGGGATTTCTGTGAATAACCTTTTTTTTTTTTTTTTTTTTCCTTTGCTGCAGCCACATACTCCCTTTCCTGTTGCTTATTTTTTTTTAATTCTCCCTTCTTTCCCCAGCCCACCCACATTTGTCATATAATTAATAATATTCTCCCTTTTATATGTGAGCTTTTCTGATGCTCTGCCTTTGTTAATCACTTTAGTATTCTTTGCTCCCCTGTCGTGAGGGAACCTTTTTTTCGTCATAAAATTTCTTAAAAGTACCACATTTGGCTTTGCCAGGTGTCCCACGTGCTGGTATGCAAAGCAAGCGGAATAGCAGACCCTTGGTGGTTGTCCTTGGTGACTGGGCTTTCATTGCAATTCTGCGTTGTTTTTTTTTTCTTCTAATGCTTCATCTGAAGCCTTTAAACCAATTAAACACAAGTTAAAGTGACCGTCTCAAGTAATCAGCACATTCGAGTTAGACACAGTGGAATTAGATTTTAATGGGTGCATAAATTCTGTTAAAATCTTGCACAAAAAATCACAGGAAAGAGTGCTCCTCGTTGCAGTGAGCGTTGCATTGGGGTTGTTTCTTATCAAGTCTTTAGCTGAGAGCCACCTCGGCTGGCAAGCGCCTCTCCAAGCAGTACCACACAGCAATGACAGTGAAAGGGGGGGAAGTATTTTTACAACTCTGGAGTAGTCTCGGGCATTCAGAGTTTAGGGAAAAAATGCAGTTACCACGTGCCTACAGTCTCTTGGCAGAGATACGCATCTGGCCTGCTGGATAGTGAGGAGGGACAGTGTTCCTCAGCATTTCTGTGCAAGTACAAAACTAACAGTTGTGTGCTTTGGTCAGTTAACACAGCCCATGGCCAGCCATCGTGTTTCGGCAGGGGCAGCATGCTCCATGGCCGATTTGCGTACGCGGCACTTGCAAAAGAATAATTCCTCCATTGTGTTGGCTCCACAGTGGTAAGGATGGCAGAAAACGGTCGGCGCTGCCTGCTAGGCTGACAACCCCCCCCCAGGGCTCCGAGGGGCCTGAGGGAGCGATGGTCATGCTGGGGTGCAGGATCCCTCCTGGGCGTGGGGCCCCCTTGTCTGGATTGTGCCCTGGCAGCTGGGGCTGGTCAGGGCAGGGAAGGAGGAGGACGTGGAGAGCTGGTTGCTGTATTTCTTTTAGACATGTGGCTGAAAGTTCCTGTGGGCAGGAGTGAATCGGGCTAAGGGTGTGTGGGAGAATGGAGCAATTCAAGAGTAGGCAGTTCCCCATTAACTAACCCCTATGCCTCTATTCTGGTCTGAGCAGCCCTCCAGCCTCAGCTTCCCCATAATCCTATAAATGGCAAGTTTTCTTCATTCCAGTACAGGGCAATCTGACCCATTTCTACTTTCTTGGAAGTCAAAATAAATTACGGCAATGTGGGATCTTCACTAGCCCTCTGGCTTTCTCTGTGCTCTGAAAATTTGGCCCAACTGAGAATAAGTTACTGAATTTATTTATTTAACGTGAGTTAGGAAGTGTAGACAAAAATAGCTCTTAAAAAAGAGTACTCTCAAATGTGGCTGTTACCAGAAATGGTAATGTTTAAAAGCCCAGCATGCCTTACAGTCTAGACCATGTTATTTTGTTTGTTAAAATGGGTTGGTGATTACATCTTTGAGCATGACCTTACCGTAATATTGTACACAGGCACTCTGAGATTATGCTCATCCTCCACGAAACCTTTCCTTCCCACCAAGGGCTGCGGTTGCTGAGGAACCAGACGATATGTGCCTCCTTCCTCATGGAAGCTTTTCAGAAAGCGTGGCTGGCGTGACTGACCCAAATGACAAAATAGGACAATTTTGATAAAATTGTTACACTAAAATGAAGTGAATAATCTTTTTAGGAGGTCAGTTGCATTGGAAGATTCACATGATGGTGATGATTAGTAGCAGTAATAAGTTTTGCACTAACTAGTGCAATGCAGGTCATAGGAACCCTTAAAACATATCAGAAGGGAAAGCACTGGTTGTGGTGGTTATGGCTTTGTTAGTTATGTCTTCATGAGTCTAAGGCCTGTTGTACAGTCTTTTGCCTTGGGTAATGTTTGGAATCTGCATATGTGAAGTAGAAATCATGAGTGTTTTCAAATACTTGGTGACAGCTGATGGGCAAGTGTTGCTTGCCAGCACTTCCTGCATCCCTGGTGCTGGTGGTCTGCTTCATCCTTCCATACTGTTATTTCCTCTGCTTTAGGCAGGCTGCATCTTTGGAGGGCTTTTAGTCCTTTAATTTGATCTCTCTGTAGCCACCAATGGTGGGATTCATCTCCCTGTCCAAGCTCAGCTGTTTGCCAGGGTAACAGGGGAAGGCAGCCTTCCCCTGGTGGTGACTGTGGCCACCCACTGCAGCAGACCCTGTAGACAGTCACATCTCTCTGGGTTTGAGGGTTTAAAGATGGTGACAGAATCAGTTTGGTGGAAAATCCACAAACCGTTTGCCTTTAATTATCCAGATTTAGAAGACTTTGTAACCACCCTGACTCTGAGAAGGCACTGCAGGCATGGCATTCCCGTTGAGCCAGTGGGGTTTAGGTTGATTGAGCAGCCTGAAAATCAGCACTTTTAGAGATGATCAAACATGAAGTGTGGCAATTTAGGCCTTAATCTTTTTGTGTCTCTGGCTTTGTCTTAGGTTTTGGCAGTGATGTTCCCCTGCTGAGGCCCAAATCTCGGCAGATAAGGGGTTGTAAGGCACAGTTCAGCCCTGTGTTCTTTAACCCTTGCCAGGGTGGAGTAAGATATGCAGGTGCAACAAGCAGCCTTACCTAAGCGCACTGTCAGTATGCACAGGGGCATGAACACCATGCACAGTCAGTTTCTGTTTCCTTCTCCCTAAAACAGAGCTGAGACTGTTTCGGTGCTTTCTTGCAGTGGTTGTGCAGCAAACTTAATGTTTGCATTCGTGAATGTTTGAGAATTCTATGAGAAGAAACACAATCCGGAAAGGCGAATGCACTGTTACAGTAAAGGGCTGAAAGGAGGGAGGGTGTTTAGAAAATATGAGTTTTAATGTTGCACTTAGCAATCAGCCTGCTATGCAGTCCTCTGCCATGAGAGTTGGATAAGCTCTGCCAATGGTGGAACCTGTTAGGATCAACATCAATAACCCAAGGAACTAAATGGATCAGTTATTCACTTAGGAACAAAGTTACCAAAATACACAGCTATAAAGTGTAAGGAAACATCAGCTGATAAGTTTGTTTCTGTGTGACAGTGGGCAGATGAGAGCTGCTGCTGGCTGCTACAGCTCTGCCAACTTGGAGGAGGGACAGAGATTTTGGGAAGTGCTACATCAGTGGAGGTGGGCACTGTGGCTGGAGGAGATGGGTTTGCCTTTCCTCTCGTCCTGGCCACTTTCTCCTCTGGATGCCCTTTCCAGCCCTACCCCAGCTGACGCAAACTCCACGCAGCCTGCAGCCCTGTGGAGGGAGCTAATGTGGGCAAAAATTAACCATCAGCCTCCCACCCATCCCCTTTAACCCTGCCTAATTCGCAGCCTGGCTGCAGGGTTGCTTTTGTCTGGCCAGGAGAGAGGAGCGTGGGGCTAGAAGGGGGCAGGCGCAGTGCAGGGCCACCTAAAAATGGCTGTAAAACTTCAGTCTGAGGATCTGGTCCAAAGTCTGTGAGGGTCACTTGCGCAGTGATAGCATGCCCAGAGCATATTAAGCATTGCTGCCTGTGTTTGTATCTCTGCCACCACCTTGCTTCCGTGGTGACTTTGGAAGTGCTGCCTTTGCAAAGGTCCTGCTCACACAAAGTGCTGCCCAGGTTTGGGCAGCAGGAGTACAGACACCACATTTAGAGGACTTCAGTGGAAAAGTTCCTGTGTTTATTAAGTCCCAACAATTTTGGCCCTGTTTCAGAGTTTCACTGGATTGGGCAAACCTCAAATATATTCTTAAAGTAACTTCTGAGCTGTATTATCTGGGGTCTGATCAGCTGTATTGAAATCGGGCCAGCAAAATGCACTGGTCTTCCAACAAAACGCATTGGTCTCGCTTGTGTAAATGGTTCGTGTGAGCTGGAAACTTCTATATTGCTCCTCCTTGGCCTGCCACAGTGTAACACCAGACATCCTGAGCCACCTCATCCCCTGCACTGCCCTGGCCCTCAGGGAATGGGTTGTCCACAACCCAGCCATGCTTGGTGCCAGCCCTCATCCTCCCTTGGCAGCAGGCATGGGTGGGCTGGCCTGGCTCTGTGGGCAGATCACATTTCTCACAGGTGGGTTTCTGGGTGCTTCAGGATGAAGTGGGGAGGGAGGGACTTGTGCTGCCAAGTGCGGGTGCTTCCTCACCACCCCCTTGCCATCTCCCCTGTTTTGTGGAGGAATGTGTGGTGGTTTTGCCCCTTCCAGTCACGAAGGGGAAAGTGTAGGCTTTAATGATTTTGATCAGTACTGTGTGGACTAGGCCCTGCATGTAAACATTTATAGTTCTGAATTTACTTAGCTAATTGTTTTTTAAGTCATAGTTTGACCTGCTGTACAGCCCAGGCTGTAGTATCAAACCTCACTTAATATCAAATTAACTCATTAACTTAGCCATTTTTGAGGTTTGCGATTTCAAATTGCAAACTTGATGGTTGGGGGGGCATTGGTGAATATAAATAAGATTTTTTTGCCATGAAAACTGATGTTCTTTGGTTGGATTTGTGATTGTTTGGCTCAGAAGTAGCAGGACAGATTTCATTTGAACACCCTGCAAACAGCATTATGGCCAAGACCAGACACACATCCTTGAGTGTGCACTGCATGCCTCTGAAAAAGCAGAGGAGCAGGAGGAGAGAGGAGATGAGGACTGAGGCTTTCTTAGCCCTAGTAGGAATCAGCTTTGGTGGTTAATATTACAAAACCCCTGAAGCTTGGGGCTCATGTGTCAGGCTGCATGGCAGAAGAGAAAAGCAACTGCTTCTGTAGGTAGGTGATGTAAGAGGGATGCCTGACTTGCATCACAGCATAGCAGTCCTGCCCGCCAGCTGAGGAATGTGCTTTCCAGTGGCACATCACCTTTGCTGCAAGACAGCATCTCTCCCACTCTGGGAGCCAGTGGGCAACACGTATCAGGTCATCCCAATCAAGCGCTCACATCTACTCCAATGGTGTAGAAGTGGGCAACAGCAAGCATGCTGCATTGGAAGTGCCAGTGCCACAGTAGGAAAAGGTGGAATAGGGGTGAAAGAGTGAGCACGTTGTTGTGTGACGTAGTCAGACCCGTGTCCATACTGCTCATATATGTGTTGCAGTGTTCTAATTGACCTCTAAAGTGGTAGCTTCACCCTAAGCTGAAAATGTGCCTTTCTACATGACTGATTAGGATGAACATAAGCTCAAGCAACTCTTTAATTAGCTCAAGTCCTTTACTGTGAATGTTTACTTTTCACATTTTCCTCTGTTGTTGCATGCAATCCAGACGCTTGCAGAAAGTTAAAACAGCTCAAGGCTGTGTAGTGTGGGCTCCTGTCAGCATAGCTCTCTGCTTCCTGGTGTCGTCAGCTCTGCCACACCGTGCTGCATGCAGCACGGCATCGTTCAGCTGGGAATGACAGATTTTGCTGCAGTGCTGCACCCTCGTTACGTGTTGCAGCAGAATCTGTCAGACTTTTTCACGTTCATTCTCAAAATTGCTTTTATATAAATTGCTTTTATATGCATTATCTGGGTTTTAAGCTACAGCACTGGCTTGTGGCTTCCCCGTTGGGTTGGTTTGAAAATCGCAGGATATGTTTCCAAAGCTGAAAGGAGGCTGCAGAGGCTCCAAGTTTGTGCTGATCATCTGATTCCACTGCAGCACTTCCAGCTGCTTGTGCCTTTGAGGTGCCTGTGCCTCACGTGGGAGTGCAGTAGGTTACCTTAAAGGGAAAATCTGATGAAACTGCTTCAAGAACTTGTTGTTACATGTGATATCTTAGTGGAATTTACCAGAATAGAAAGGAGATTCCTGACCTAGGATCTGGAACAGAGCTGCAAAAACATTAATTCCTCAGGTAGTGTGAATCATTTGGAAATATGTCTGTTTTTACTGGAGAACAATAATTCCTGTGTGATAATAAATAACTGTTAGTACTGCATTGTGGTGAGAATTTGAACTTGGAGCAGTTGAGAAATCCTAATGAAGCTTCTCACTCCATTGTTTGTATACCATTTTGTATAGCTACTGTTTGGTATTGTTTTTAGTGTTGTTGAGTGTGATTAATGTCTTAGCATAAAGGTATCCCGTGCAAAGTGGATGTTGATGTTTCTATGTGAGATTTGGCATGAGTATATTATAAACTGCCTGCACATGCTCTTAAATTCTCTGGATGATGCCTTCAGGTAGCTTTTTGCATTGGGCAGAGTGTAGCAACAAGAAGAACAGTTTGGAATAGGGCATTTCTTTTTGTCTGAAATGAACTGTCACAGAGGTACTGTGAAGGGGGGAGAGAGAGTATCATCATTGTTTTGGGAAAGCTATGAAACTGTGTGAAGGTGAATGCAGGAGCAATGCTGTAACCCGCTGTGGAGGTGGGGGGACCGCTTTCCTGTGGTGATTGGAAGATGGGGGGGGGGGTGCACTCTTCCAGATCTTAGTCTCTGCAGAGCGTAGACAGTAAATGAGCTCCTGATAGCCAAGTGTTAAACAGCTACGGATATGAGGCTGTCTTTAGGCACAGGCAGAGGAAAACAGCAACTGCTGAGTGCAGAAAAAAAAGTTGTTCCCTGTTGACTGCCTTGATTGCTGTGTGGCACCTTAATTGCCGTGTGGCACTCCTTGAGCCTGGGTCACCTTCCCTGCATCTTCCCAGTGCAGCAGTAGTGGCAAGCCCCATTCTCTAGCTTTCTTTTCCTGACTGTCTTACAACAGAAACATGCTCCCAAGGCCTTACCCACAGTTCATCTCCATTCACTTTTTCCTCTGCTGCCTCAATTTTGAGCTGATTTGCAGAGCAGGGCTCTTTTCCACCTTCTTCCTCCCCCCCCACCTTCTTCCTCCCCCCCCACCTTCTTCCTCCCCCCCACCTTCTTCCTCCCCCCCCACCTTCTTCCTCCCCCCCCACCTTCTTCCTCCCCCCCCACCTTCTTCCTCCCCCCACCTCTTCCTCCCCCCCACCTTCTTCCTCCCCCCCACCTTCTTCCTCCCCCCCACCTCCTTCCTCCCCCCCACCTTCTTCCTCCCCCCCACCTTCTCCTCCCCCCCACCTTCTTCCTCCCCCCCACCTTCTTCCTCCCCCCACCTTCTTCCTCCCCCCCCACCTTCTTCCTCCCCCCCACCTCTTCCCCCCCACCTTCTCCTCCCCCCCACCTTCTTCCTCCCCCCCCACCTTCTTCCTCCCCCCACCTTCTTCCTCCCCCCCACCTTCTTCCTCCCCCCACCTTCTTCCTCCCCCCCACCATCTTCCTCCCCCCCACCTTCTTCCTCCCCCCACCTTCTTCCTCCCCCCCCACCTTCTTCCTCCCCCCACCTCTTCCTCCCCCCCCACCTTCTTCCCCCCCCCCACCTCACTCCCCCCCACACCTCCCCCCCCACCACCTTCTTCCCTCCCCCCCACCTTCTTCCTCCCCCCCACCTTCTTCCTCCCCCCCACCTTCTTCCTCCCCCCACCTTCTTCCTCCCCCCCACCTCTTCCTCCCCCCCACCTTCTTCCTCCCCCCCACCTTCTTCCCCCCCCCACCTTCTTCCTCCCCCCACCTCTTCCTCCCCCCCACCTTCTTCCTCCCCCCCACCTTCTTCCTCCCCCCCACCTTCTTCCTCCCCCCCACCTTCTTCCTCCCCCCCACCTTCTTCCTCCCCCCCACCTTCTTCCTCCCCCCACCTTCTTCCTCCCCCCCACCTTCTTCCTCCCCCCCACCTTCTTCCTCCCCCCACCTTCTTCCTCCCCCCTACCTTCTTCCTCCCCCCCACCTTCTTCCTCCCCCCCCACCTTCTTCCTCCCCCCCCACCCTTCTTCCTCCCCCCCCACCTTCTTCCTCCCCCCCACCTTCTTCCTCCCCCCCACCTTCTTCCTCCCCCCCACCTTCTTCCTCCCCCCCCACCTTCTTCCTCCCCCCCACCTTCTTCCTCCCCCCCACCCTTCTTCCTCCCCCCCCACCTTCTTCCTCCCCCCCACCTTCTTCCTCCCCCCCACCTTCTTCCTCCCCCCCACCTCTTCTTCCTCCCCCCACCTTCTTCCTCCCCCCCACCTTCTTCCTCCCCCCCACCTTCTTCCTCCCCCCCACCTTCTTCCTCCCCCCCACCTTCTTCCTCCCCCCCACCTTCTTCCTCCCCCCCACCTTCTTCCTCCCCCCACCTTCTTCCTCCCCCCACCTTCTTCCTCCCCCCACCTTCTTCCTCCCCCCCACCTTCTTCCTCCCCCCCACCTTCTTCCTCCCCCCCCACCTTCTTCCTCCCCCCCACCTTCTTCCTCCCCCCCACCTTCTTCCTCCCCCCCACCTTCTTCCTCCCCCCCACCTTCTTCCTCCCCCCCCACCTTCTTCCTCCCCCCCCACCTTCTTCCTCCCCCCCCACCTTCTTCCTCCCCCCCCCACCTTCTTCCTCCCCCCCCCACCTTCTTCCTCCCCCCCCCACCTTCTTCCTCCCCCCCCCACCTTCTTCCTCCCCCCCCCCCCTTCTTCCTCCCCCCCCCACCTTCTTCCTCCCCCCCTCCTCCCCTGCCCTATGTGCCTCCAGCGACTGCTGCAGCATGTGGCTGAGGGTGCTCAGCACAGTCCTTTGCCTTGGACCCCAGCTGTGCTGTGTGTGAGCTGGTGGGGCACACAGCACCTCTACTGCGAAAGCTGGTCTGATGGCAATAAGCCGGACGGGGTCAGCAAAGCATCAGTAGCATGGCAGTGACGGCATGTGGGGCTGCGTGAGTAACAGCACAGTGGGCAGATGAAGGGGGGAAGGTTGTTCTCTTCTGCTCAGTACTGTCAAGGTGGTGTCTGAAGTGTCATGAGAGTCGGGTGGATCTTTCACTAGATCAGGTTGCTCAAAGCCCTGTCCAACCTGACCGTGAACACTTCCAATGATGGGGCATCCACAGCTTCTCTGGACAACCTGTTCCAGTGTCTCACCACCCTCTTCATAAAAAATACATTCCTTATGTCCAATCTAAACCTACTGTCTTTCGGTTTGAAACCATTGCCCCTTGTCCTGTCACTACAGGCCACGGTAGAAAGTCTCTCTCTGTCTTTCTTATAAACACCCCTTTATGTATTGAAAGACCACAGTAAGATCTCCCCAGAGCCTTCTCTTCTCCAGGCTGCACAAGCCCAACTCTCTCAGCCTTTCTTCACAGGAGAGGTGTTCTGGCCCTCAGATCATTTTTGTGGCCTTCTGTGGACCTGCTGTAGTCTTTTAGGGGACCCCAGAGCTGAACACAGTACTCTAGGCGGGGTCTCACAAGAGTGGAGTAGAGGGGCAGAATCACCTTCCTCGACCTGCTGGCCACACTTCTTTTGATGCAGCCCAGGATACGGTCGGCTTTCTGGGCTGTGAGCACACATTGCTGGCTCATGTCCAATTTTTCGTCCACCAGTACCCCCAAGTCCTCCTCTGCAGGGCTGCTCTCAATCCATTCATTCCCTAGTCTGTACTGATGCTGGGGATTGCCCCAACCCAGGTACAGGAAGCTGCAACATGGTAAATTCTGACTGGATGTAAAGGAAAATAATTTTCACCATGAGGTTGGTCTGATACAGGAACAGGACCCCAGAGGTTGTGGCATCTCTGACCTTGGAGATTTTTACAACTTGATGCAGTTTTGAGCAACCTGCTCCAGCTTTTGACACTAACCCTGCTTGGAGTGGGAGCTGGGCTAGGTTCTGTGACATTTGGGCTTAACTTCATCCCCTTACTGGCAACCAAGATGAGACAGAAATTGTGGGTTTCCCACTCCTTCCCTCCTCTGTAGAAAGGAACAGTGGGGTGGGGGAAGTGGTGTGGTCCCATCTCAGTACAGCCAAGGCGGTCCTTCCTTCCTGTGAAACATCCTTCCTTCCTTCAGTCCAGGGAGTACAAGGGGAAAAAGAACACATAAATAACAATGTGAGGGAGCGAGGTTACCCAGCCATGCCCTGGAAAAGTGCTGGAGGGAGACCCTCTGCTGCCATTTATGGCTTATGCTCCATTTTTTACTCTCCCCTTCTTAAATGTGCTGTAAGAATAGCATATGCCCTCTTGGCTCTGATCTTCGTTTAGGATGGGATTCAGATAAATTAATGCTTGGCATTAAGCCTGCAGATTCTCTCATTAGCTTCTTCTGTAATGCCTGCAGGAATACATGTGCTTCAAGAGCAATAGAATTTGTCTGTCTTGTGTCCAGAGTACCTGTTGTCCATTGTCCATTAGATACCAGTGGACTTAAAAGCAAATGCAGGCTGCCCAGTAGAACTGCCTTTTTCTTGTTATTACAGGGTATTTCAAGATTGTTGGTTTTCTAGCAGCATAAAACTGAGAATTTGGAACCTGAGAATTTTCCCATCATAGTCATGAATTGGTTGGCATCTTTAACTCTTTCATGCCCCATGGACAAGAGGCTGGTAGGAGCTGGATGAACTTTGAAGCTGGTGATGTATTCAGCCCTGTCTGTGGGAGAAGTACTGCTCAGCACCTTCCTGCTGAAAATACTGTCCCACACTTCTGACCCCAAACAGCTTCTTAGCTGTGTACTGAAGGAGGCAGCTGGATGCTCAGGATGATCTTCTCCCTGGGAAGTTATGGCTGTTTTTCTGCTGTGTCAGTGCCCACCCTAATCAAAGGAGTCACTTTATGCAAGCGAATGGGGAATAATTCTGTCCTGTTTCTGGGAAGAGGGAGCAGAGGCCAGGTATCGTTCTGCCATTTCTTTCTGCATTAAGGAGAATCCCAACAGTGGCTGCTGAATCCCCTGGCCATTCACCAGACCTTGGACCTCTAATTCATGGAGACCATCAAATCTTCCATCACAGCTCTTAGCTCAGAGCAGGGTCTGTAGTGCACTGCCTGCCAGTGCAGTGAGACGTGCTCACATTTTTGGCCCATTTGCCCAGTTTCTGGCGCAATGCTGTATGTCTCGTGTGTGAAATGCCCATTGTCCTTTTGAGATGCTCAGCCTGCAGGTGAAAATACTCTGTCCATAAATTCATCAAGGGTTTTGAGTGGGCTTTTTTCAATGGCATGACTGCATAGTGTCATAACACCATCCTGGCAGCTTGTCTTGGATCCTCCCTGTTGTCCATGGAGCATTAATTTTGAAGTTAATGTGTTTAAGTCCCCACAGCTACAAGTGTGCTCTCACAAAGGCAGCGTGTTCCTTAGAAGATCCAGGCTGTGACCTGTTTGTAAATGTTATTTTATTTACTTTTTTGTTACCTGAGGGTATTTTCAGCAATAAATTGAACACAAAAGACTCCTCTTAGAGTCTTCCAATCCACCTAGCTGTCTTCATTGAATAAATCACACTTAAGAGAGTGACATAAGCTCCTGAATACCTCCTTTCATTTGACTTTGCACTTACCAGTGAACAAAAAAGATATCTTCTGAAGCTGCAGGGTGAGAGCTCAGAGGGAAAAAAAATCCTGTTGTTATAAGGCAGTCCAAGATCACAGTTAACATTTGTGGTATAGCCAGAGGACAGGGTACCTGGGAGTTTCTGTTGGGTGGCTGTGAAGGATTTGGAGATTACTTGCAGTGTGTTAGCCAGCCAGCCTTCATTTACCTGTGCATTGTGAAATGCTGTACGTGAGGTCCACCTAGTTCAAATGACTTCGGGGAGAATCACGCAGGCTTTGGCTGCGTTGCTGCCCGCCTGTGAGTCAGTGCGTGGGGTGGGTGGGGTATCCACTGCTCCTGCACTGCTAATGGCAGGGCTTTGTGCTGGAGCGTCAAGCCTCATCTTGCCTGCCTGCTGTCCTGCTGGCTCCCGGCCCATGAGGGGCTGGCTCGGCTCAGCTGACTGCTCCCCACAGAATACCTGAGCACCTCTGGAAGAGACCCCGAGCTGGTGATGGAGCCTCGGTTTAGTAATAGCACCCAAGGTCTTGCTTTAGAGCAGAGTGCGGATTTAATTGATTGCAAAAGGAGCAGATGGAAGACAGTCTCTCATCCCTGTGCCGAAAGGTTTGCTTCGAGCCCGCAGTGATGCTGCTGGTGAAGGGGAGTCCTGCAGCCGGGCTGCATGGTGTAACCCAAGCCGGTCAGCCTTCATGCCAGAGGCATTTCAAATGGCTGACCGATTCCTCGTGCCAGCGGTGTTAACCCCTGCTGTTCCCCAGCTAGCTGTGCTGAGGGATGCTGCTAGTCTCTCCCCTTTCTAACAAATGCTTGTCCAAAAGCTGCAGACTCATACAGTGGTTCTGGTGCCACTGGGCATGTGAGCACGCATGTGAGCTGCTGCAGTCCTGCCACTGCCTGCATGCGTGCAGTGCACTGCAGGCTACTGTAAAGATACAGCCCTGCCACTAGAAGTTTACAGTTCAAGTCTAAACCCTGGTTTGCTCTGGGAGCAACAGCAGTGGCACCTGTAACCTGATTCATCTTCCTTGGCTTCCTTGGGGGCCCTTCCAAAAGTCTGCTTGCTGCTAATAGCAGCCTTCATTCAGCCCTGTGCGTTTTGGCTGCAAGCACAGGGCAGGGCAGGCTGCTGAGTGTGCCTGCTGAACCACTGCTGTCCATACATCCCAGTGCAGTGTCCTAAAATGGTGCCAGCAGTTTCGTCTTCTGCATCTGCAATATGTGGGGCAAGTGTTGAATTTGAATCGGGGAGGCTGTGTCAGATGTCAGCTAGGCCAGGGCAAGCTTCTTGCAGACAAGCCAAGGGAAACAGCAGTGTACCCTGAAAAGGGGACACCCCCCCCCCCCCAGCAAGAGCAGCCTTCCAGAGACTTGGGGTAAAACTTTTCCTGATTTGGGGGATTTTGATGATCATGTTTCTTTCTAGTGGCAGGGCTGTTCTGTTCAGTGGGTGGATAGCAATGCTAATGATTTATAAAGTAGACTACAAAAGAGCAGTTAAAACTGGGCTTATGCTTGAATATTGAATTTTATCAGAGTAATTAGTCCTAGATGTCTGCTGAGCGTTATTGAGTTAAAGGGCTATTAGTAAAGATTAATGAAAAATTAAAATTTAGACATTTAAATCTGAATGATAATTTTTAATTCAGTTCACATTTTATTTTCTTGTGCCATCTGTCTGAGGGCCTGTGCAGTGCCTGCTGGGCCTGCTCAGAATGAGTACCTGTGTGCAGAGAGTAGAAGAAAGTGCAGGGCAAGGTGGGTAGAGAGGACAGGGTGCTTTTCCTGAAATGTAGCTAAAAGTTGGCTGTTTGTCTAAGCTGTTCCAGAAAGATTTTCCCTACTAGTACTAAGGAGTGCTAGAGGACAATCCTGAGCCATGGATCACCATCATCAATGCTGCTTTTTGTTTGTACAGTTCTTGGCATGGCTTGGCCTGGACCTTCCCAGACATCTCCTGGGGATGGCATAGGAGTTAGCAAGGGCTGTCCCGTTTAG
Source organism: Buteo buteo (assembly GCF_964188355.1). NCBI lineage: Eukaryota > Metazoa > Chordata > Aves > Accipitriformes > Accipitridae > Buteo > Buteo buteo. The sequence goes on from NC_134186.1 coordinate 8,442,332, forward strand.
AGGCAAAGCAAGTTTAATAGGGCAGGGGGGCTTGTTCCATACTAGTTGGCCTTGGGGCAGAGGACAGGCCTAAGCAAGGCTCACATGCTGATATAGGTGTACCCCTAAGTGCTCTCTTTGGTCAGCAGGATGACAGTGCAGTCTCCAAGGGCCATTCATCCACCCAGCCTTAGGCAGCAAACTGGGATCAAGTGAACAGTTATCTGACAGTGCTGCCCACTTTCTTTTTTTTTTTTATCTGTGGAGGGTGCCTGGACCCTTTTATATTGAATACGCAGCTTTAGAAGGCTAAGTTTTGGGGACACAGGTACTGTCCACGGAGATGGGCTGTTCAAGCAGACAGCTAAGCCAGGTTCTTTCCTCAAACCATACAACGATAGGCCTGGGTAGGACCCTGAGGTCAGGCAGTTGAATTTCCCAGTGCAGGAGAGCTGGGAGGGATGCCAAAGGGCTGCTCTGCTCACCTTTGGTTTTCAGTGGCTGCTTGGCTACCTGTGATGGTGTGGCACTGCAGCTGAGCTGGGCACTCGGTGCTGAGGTTGTGCTCTCTGCCATGGGTGGCTGAGCCCTGCATACAGGTGGGCTGTGAGCGGGACATGGGAGTGAGCCAGCAAGGAGCAGCACAGGTGGCTTGTAAGGAGAGCTGTGCCTCCGAGCCCCATACAGCACTGTGGTTGCTTCTTCAGTGCAGCATGGAGCTGCCTGCTGCCTCTGGCTGATTCCTGGATAACGTGGTGATGCCTTGGTGATCCCTTCATGTGGCCATGTACTCCAGAGTGCGGCCCTATAGCTGAGCCCTGAAGACAGTATTGTGTCTCAGGCCCCAAAGTCCTCAGAAAAACAGAAAAATTACTTCATCTGCTGTGTGTACAGCTCTTCTCTTCATGTGTCCAGAGCCTGACTTGCCTTTTTCACAAAAGATGGCCTTGTATGTAGGTGGAAGCTTGCTCTTACCTCTGTATTTGCTTTCTACTGTGAGTCCACCCATTCCCTGTTTAGGTGTTTCACTTGCCTGTGGTGCAGGACTTGGCCTGGGGTGAGTTTTGGTTTGGGTTCTGAAGGATTTTTTCTGTTCATCAGGTTTATCCTCTGTTCTGGGCTCACCATTGCTCTCAGCTTGGTGGCATGTCTGTGTTGTCTCAAGTCTCCTTTCCACTCCACTACCCAAGCTGGTAATGAGACTGCTTAACAGACTGAATGGAGGGGTTATGCTAGGAAAACCATAAGAGAGGATAGATCACTGTTTGTCATATTATTATATTCTCTCCCCAACAACCATTGCTGGTGATGTTCAGAGACAGATTTTGGGCTACACAAACCTTTGCCTGACCTCCCTTAGGAGTTCTTACCATCTCTCTTTTATTATTGAGAAAGCTTCTCATTTACACACTGGATCAGGGGACAATTTCAGAGAGTCCTGGGCTTTCTGGCTCATTGTGGTTTCATCTAGACTTGTGTTTCCCTACTCTGCTTATGGGAATCCATGTGGGAGACAGTGTCAGAAGCCTTAATAAAGTCAAGATACCTTATGTCTACTGCTTCTTCAGTTGTTCAGTGTAACTGTTACCCAGTTTAACAAGGGTTAAAGAAGTTACCAGCACAGCTATGAATTTGAATGTCCCAGTTCTTTCTCCACTTTCACAAACTTACATTCTTCATACTTCAGACTCTGCCTTCAGCTTGATTTTTGAGATGAGAACCTCCCTAACCTGGGATCGGTCTCCTTTAACAGATTTTAGGCTAGTTAGCAGGATTATATGGTGCTCTTGATGATGAGCAGAGTCTTGTTCACTGAGGCTGGCACAAAACTACCTACTTTAAAAAAAAAACCAAAACCAAACAACAAATTGGGTTGTTAAATAATCTGTTGACAACTCTGTCTTGGGTTGTGACACAAGACCAGAACATTGCCTCTGTGAAATTACATGTTGCTGCCTCCTTGCAGGGCCTCCACCTCTGGGCAAGTGTGGAGTCAAAGCCCTTCTGAAACAGCAGATGCTGAACAACACAGAAGTGAGCACAGACCTACCCATGTCCAGCCCCAGACTGCGTATTCGAGTTGTATAGCCATGCACAGTCCTCTTGGGATTTAAAACACCAAGGACAGGAGCAGGTCACCTGTGTCACCTTGTGCATCAGCTTCAGGATCAGAGAAAGATGCTGGGTTTGCTTTAGCTTCACCTTGTAGCTCTGCCCTCCTCCAGGCGTGTGCCAATGTGTGCCTGAGATGAACCCATTCTTTACCCTTACTGTCAAGCCGTGCTGTTGTGCAATGTGGGATCCAAGGTTTTTAAATCTGGTCAAAGTCATAAAGCGAAGCATAGTTGCTGCTTTGCCTGGCTTTCCAGAGAGGGCAGAGACCTGTCAATGAAGAGCCACTATCCATGGTTTCCACCTCTGCCATAATCCTTGTTTCACCCAGCTCCTGATGCAAATCTAGCAGGACAGATTTTTTTTTTCTTTGTTTTGTGATTATAAGCTGGGCTTGACTTTCCTACCCAAGGCCATTATATTTGTCCTGGATGAGACTACAAGTGTACCTAGCCCAGTATTTTTGTAGTGGCCAAGAACAGGGCCCTAGGGAAGAGAGCAGAAACAGGGAAAACCGCGGTAAGTAGTTCCTGTGTGCTCTCCCAGCCTCTGGCCCCTTGTGGCACAGGCACTTACAGAGCTGGATGTGGCTTCTGTGGATTTACTAACCCTCAAAAGACATCTGTGGTGTTACTTTATCTGTTTCCCCAAACCCATGGAAACTTTTAGTGTCCACAGCATCCTCTGGCAGAGTCCAACAGCTTATCTGCATGCCATGAGGAGCAGCATCTCTCCTTGTTTGTTGTGACTGCAAAGTCAGTGAACGTTTGATCATATCCCTCTTCTCCAAGCTACTCATAATTTTATAGATCTGTCATATTCCTCCTAGGTCATTTCATTTTCCAGGTTAAACAGTTCTCGTTTGTCAGTGATTTCCTCTGCAGAAATCATACTTTTGACCATCTTTTCATATCTTTTCTAGCTGGCAGCAGCGGCTGAGATGGGACCAGAACTGCAAACAGCTTTGGAGATTCTGGCACACAGTGGGTTGATACAGTGGCAAATTAATGTTTTCCTTTTTTTGTGCTGTACTTATCTCCTAGTAACTCATAGTGTTAGACCTGATTTTTGACCACTGTGGAACAATGAGCTGGTATTTTTCTGAATGGTTGTGGTAAGCTGAAAGCTTGCTATTTTACATGTAAAGTTAGGATTTTTTTTTCCATGTCTGTAACATAATGCTGATCTACACTGAATGTCATCTGTCCTTTCCCTGATGAGACTTGGAAGGTCCTTACATAGGTCTTCAAAGTTAGCCTTTGTCTCTATGACCCCGAGCTCAGAGTGTCTTCAGCTGCTTTTACTAATGTGGTGGAGGAATGCATGGATGTGGGGTGGCACCGAGGGCAGGTCCTGCATTGCTGGTGTCACGTGGGGGCATGAGCTTCTCTGGGAAGGTGTGAGTTCAAAGTTGAAGTGCAGATCCAGGAAGCTTGCTGGAGGTAAACCCATTTCTGCTGAACTGCTTATGTAGGTGGGAGCTAATAAGAGCTCCGTCACCATTTTCCTTAAGAAATGCTGCTGGCAGCTGTGTGCAGTCGGAAGTCTCACTGATGGAGAAATGGTGCCGCCTTCTGCTTCTTCCTTCCTTGCTCCTGTGCTGCTCACTTTCACCCTTGTTCATACCTTGTACTCCTTTGTGCTGGGACAAACATTTTTCTGTCCACTATTTCTTACCTTAATGAGGTTAACTTTAGCCTAGATAAGTCCTGCATGAATGTGTGGGATAGGAGTGGTGAGTGTGCGTAGCAGGGGGGAATATGCAGCTGAGAGTGAGAAGGCATCTGATCCAAGTCAGCCAGCAGACACTGCTCCAGCAGCTGCAGTGTTAGGACGGTTTGGAACATCCCTGAGCAAGCAGCAACAGACCCAGTACTTGTTTAAATGGCTGAAGCAGAACAAAGTGTAGGAATCCAAATTGCAACGCAAGCAAGGAAACTCGTGTTTTCATCAGATCATGGACCTCAGGAAAGACAACTTGCAAACCTTGTGACCAACAGGCAGCAGAAGAAAGAGGGCCTGGGGGAATCCTTGAACAAATACTATCAAAGGGTACCTCCTTGGGCAGACTAGCTCAAAAAACCTGGAAAGTGCCAGCTTCCTTCTGGAGTGTTATTGTACAGTCTGAGGGCCAGAGAGCCATTGCTGTGGCAACAGATTTTTCAAATGCTGCTTTATTTTGGTGGGATGTCCAAAAAAATGTTGAAAATAGGCCATGGGACTAGGTGTGCAGCAGTGCATCAAAAGACCAGTCAGGGCTGCTGGGGAAGTCCAATAGCAGTGGGCTGGGGTTCAGTGTGATGCCCTACAGCCTTTTTTAGGTGAATCAAACATGCCACTGTGGCTTTCAGAGTTGCTTCCTGGCAGCAGCAGGCAGCCTTGGACCCTGCACTCCAGGATGATTAGCAGAGCTGCTGCTTTCTTCCGAAATACACTTCAAACTATGAGGACAGCAGCCCTGCTGGTCCTAAAGAAAAAAAAAATTGGGGCATGCATTAGAAAGCTAGGAGCATGCACTGTCACGTTGAACACTGGGGATAGCTGGGACTGTGTGGGTGGGGATGAGAGGTGTATCCCGTTGTTCTGTAATTGCACTGTTGAACAGCACACTGGGAGATGTTAGGGGGTTGTTTTCTGCTTAGTATCCCCACATGGATTTGCTCTGCAGCCACACTGCTGTCTTGGCCCTCAGACACTGGTGCAGGCATGAAGTGTAGCTTCTTTTGGGCCTGTATGCTTCCTTTTTCCAAAACTCTGCTCTGTCCCAGCTTTTGAGATCTGCTGGGAGTTTGCTGAATTGCATTTCTGTGCCAAGGCTGGGCAGGCACACACACAGTCTGGTTGCCTGTCTGTCCTTTCATTTCTGTCCAAGGCAGAAAACAGATGGTTCAGTAGCTGCAGTGGTTCAAGGCAGTCAGTAGCTATGGCAACTCCCCAAGCTGTTCTGGTGTGGGTGTAAGGGAGCTAAAAAGCTTTCGTTTTAGCACTTAAAAACTTAATTGATTGAGTTCTTCCAGGAAGAAAGTCACAAGAATAACCAGTTTTCTGTGCTACTGGGTCCATGAACTCATTTTCTTGGGAGGGCTTTTGGAGCAATCCCCAATTTCTGCAGGGTTTGTAGGGATCCATGTGGAAACATCTGAATGGCTGAGCCAGGCTTTTGGCCAGGAAAGCTCACAGCAATCAAAGGAGTGTTCCTGCAAAGGAGTTGGCTGGGATGTCCTTCCACCACTCTGTTAAGGAAAGTGGAGTATACTCTGTATCAGACAGGGTGCAGAGAAACATATAATACCCTATAGTTTTCATGCCAAGAGGGATATATCAGTGCCCATATGGTTTTCAGGTATAATGCTAGGAAGAATGTGAAGGTTAAAACTGCCTACACCTGATGAAAAAAATGATTCAGAGATGATTATGAGTACTGGAAGCTGATCTTATTAGGTATATCGTACCAGGGATGCCTTTCCCAGCTCTGTAGATGATTGTGTGGGTTTATGCTTTTGGGTACTGAGCCCATTTGTAGTGTGGGACTTGTCAGATGTGCAGTGTTAGTCCTATCTGACTTGGATAGGTGTTTGGGATGGGACAGTACAAGAGCCCCAAGAAGATGGTAAGAGCTCTACTGGATGAGAAAAAAGGTTTACCTACCCCATATCCCATGTCCAGCAATGGCTAGAAATGGACTCCCAGAAAGGAGGATAGGGACAGGGGAAGTGTGCAACGATGCAGGCCAGAGGATTCTCCCAACCTCCAAGTTTTGGCTCTGAGACTTGCTGAGCTAGGAGTGGGTCCCTGTCTCTGCATGTATGACTTTCATAGAAAAATCCCTCAATTTGTCTAGTTGCTGCTTAATGAACCCACAAGGACTTTTAGCTTGCACAACATCCTGCAACAAGGAGTTCCCCAGTGTAACACCATGTACAAGCAGCAGCAGGGCACTGAACAGAATGAGCCCAACCAGAGATGAGCAGAAGGCAACAGGATGGGAAGAGGGAGTGAAAACACTAGCAGGAACAGGAGCCAAGCATGACAGAAGAGGGTGGAGGGAATAGAGCCATGCTTGAAGGGTAAGATTTGTGGTGGCCAGATGAAGAGGTTAGAAGAGCAATTGTAGGAGTCAAGCTTGTTAAACTGACAATGTGCAAGATAGGTCTGAGAAGAGCTTTTACTGTATGCTAAATATCTGGGGAAAATGGAAGTTTGAGAAGCAGAGAGGTAGACTGAAGTGATGTGGGAGAGAAGAAAAGGAACAGAGGAGAGGGCACTGTAGGTCCCACCTCGGGCACCCAAGGTGCCCATCTCCACAGCATCCTAGCTGTACCAGCAGCCAAAAGCAGATGTAGAGGAGAAGCATGAGAATAGCTAATATACACTATGATTTCCCCCCTGCCCACTTGCAGGGACTTCCTGAGTGATAGGACTTCGTGTTCTTTGCATTCAATGATCTTTGAAATTTTTTTCCATGAATTTTTCTAATAATTTTCTGGATCTTTGTAAACTTTGGCATCCATAATATCCTGCAAGTGGTGATTTCCATGGTTTTGCTGCTTGCTTTGAACCTCCCCACAGTCAATCCAGCTGATGCCCATCCGTTTGTGTTTTACGCATGGCAGCAAACATCAACTTCCTCTGTTCTTCTCCTGATTTTTATGGCTCTGTATTAGTAACTCCTCCCCCCATCAGCTGTCTCTGTTTCAGACTGGCGAGGCTGATTCTGGGCAGTCTCCTTACATACAGCTTTTCTGAGATGGACAAGCCAGAAGCCCGCAGTACTTGAGACTGAGCAGTAGTTTTCCCTCCTGATTTACATTCCTCCTCTAATACTCTGTTTGGTTTTTGTACTGCTGTTAACATTGAACCAATGTGTTCATAAATACTGCAGTATCCCTGAGGAGTACAAGGCCCCTTTCCTTGAAAGGGGCAATGCTGGAGAATTACAGATAAAAAACAATGACAACTGGGTACAAAGTAGACAACAGTAATAGACAAAATGCTGGCCTCGTGGCAGGACAGTTGGGAAACTTCAGTTAGTCTGAGGCTTCTAAAGTCTGGATCCTGTGGCTTTCAGCCAGCCTGTGGGTGGTTCAGCTCCAGGCAGCACCCTGACGCTAGCACATGTTACGGGGGTGAAGTGTTGGTGACAAGCGTGGTCCCTGAAGCCCTTGCAATGCTGAGCCTGACAGAGGTGGGGTGGAGGGATGGAGGGGTGAAGGAGGTGGAAGACCTCCATGTCCAATAACTATTACAAAGGCACTACTGAGCGGAGGCTGCTTTTCCCATGCCGTTGGCAGGATGCTGCCAAGTTTGTGACTCGCTGGAGAGATGCCCGCATAGTGTTTGTGAAATCAAATGTGACAGTAAAATCTGTTTCTGAGGACAGTACAAGTAGCAGCATGGGACACTGCACATCAGAGAAGAAAAACATCTTCCTCAGCTTTGATTCCAGTGCAGGATGAGGCGTTTTACTTGAAACAGTGTGCAGAAGGCAGAAAGATAATTCTTGAGATCTATGATGTGATGAGGTCCCCAGCTGTCCCACCAAGTCTTCTGCTTGCCTACAATACAGAAAAATGTGTTGCTGAATTCAAATATAAGGCAAATGTAGAGCTTGTCAAAATAGGAAACTTGTCTACTGCATGTACAAGGCATTTTTTGATACCGGGCAGATAGGAGCAGCATGCTGAGGGGCTTTGAAAGTGTCAATCCATTTCTGATCAAGAGCTCCAGAGTACAGGTAGCATCCTCCTTGCCATGGCAAGGATGCCACCAGCTGCAGGGCTCTGTTTGATGCTTGTGCAGGTTAACACCATTGTGTATTGCTGGAAGGAAGATGCTGCACTGAGTCACCGAATGCTCAGACCTGGTCTCAGTGAGCCTTTACTTGTGAGTCTTTCCAGTGGGAGGCAAGCAGTGATTTTGAAGGGGAGCCAGAGGAGAGCAGTAGCAGCTTTGTAGAGAAAAGCAAAATCTCTGCTGTGCACAGTAAAGCAATAGTGACTGTGTCTGCTCAGACCCCAGTGCTGATCAAAGCATCTGCTGTGAGCAACTGGGAGTGGCTTTATGCTCTGCTTCTTTCACATTGGCCCTGCCAGCTCCATGTAGAGAAATTCCTGTTATAATGCCAGGAGCAGAGCAACACTGAGGAGTTTGGTGGGCGATCAGAGTGTTGGTGTAGGGTCGGTGTGACTTAGTGACATCCCAGATCCTCTCCTGCATCTGCAGAGCTGCTGCAGTCTTCCACACTTGCTGTAGATGCTATTGGTGTCTTTGTTTTAGTCTCCTTGAACATTGTGGTTGCTGTGGTTATTTTTGGCTGCTTTCTCTTTATTTCACATGTCTCTAGTCTAGCATTGTATTAGTCAATATTCAAACCACTTCCAGATTGTTTAGCTTGTTCTGACTTTGAAAATTTCCTCTCCAGCTAGATGCAGATGTTTCTGAGACAGTTCATCCCTCAAAATACAGACATCCCTAAAAGTCACTTGGCATTTTGCCTTTGTGTTCAGTGGGGCGAGGGTGCCCCCTTCCACACCCTGTGTAAGCAAACACATCATCTGCCTCTCTTCAGCTGCCCCAGGAGGTTGTTAGGTGCCTGCAGGTGGCATGCAGGGATGATGACACATAGTGGACTCTGGCTCTTATTTAGTCTGAATATCTTGTTTTATACCCTTTTTTTCTCCTGTTCCCATGACTATGTGTCATTGTGTGGGGTCAAGAACCAGGTGCTGGAAGGAGCTCATAAAAGGCAAAATCAAATTAAGAAAAACTTTCCTTCTGTCTCTCTTTAACTTACTGAAGGCTCTGGCCACGGAATCCTCATCTGCTGCAATCTGTGACATCCATGTCCTTTTGCTATATAAGTGGCAGAGAAATTTTGCTTTACAAATGAAGAATGGCATGCTGGACACCTCCCAGCCCATTCCACCCTGGGGCAGGGAAGAAAAATCCCACTGATGCTCTCACCATGTTGAGCTATGATACAAGCATGAATCGTCAGCAGCAGTACCGCATTTGAGCATGACACGTTCACAGTCCCTTGCATATGTATGCAACACCAGAAACCCTTTAATTAAAACTGCAGATGTCCATGCACACAGGGCAGAATCCAACAAACACACCTAACCTATACTTCAGGCAGAAAAGTATGCATTAGAACCATAGCGTAGTCTAATCAACTCCCCCCTGACCTGCTTGGCTATCTGGGACTGCTGAGAGGACCCCCACCTTGCTACCTCAGGTTTTGCTGATGTATGTCTCCAGAGCTGTCCTTCTGCTTGAAGTGACTGTCAGCTGCCTAATGCAATTAGAATACATATTCTGGAGACCTGTGTTGCCTAAGGCTCCCTTTCCCCAGGTGTGTGCAAACACTCCCAGCATTGTGTTCAGTGCAAAAATACAGTTCCCACGGGTATTCTAAGTAATAATTTAGCAGAAAACAGAACAGGGAAGATCTAAGCTCACTCCAGAATTTGGGGAGGTGGAAGGAGTAGTACCAGGTGTACACTCCATCCACAAGAGCATGGACAATAGCCCTACTCTGCTCCTGCCCTGAAACCAGACCAGCTGTCAGCTGAGGGATGTAAAACCCTTAGCCTGTGTGGATTTGACAGTGTGGAGGACCCCAAGGACTCCAGCTACAATGGGGCAAATTGCTATTCTTATCTCTGATTATAGCTGTGTTTGAGTCTATTGATGTTCTATTACCTGTGATGAGTGCTGCTCTCCAGGGTCTACTGGAAACCCCTACAGCTTCAAGAGCAAAAGAAGAAATGAATAAAAAGTGGCTGTAGGCCAAGGCATTAATAATTCTCATTCATCTTTAGGATTGGGTAAGGCTGGAACTTAACTTATATGATGTGGCATCACCCTTTTGATGGTGAGTACTGTGGAAGACCAGCAGTGCTGTCACTGGCAGCCTGGGCTCCCCCAACCACAGTGAGGGATGTTGCACTATCAGTATAAAAGCATAAGTGAAAAGATAAAAAACCAAAGATTAAGTGCAAAATGTGCTCGTGAGAGATAGCAGAGTCTTCTAGCGCTCCACAGACATGCATGGCAGCTGGCAGCATTTTTATCTTGGCATAGCAGAGAGCACAGTAGGAGTGGGTGCCAACAATTATTCCCACATGGTCATGTTGGGCACATCCTGAAACCCAGAGCAGTGGGTGCTTGTGGGACTCTTACCAATAACCAAATCAGAGCAAGGAACGTGGCATGTAGGGTAAGATGCTTCTGTGCATCTGGAGAGGAACAGTGTCACAGTCCTTCTGGCAGAGGTTATCTGTGTAGGTCTCAAGTCATAGTCATTTAATTGCTCTTCCTGAAATACAAGATGGTTATCTCCTAATTCATAAAGTGTTTCAGCTAGCATGAATGTTTCTAGCTAGAGGTTTTTTGCCTCCATGCACAGCTGTAAATTGACTGTGTGTGTTTTGTGCAGACAAGATAATACAGTCCCAGTGGAAGATTATATCCAATGATGCTGCTAAAGAAATGTTTTCCTAAAACTGTAGATAAAGATGAGCAAAACTGAGTGTGCAGAAAAAATTAAATTTAAGAACATGAAGGGTAATTGAGAGTTATGAAAGTACTCTAGTAAATGTCCTGGATACTGAATTCTTACAGCTGTTTTAACAGGATGCTGTGGCCAAAAAAGCAGGGTAGATTTAGATTAGATGTAAGGAAGAAGTTCTTCACCGTGAGGGTGGTGAGGCACTGGAACAGGTTGCCCAGAGAGGTTGTGGATGCCCCCTCCCTGGAAGTGCTCAAGGCCAGGTTGGGTGGGGCTTTGAGCAACCTGGTCTAGTGGAAGGTGTCCCTGCCCATGGCAGGGGGGTTGGAACTAGATGATCTTTAAGGTCCCTTCCAACCTAAACTATTTTGTGATTCATTTTATGATTTAAAACCACACAGAGTCAGAAGAGCCCTGAAAGACAATCTGTACTATACAGGGGGAGGATGCAATTGATAATGATAAATACAAATAAAGTTAGGAGATACACGCACTTGTTGAGGAGGACCAGAAAACCTAATGACAAATCCATGGGGAAAAGTAGAATCAGAATGAGTCATTTAAATAGTGAATCCTGGTAAATTCACTGCTGTGTTTGTTAGTAAGTTACTACTTTGAATCACCTAAATTGTGTGCTACATTTCTCTTGTGAAATTGGGTTTCAGCTGCAAGTGCTATAATAAAGAACCTTTTAAATCAAACAAAAATCTTTTCTCCCTGTAGGTATTTACTGGCCACACCTTTTGCCTTGATATTTGCTTTGAATAACAGATAGTTTGAGATTCCCCAGGCTTCCTACCTGTCTCATCGGAAGGGCATTTTTTCAAGAACTCGCATGCAGGATTGCCCTTGTTCTGGTGAAATCAGTGATTTCTTAGAGTTTTAAAGGGTAAAAAAGCATTCATGACTATTTTCTGAGCTTTCACAAAACTTTCTCCAGCTTTTCCCAAACTTTCAGCTTGTGTTTTTGACGCATGGCCCCTGGAGAGAGAGGGACATCATTCCCAGGGGAGACGATTGCCATCCAGATATCTGTGCCTGAGCCCATGTCTAGGTTCCCTTCATCGTCAGTGGGCAGAGTACGATTCCTCAAGGGGTGATTCTTGTCCTGTGAAAAGTCCTGTGTCCCTGGGAAGGTCAGATGAAGACACTTGAGCATCTTTTTCTCTTTGAATCTAGAAGATTCAAGAGCAATTTGTAGGTGTCTCTCTTGCTCTGTGTCACTACTTAAGCAAGGTGAGATGTGTCATACTTGGGTGTGTAAATACACAGTTCAGTACTGCATACGAAATAATGTAATTTCTTCTGTCATACTTCTAGTCAGTATTTCCTGCTGATACAGCAAAGAGGGTCTGCCTATGAGCTGCAGCAGTACATCAGCTGCTTCTGTGGATAAGATTTCTTTTGTCATCATTTAAGCCTTTTCAGTGTTTCCAGGATATAGCCCTTCAGAGTTTTTGAACCCACTTTATCAGTGACTCAGATGGCTCTGTTTAACTGAACTGTCCTTATTATATTTGCTACTGCCACAGATTTTTTGCTATTTGTGAAAATTATCATGCTATTTTCTTCCTGTGTTTTTTTTTTTCCTAAAAATGTAAAGTAGGGCTAGGATGAGAACTGCTCACTTTCTGGAAAGAGAGAGAGAGAAATCTGAAGTCCATACATCATGTCAGATTGTTTAGTACCTTTACAAGCTGAGCAAGTTATTGCCTTATTGGATTTATTTAACAAGTCCTTTTAAACATCCCCCAACAATTTAATTAGCATTAATAGTAGTCCTAGTGTTTGAATCCTGCACCATTCCTTTTGATATTTTGATATCAGTGACAGATTGCAGAAGAACAGTCAAGAATAGCCAGAGTAATTTAGGTTGGAAGTATCCCTGAAGGTCTCTGGTTCAAGCCCTCACTCAAAGCATGACCAGCTTAAAGCAGCCACTACATCTAAGCTAATATTTTATATTGGCTGATTCCCTTCAATCTTATAAATGTGCACTTTATTTGTAATACTGATTTGTTTAGGTTCTGTTTCCAAGCACTGGGGTTAGTTCTGGCTATGCCAGGAAGCTAAAGGGCCTTCTGCTAGAAGACTTCTTGTGGATACTTTCTCTCAACATATTTGTTTGTAGAAGATGTTGCTTTACGTCTCCTTCTTCTCCTTATTAAGCTAATTAGATTGAGCCTCTTTCATCTTTTGCAGTAAATCATGTCAGCTGGGGAGGTATTGGGGAGTTCGAGGGCTGCCTCTGGTAGAGCTCTGAGTACCTCCACAGATGGAGCCCCACAGCCTCTCTGGGACCCTGGGCCAGTGTTTGACCACTCTCATGGTGTGTGGGGTGGAAAAGAAGTCCTAATATCTACTTGGAATTTTTCTTCTTGCAGCTTGAATCTTCTTTTCTCACTGTGTGCCTCAGAGGAGAGCCTGACTCTGTCTTCTCTATACCCTCCTGTTCAGTAGCTGCAGGCAGCAAAAGGTCTTTGCCTTCCCTTCTGAAGAAGAAGGGCTGAGTAAACCCAATTCCTTCAGTGTCTCCTTGTATGTCCACTGCTCCAGCCCATGGCCATCTTAGTGGCCTCTGCTGGACTCAGCCCGGTACATCTGTATCTTTCTTGTACTGGGCAGTCCCAAACTAGACACTGCAGCCCAGATGTGGCCTCACAAGAGCCAAACAGAGAGGAAGGATCACCTTCCTCAAACTGCTGGCTGCACACATGCTGACACAGCCCAGTCTATGGTTGGCTGCCTTATCCAGAAGGACACACTGCTGACCTCTGTTCAACTTTTCATCTTCTAGGACTCCCCAGATCACTTTCCGTGAAGCTGCTTTCTAGCCATCATCCCTAGCCTGTCCTGGTGCCACAGGAGCATGACTCGGACTTCTTTTTGCTGAGGCTGCTGTCCACTCCTTTCTCCAGCCTGTCAAGGTCCCTCTGAATAGCAGCCCTGCTCTCCAGTATACTGGCCACGCTTTCCCATGCCTTCCAGTCCAGTATTATCCACAAACTCGCTGAGAGTGCACTCCATCCCATCATCTCTGTCGTTAATAAAGACATTAAACGTCATCAGCCCCTGAGGGACACCACTAGTAATTCTTTCATGCAACTAATTGCTGAGTTCAATTTTCTGTTTCATTCAAAGATTTGAGTGTTTCCTCCTAAATCAGGTTCTCCTCTGGGTCTCTGAGCAGCCTCTGACATCCACAGAGATCAGTGACTCAGTCCCAACATGCCTCTCCTGCCCTTTATGACCCATGAGCTGTGACAATGTAGCCAGAGGGTCTAAATCCTGACTCATGGCCCGCACTGAGCTCTTCACCCAGCATTATCCTGTGTAGACACAAAGGCATGTTATTAGCCGTGGTCCAGACTCTGTAGGAACCAGCTTTAGGAGCATGCTTTGGTGGAGCAAGGAGATGGCTAGTTCACCAGTAATACTGGGTCCCTTTCCAGGGATCTGTGCCCGTAACATCCTTCCTTCCTGGTGGAGACTGCATTGGACCACCTCAGGTCACCTCCTGGGGTGACTGTTTCTTCTGTCTGCAGAAGCTCTTTGTCTTCAGGGCAAGGTCACCTCTCTGCACCCAGTTGCTCACTGAGCTTGAGCCTCTGCTGGCCTCCACAGTGGGGCTTCCTCAGGGTACCAAGTGTGTGTGTATATGAGTCCTACTCCATCCAGGTGGCAACTGATGCTGCGGGAATATTTGGGATGTAGAAAAGGAAGGAAAGGGAAGAGCAGTCCCTCTGCCTCACCCCTCTGCCCACACACCTTTGGAGGTAGCTGTCCATTTCCTACCCCTTCCCATGAAGATGAAGGGGGCTGTGGGACTGGTCTCACTGGCAGAGCTTGCTGAGCCACCATGGTCTCTCTGTGGTGAGAAGCCTGTTGCCTGGGAGCCAGAGCTGCCCCCCTCCCGGCTGGCACGACGCTTGTGGGCCACACACAGCCCTCTCTCCTGAGCTCTGCAGAAACAACCTGCAGGAGCTGTGGCCTGAAAACCAGCGGTGCACACCAGCCTTGCTGCCTGTCTGCCTGTGTTACGCTCTGCCAGCTGTGTCCTGGGGAGGAGGCTGCTCTCATTTCCCAACCAGAGGCCGATGCTGGGTTAACCATTAACTCCCTGCTCGGAGGCCTGCTGGGGACAGGGCTTTCTTTTCAGGGTACTGCGAAGCTGCTTTCTTTGGCCTTTCCTGCGACGCTCTGGTGATGTTTCTTGATGGGATCCTGCTGGGGTCTGAACAGCCTTTCCTGTCTGCAGACAGCCACGCAGCAGGGCCGTGGCCCTTACAGTCTGTAGGCAGCGCGAGGGAGGGTGGCCCAGGAGCAGGATGTGATCATGGTGGTGAGGGAGGGGACAGGCGCACCACTGCGCACTGAGATTCCTCTTTGGGTGCTCTTTGTGGTGCTCCTTTCGGCTGCCTGAGGTGCAGGAGACCAAGCAAATAGGCTGGTGATCCTCCCCCCAGAGTGAGGGAGGTCCCTCAGGGGAGGGGTTGCAGGGTGCCTGGTGTGCACCGTGAGTGCCCAGTGTGCGTGGCAGGTGCCTATTGGCAGCCCGGCGTGAAATGAATCACCTTCAGTCAAAGGCTTTGCACTGGGGTGCTGCAGTCTCCCTTACCGGTGCTATCTCCTCCCCACATCTTGCTCTTCGCTTCTTGGCACTGTGACGTGGGAAACTCCCGTTTCCTCTGCAGGGAGTTCCACAAAAATGCTGGAGGCCAAGTCCTGCTTCAAGGCAGACAGCCTGAGCACAGGCGCAGGTCAAAGAGCTGCAGTCACTCCCCTCCCCTGAAGTTTGCAGTAGCCCTCTCACATGTTGGGGATGTGCCCAGGACAGGATGATGCTAATGCTGAGTGCTAAAGAGGGACTTAAGATCTTCCCAGCAGCCATTCTGGCCCACTCGGGTCCCCCATCCTTGCTACTCCCTGCCAAGCACAGAGGGGCTGTTTAAAAAAAAAGCTCTGCCACCTCTGAGCTAAGCTGGGAAGAGATCTACATTCAGTGCATCAGAGGGTGCCCATTTGTTATATTCACTGCTCATCGTCAGCGGCAGCGAAGAGGAGAGGTATAAGCGTTTGCAACTCCTCATCTCCTGGGTGGGTGAGTGGGTGGCAGCTGAGGGCAACAACAGCTCTTGAAACAGGAGGGAGAAACTTGAAACTCCACCAGCAGAGTGTCCTTGGCATATGAGTACAAACCAGGTGAAGATTTCTGCTGAGCATCCTGGGCTGCAGGAGAAATACTGGTAGCGATGGGCAGTGCCAAGTGGCAGCAGATTTCACACCTTCCATCTGCGAGCCAGGTGTGTGGGGGCTTACCCCATCCTCAGTGGCCACCAAATGGCTGGGGGTTGCATTTTCTAGTTTCCAGATCTTGTTTATGGTTCCTGAATCTTCATCTCTAAGGCATCTTCAGGACACTGGTGCAGTGCTGAAAAGAGAGGTTTCTGCTGCATGGACGTGTCCATGCACAGCGGCTTGAGTCCTACACATGCATGAACCTCTGCAGCCCAAGAGCTTGCAAGTAGGCAGCTTGTACTGACTGTTGAGCACTGGGATGAAGGTCTGCCGGTTGTGCACACACCACCTGTGCAGACCAGCAGAGGAGGGCACTTCCTTCCCTCAGCTATTTGGAACAGGCTATTTTTGGAAACCCTCTGTAACCAAAGTAAATGAACTGTGGCTCTTCTCCAGAGTTTCATTTCTCCTAATATAGCACTCAAAAATGTGTTTAATTAAAAAGTTATTTATATAAACATTTATAGTCTAACTTATACATTGAGAATACTTATATTCTGAGCTCTTATATTGATTTTAAACATTTTTTCTTTCAGGGTGAGATTGCCTCTTTTCAAAGAAATAGTAACATACCAGGAATACACAAGGTGTTAAAGACCACACCATTCACCAAGACTAAGCAAAGCTTTCACCTAAAAGGAATAAAAAAAAAACATGGCAGAATTTACAGGTTACAAGGAAACCTCAAATCGGCACTTACGATTCAAATTGCAGAGTCTTAGTCGCCGCCTTGATGAACTGGAGGAAGCAACTAAAAATCTGCAGAAAGCAGAGGATGAGCTGCTTGACCTCCAGGACAAAGTTATCCAGACAGAAGGCAGCAATTCCAGCATGCTGGCTGATGTTGAAGCCCTGCGGAAAAGAGTGCTGAAGATTGAAGGCAAGGATGAAGAAATTAGGAAGGCTGAAGAGCTTTGCCGGTTAATGAAAGAAAAACTTGAAGAGGAAGAGAGCCTCACCCGAGAGCTGAAGTCAGAAATTGAACACCTTCAGAGGAGAATGGCAGAGCTGGAGAAGCTGGAGGAGGCCTTTGGCAGGAGCAAGAATGACTGTACACAGCTGTGTCTTAGCCTCAATGAAGAAAAGAACTTGACCAAAAAGATATCTACAGAATTAGAAATACTTAGAGTGAAAGTGAAAGAACTGGAAGCATCTGAGGACAGGCTGGATAAAACTGAGCAGAGCTTAACGGGTGAGTTAGAAAAACTGAAATCCTTAGCGCTGAGCTTTATCACTGAAAGAAAACATTTTAATGAAAGAGAAAAGCAGAATGAAAAAATAATCCAGGAGCTAACTCAGAAACTAGAACAAAACAATAAACTAACTAGGGCAGATCAAACTAGAAATGCATCCAACTTGCTAGAAAGGTCATCAAATAATCTCCTGGACAGAAATGATTTGAGAATTGAAGATGACTTGACTTCTGCATTGCCCTCTAAGGAGTCCAGGAGGAAGGGAAATGTGGATTACCTGAAACATGTAGAAAATGAAACCAGGAATAAATCAGAAAACCAAAAGAATAAAAATCAGGAAGACAACAAAGTGAAAGATCTCACCCAAGAAATTGAGAAACTTAAAACTCAGATTAAACGTTTTGAATCTTTAGAAGAAGAACTTAAAAAAATGAGAGCCAAAAACAATGACCTGCAAGACAGTTATTTGAGTGAACAGAATAAAAACAAACTCTTAACGGGTCAGCTAGAAGAAATAAAAATGCAAATAAAGAAACAGAAAGATGTGGAGAATGGAGAGGTCGAAAATGAAGATACAAGCCTTTCTAGCAGGGGAAAACATGACAGACCTAAATACAGAGGTGTCACGGCTGATTTGACAGCTGCCAAGCACAAGTCAAGGGAGCTCTCACCGCAGCATCGTCGGGAAAGACTAAGGAACAGAGATTTCTCTGTCAGTAATGACAGCTACAGCCACGGTGGTAAGCAGGTGCCCAGTCCAAGCTTAATGAACAGAAAAGCAGGAAAAGCATCTGGTGCATCTGCCCTTTCAGACACTGCTGTGACAGATACAAAAAGACTGGAAGATAAATCTTTAGTTTCCACTTTTTCTTCTGGTCAGAAGGAAGGCTGCATCACGCAGAATGAGGGGAAGAGATCAAAAGAGCAGCCGTCTGTCCTCAGCCGATATCCTCCTGCTGCACAGGAGCAGAAATCTTGGAAAGCACCTTCCAAACCTGTTGGTGACACAGGCCCAAGATCCAAGGCTGAAAAGCCATCTCAGGTGCTCCGTGGCAACTGCCAAACTGGTGCTGATGCACGGGATGAAAAGTCAAGCAAGGGAGAATCAGTGGCTTCTTTGGCTGAGAAGCTGAAAACAAGTCAGGCAGAAGTCAGTGACTGCTCGGGAGACACGCTGCTCACCAGGGGTAATCACACGTCTTCCAACGGCACAGCTTCGGCACACAGGTACCACCTCTCATCCCATGTGTCGGCATC
This sequence comes from Buteo buteo, assembly GCF_964188355.1. Taxonomy (NCBI): domain Eukaryota; kingdom Metazoa; phylum Chordata; class Aves; order Accipitriformes; family Accipitridae; genus Buteo; species Buteo buteo. Next base: position 8,460,683 of record NC_134186.1, read on the forward strand.
GGACTCCACTGGCTCTACAGCAGAAGCAGTGAACACTTTTGCTGCATCACACAGACAGCCCTCGGAGGGGAGGGCTAAAAGAGCAATAATCTCCCAGGAAAAAGAATTCACAGACACATCACTTGAAAGTGCAAAGCCATCAACACTAACAAAGCGTTCCCATCGCTCCAGGAGTCAAGAAGACATCCTGCAGGTTCTCACAGGTCTTGATAAAGAAGACACAGAGCAGTCTTCAACTTCAGCAATGGATCATGTAAATGCTGGCTTAAAAATGGACTCCAAAACCATCCAGAGTAACCAGGAAAAACTTAATTCAGATGAAGAATCGGGAAGAAGCAAAAAACCAATCACTCAGTCAGATTTTGAGACAAGGAAGAAAGTCAGTTCCAAGCAGTTCTCCAGTTCCAGGGGAGTTTTTAGAGCATCACTTTTTGAAAATGACAAAAACACTGTAAATGATGAAGACTCCACCAAGTGTATAAAACCATCAGATGCCAGCACTGGAGGATTTAAATCCAGAAGGTCGTTCAGCCCAAGAGAAGCTCTGAGATCAAAAGCTGTCATTAAACCTGCAATTGTTGAAAAGGATATGAAGGCAGTCATGGGAGGGACTATTTCTGAGGCAGAGTCAGAAAAACAGAAGTCTGTTTTTAAAATGGTAACAAATAAAATGACAAGCAGCATCACAATCTTCCCTTCTGAGCCAACAGCTTCAAGGACCAGTGGAGATACAGCAGCAAAGGAAAGGCATGTTACCACCAGCAACATCATAGTTGCTCCAAATGAGCCTTCACCAATAACAAACAATCTCCCCACACCCTTCGAGATATCGATTAATAAAAGTGCTCTGAAATTATCTGAGACAGACAGAATTGGAGAGGCAGCACCAAGAAGTAAAGCAGAAACAGTGGTCTCCAGAAGCAGCTTTATGATAAAGACTTCTGAACTCACAGAGAGGAACAACTGTGAGCCACCTTCAGAGACAATCTGCTGGAAGAGCCACGGCTCTTCAGATGCAGCTTCATCTGAAACAAAACATGTCACTGTGAGAAGTTCCTGGAGAACAAGACAAGGCTTACGTTCCCTGGAGGACTCTCAAACCAAAGTGGAGAAAAGCGCAGCTTCCATTACTACAAACATGTGTAGGTCCTCAGTGGACCTCTCAGAAATGGAAGGGAACAGTGCAAGAACAAACTCCCTGGAGCAGACCTCAGCAAGGACCAGTGCCACAGCTAATTCCTGGAGTGCCCCTGAACTGGGGTCCCGAAGGACGAAAAGTAACTTAAGTGCGTCTGAACTGTTGACACGCAGGAGCTATGCAAGTGATCCTACAGCAGCTTCTGCTTGGCACCGGACCACGCTACCTGTAAGTATCCTATGTCAAACACTCTTCTCTTTCAGTTGATGAGCTTTTCCAAGTTGCCTGTTAGTTGTAGGGTGCCTGATTTTAAATTCTTACAGCTTATTTCCTGAAGTGCTGCCCTCTCCCAGCTCCTGCTATACTTCTTGTATATGAAGTACCCTATTTAGACTTCTTGAAATTGGATCCATCTGCTTGGGTCTTGTAATACCATATGAATAACTATAAAGTAGCATTTCATCTTGCCAAGATCAGAGAAGACATAGTCACAGCTTATGTAGGACATAGTGTGCTTTTCAGAGTGGCTTTGCATGGCGCTGTCAACTTGGAGCAGTAATGAAAAAATGATCGAAATGAGTAGATTTTAATAGGGCAGAGCTGTAGCTCTAATGGCAGCTGTAGAGGTATAGCTCCTTTTGGTAAGAACTGCACGGTTTCCCCATGTGTAACCAGACTCTGGTCTGGAAATGCTTCCCAGGCATCTCCTAAACAGATGAGTGGTGGCTGGCTACACAGGGCTGCTCCCTTCTTGGTCTGTGTCAATATGCCACCTGAAAAGAAGCAAGAGCCACAGGGATGGCTGTGTTCTTTTCCTATTCCTTTGGCTGGTACCAGTGAGGGGAGTCCCTCAAAGCTGGGCTGACATACACAGACAGTTGGTCTGGTGAGCTATACTTGCCACCGGAGCTGCAGGCTCCAGCATATTTCAAGCAAGCTCACTCTCACCAAGTGCCCCTCCCGTCCATTAAACCACATACCGGTTCCTGCTGCAGCTCCTGCCTCTGCTTTTACTTAGAGCTGCTCTAAGCAGCTGCTGCCATTGCCAGTCTCCAGGAGGAGACCAGCTGAGTAATCTGACAGGGCTGGTGGCAGAGGGGACAGATTCATAACCAAATGGCTCTGGCATTAACAAAAATGAGGTGGTGAAGATGTGAAAGGAGTTTTACATTTGCAAAACTTCTCTTCCCTTCTCTGGCAATATGAGAAGCACAGAAGAATTTGCATCATTGCTTTGCTTTGCTTTGCAGAGAGTCTTGCCTGGTGTTACGAAGTGCAGGTTGGCCTTCTAGCTACATTTAGACACAGGAAATACATCTTCTCCCTGGCCAGGGTTACTCGTGGGTCACAGTCAAGTCTGTACTTCTCAGAACTGACATGACTGAGGTTGTCCTTTTGCATAATGGCAGCTTATATGTTTGGGAAACAGGAAATCAATCCCTGAGCTTCCCTTTATCCCAGGAGTTTGAATTCACAGCACCCACGACCTTGAGTCTCACAGCTGAAGAGGTTTCCACTTGCAGCTGGGCTCATGTGTGACCAGTCATGGAGCCCTAAAGAGCGAGCACTCACATATTTCTTTCCCATCTTCCCTCTAGCAGCCCACTACCCAGGGCTGAGTGTTAGCTCTGCAGTATGTTCTGCGGATGGCCTCAAGGTCACTGTCAGATCAAATTTGCTAGCTATGCAGTGTGCCTACAACAGCAGCTGAAATGTACCTGACAGACCAATGTGACCTCTGTATGGTCATCCTGGGTATTCCTGATGAATTAGCTGTCTTCCAGCCTTGCCTGCATCTGCAGTGACAAACAGTCAGGAAAGCAACCACATGGTTAGTTCATACAGGGCTGTTGAGTATTGAGTTAGGTATCTCTGTGCATCATACTTTGAAATAAAATCACACACACCACAGAGTCACAAATCTGAATTCTTGGTCATAAATTAAGTATATTTTTATCTTGTAAATGAGGAGCATGAAGTTACCCCGAAAGACTCCAGATACACAGATATACCAGATGTTATACCAAATTTTATGTATTTGGGCAGGTCAAATTATTGCATATGCCCTCGGAAAAAAACCAAAGTATCTGCCTTTGAAGGGTATCTTCAGGCTTATAATATGCCTCATATCACAAGCAGTCTATTTCTGCTGGGATTTGTGTTTCAGTTAAAGATGTAGCTATTTCTCTGGCAGAAGGCTTGGCACTGATCTGTGCTAACTTTGCACGTTCAGCTCTCCTGTGAAGGCATCACTGTCACCTCTTCCCAGCTCCACTATCCAAAGTCTGAGATTGCCTTAAGAATCCTATTTGGGAAACACAGGGTCTGTGCTGGTTTTGCCAAAATACATCTTCCTCTCCTCCATGAAATACTCATGATGTCTGACCATTTGCTGCAGCACAGCAGGAAGCTATAGCAAGCTGGAGGCTTGGCCCCTGCCTCAGCCTGGCCCTCAGGATAGACCCAAACTGAGCACCTGGAAATAATTCTTGCAAGATGCCAAGGCACAAGGTCTAATTTCAGCCTTCCGGTTTTGCACGGCCGATGTAGGCAAATGTCCCTAATGAAGCTACTTGAGGTATCAGCAGCTCTTAGCCATACTTGTGCTACAGAAGCAGCAGCTCCTTGGAGTGCTGCTTTGGGAGACCCAGAAAGCAATAGGTGCTGCTGGATGGATGCTACAGCTTGAGGACCAGCTCCCTCTAGTGCTTGCAGCCAGCCTTTCTCGGGCTCCCATAAAAGCCATGAGGAGATGCAAGACCTCAAGCAGTCATTCTGTTGGGCTTGTGTTTCAGATAACGAAGTTGGTGTTTCTCTGGTGTGATGTTTGCTGAAAATTTGCAATGCCCAAATTAGTCCAAAGCCACTGGCAGGTAGCGAGCAGACAAGCAGGCAGCAATGCAAAATGAATGCACTTAATTAATTTTTCTTGTGGCTGTGACATTAATATGACTGGAGCTGGGCTGTGTGCTGCATGAATTAGGTAAAAACCTAAAGGTAGGCTTTTCTTCAAGTGAAGCTATGCATATCTTCTTATGGTGGGTGGGTCTCATCAAAAAGTCTCCCTGACAGTATCCAGGGATGTGCTGCCTCTTGCCCCTTCTCTGCTTTAGGGACTAATATAAAGTACATCCATCACCATTTCACCCTTGCTGACTCCACATAAGCTTCTACTTAAGCAGTTATGCTACATTAGTGTTCTCATCTTTCCTTGGACCTTAGTTAACTTTGTCCAAGGGTTCTGTTCTGTTTTGTGTGAATCCTGGGGATCAGAGCCTGTTCAGAGCAGCTTCCCGGGTGCTTGTCAGTAACTAGCTAATTGTCCTTTGGGGTGCCATGGATCATGCTGTGCTTCACATGGACCTGGCTCTGGTGCCATACCAGGAGGTACTGGTCTGCATCACCAACACATCAGGGGTAGCCAGCCTGATAGCCCTGGTTCAGCTCTTTACCTACAAAACTCTCTGAGACCAGTGTATTTGGGTTGCTAGTCATAATTGATGCTGCCTGACAGCAGAATGCTCGCTGTCAGGTGCCCAAGGGGATGGAGGTCCTATATGCTCACCCAGGGGCCTTGTCGCTAAAGACAACCACTGTATCAGAAATACAGAGGTGCCTAGCCCTTGCTAAGCTGTCCAGGTCCACCAAGATTACTGCCATTCACTAAATTAAAATTATCACCTCAGTTTTATGAGCAGCCTGGCCCACCATTGTTATCTCTGGCCCGTGGTTGGTTGGAGGTCCCTGTGGGTCCTGTCCCTGTGTTGTGGCTATTCACCAAGGTGCTGCTGCTCACATCTCACAAGGGGGAGGTCAGGTCCAGTGTTTGCTGGATGTCATCCACAGTGGGGCCAGCTCAGGGCAGATGTTTGCCTATCCAGACCCACCAGATGTCACAGCTTCTTTCTGGGAGGCCATCAAAGCCTGGTGTCCATCTCACAGATGCTTTTCTGCCAGGCACAGGGGCTGCTGCCTCTCCCTTCCCTGCTATCCCTTTTGCCACAGGGCAGGGACCAAATCTGTTCCACCAGTGCCCACAGCCCTTTCATAGGGCTGTGCACTGCGTTTTTTCAGCAAACACAATGCCATCCCCAAAGTGAGCAGAGCTGATAAAGCCTTCAGGAGTACAATGCAGCTGTTGCGCTTTGCCCAGTAGCTCATTACAGTATTGCAAGCTCACCATTGTCGTGATTTGTTTTGTTTCTGATGTTGACATGATGGTACCTTACAGTGTGCTGGAACTCGTGGATAAGGAGGTTTTTCCAGCCAGCGACAGCAACAGCAAAAGCACTGCTGGGGAGCTGGAGGGTGACAGGGACTCCTCACCCTCATGACTCACAGCAGGGTGCTGCCTCAGTAAAAGACACAGGTGCCCCAACCAGCCCTAAGGCAGACCGTAGGCATCTGAATCAAAGGGTATGATCCTATAAATGTTTCTGCCAACATTCCAAGAAAACATTAGTGAGTTTAAAAGTGCCATTTAGATGCCTATAGCAGGAAAACAGTGTAGGACACTCCCATATCACATCCTCATTGCCAAGAAAATGGGACATTCAGGTTGCTGGCCACCCCCCACCCATGGTAGAACTCAGAGTTAAAAGTATTAAGAAACTGCTTCAGTCACTAAACCATGGGATTTTCTGCTGATAGTCCGTCATGGATACAAGCACTCTGGGCCCAGCAAGCCATGCAGGTTGAGCACAGATTTGTGCACAGGTCAGTCAGCTGAACAGAAGACTCTGCATCCATAACTTTGATTAAAATTACCGGCTGGTTTAAAAAAAAATATCTTTATGAAATAGCACATAAGTGAGGACATGTCAGAGCTGGCCTTGTGGCCCAAGTCCCTCCTTGCCAAAGGGACTCAAGCCAGCACCTCACACTGCAAACCCAGAACCAGGAACCTAGTGCTATTCCAGACCCTTTCATAGTCCTCGAGTCCCAGCCTTCTTTATTTTCCTTTGCACAGGATGAAAGCAAAGATTTTGCGCCCAGTTCCAGAAGAAAACAATATGGCTCTTCTGAGTACCTCTCACAGGTTGACACACCAGGGAAAAGGCCAGCCACCAAGATGGAGCTGCAGGACCCTGAATCCAACCCCCATGCACCACTGGGTCTCCAAGTGGAGGAGCAGGTATGTGAGTTCAAGGGCCATCCAGAAAAGAGAGTTACAAGGCAAGAAGCCAATATCTGAACTGACCTCCCAGCAACATAACTTAGAGAACTTGTCCAAAGTGAATGTAAATCTTTTATGAGAAATCCAGTCTTACATTAGCACTGCCCAGAGGTATAGTGTCTACTGTATTGCCTTGGTAAATCATTCTACTCCTTTCCTATACCGGTAAAAAAGTACTACCTTATTTTTCTGTTCTAAAAACCAGTTCTTGTTTCAACTAGCTTTATGGCTAAAAACATTCTCCAGGGAATAAGAGGCACTGCCTCTAGTCATCCTGTGGCACACATTGGACAATCAGGGTTGGAAACAAAAACATCTGGAGAGACAGAATCAGAGCTCTTAACTTACCTGCTTCAGCTGGCTGCTGTAGTACTAGGGTGCTTGTCTGCTGCTACACACCTGCTGCTCTTAAACACATCTTTCTGGACACAGAAAGAAGTGGAAAATGGCCTATATTATAGTGACTATGAAAAACTTGTATTCTAGCCTTTTCACAGGGGGGTCCCTTCAGAAGAGATAGGGGTCCCGGCAGACTTTAATTCTTAGGAGCCATGCTTATATCTGTATAAAAGACTTTCTTCCTCTCTTGGCATTCCCTCTTTGCCTGCGCAGCTGCCCAGAGCAAAGTGCATCTTTCCATTTATAGATCACCCACAGCAGGAAATATCTTAAGACCTCAAACCTGTCATCAGTGTATCTTACTGGATGTGCACAGGAGTTGCTAAGTCTTGATGTGAGAGCAGCAGGACTGCCGTGAGGCAGCTGAGAGCCCTACGTAGTCATGCCTCTTGGTGAAGTTGCACAAAATTAAGAGCCCAGAGGAACGTGGTCCAGGATGAGCTTTGCAGACTGGCATTTAGATAGGTAATGTTTGCAGTAGAGAGTAGTGAACTCACACTGTCCTTGGTAGCTGAAGAAAGGGACACCACAGTGATGCTCTGTGTGGTCACCAAGAGGTGTTACCCACAGTGACATTCATCTGGCCATACGCAGACTCCTGTACCTGAGGCTGTGCTGTGCTTCCTTTGTCTGCACAGGCTGGGTCAACAGCAAATAAAAACTTGGGTAAAGTCAGGTCCCTGTAACATACACACCATCCTTTGGATCTTCTGTCTTGCCCAGACCTCCACTGACTGTAACAGGAGCCTGAACACCTTGCATATGGAGATGTGCTCTGACATTAGATCAGCTCCATCTCCTCTGTGTTGTCAGGTGGTGTGCATCTCACTTGCAAGATCCACATGCTGGGTGTGGAAGTGGGTGCAAGGTATGCTACAGTATAAAAAAAGATAATAGACCCTGCCTCTGTGGGGCAGGGCCGGGTCATTCTGTTTTGGGCTTACTCCACTGTAAACTCTGATGGAGCCTGTATCTTCCAAACTGATCCTGCCACTGCTCTCCTCTGCCCCACCATCAGGCTAGGATCCTGATGGGCTTTAGGATGGCCTAAGGGCAATCACAATACCTCTTCCCCAGAGCAAAAATGCTGCAGAGGCAGCTGCCAGTTCTGGTCAGTCTGTGATGCTGTGGGGTTCTCTCTTACAGGGTGCTTTCCGTGCCTGCTGGACAACATCTCGGAGATGAGTTGTATTCCTTTCCACTCAATGGACACGCTGCACAGTGGAGCAAGAGGCAGGACAGTACCAAGCTCACAGGCGTCACACCTGTTTGTAACCTCTCGGGAGGCTTCAGCTAGCCTGAAACCAGTTTTCTAATGCGATTTGCAAGGTACAGGAGCTTTACCAGTGAATTCTTTTTCTTCATTGCCGAAGAGGCAGCTGCAGAGACTTTGCTCAGGGGACTCCCACTTCTCATCTCTGTACCTGCAATCTTAATCTTCTCCATAGGATGATAGGTCTGTCTCCATATGGAAACCTTGACTTGCATAGCCACTCTGAATGATGGTACTCCCTGGACAAGAGAGAACTTCTTGTTAATCACTTGCATTTAGACAAGATCCCAGAAGTATCCTTGTGACTACAGTCCACCAGCCCATGACAGCAGTCCTACATGGCTCCACAACTGAAAGCTTACAGTTCCTAGGGAGAGTTTGCATTCTCCCAATACACCCTTATTGGCTTGGGTTGTGGTCACCTCAGTACCTGTGTTGCCAGTACCCTCTGCCTCTAGGCAGGAGGAAACCATTCCCCACTGGTTGCTTACACATAAGAGGGAAAGAGAGCAGAAAATGTTGTTTAGAAGCAGTTTCTTCCCTGTTGCTGTCAGTCTCCACAACAAGCTTTGCATGACCTACTGATCACCAGCTGAGATCTTGCACGAAGAACTCATCCACTGAGCCAAACCAACAGCAGTTCACACAGCAGTGAAACTTCCTCTTGACTTGGACTGAGGTGCTTTTTTACCTGAAGCTTTATGCCCATCATGCTCTGCAGGCACCAACTCTGTTGCTCATTCTCAGCAGTTGAGCTCTAAAGGAAAAAGAAACAAGTGCTTTTCCTCACAGACAAGCAGAATGTCCTTGATTCCTTCCAAAAACAGGGTGGAGACAGCAGGATTGGACCCTAAGCTGAGCGCCAGTATGGTTATCTAGGCAGCCTCGGTCTGTGCCCCTCTTCAGGACCACCCCATCTACCGTGTCTGGGACCCAGGTATGATCAGAGACTGCTTCAAATACAGAGGTATGTCACCCTGTCAGTGCCCACAGGCCACCGAGTGCAGATGGCATCACTGTCAGGGGAGACACTGCCCCCTGCAGCTCCAAGAGGTGCTCAGATGTTGGACCAGCATCTGCCTGGAGCAAGGTGATTGCATCTGGCTCACACAGTCAGAGCCCTGCCACTCCTTTACATCCCACCACGCAGCTGCAGAGCTGGCCCACAGTTTTCCTGTCCTGTACACAAACACCACTGACTTCCCCCAGTGCTTTCTTCTGCCTGTTGGAAACAGACGCCCCTCTCTGTGGAGGGACAAGGACAGTGCTGCAGAAGGGAAGAGGTTTGTTTTGGAGGTGCTGTGGGAACAGCTGTGACCCAGCAGCTCCCATATCTTGAGTTGCACTCCACACTCATTTTCACATCCACCTTCCAGACAAGCAGCTACCACAGTAGTGCGCATGTGACTATCCGTACATGCACATTATATGCTGTATCTCCTCCCTCTCCCTTGGAATTATATGCCTCAATTCTGAGAGGCAAATGAATCAAGAAAACAGAGCTGGTTGGAAAATATCTATGGAAACATTTATATAAAAAAGGAAAGTGTTTCAATGACTTTTTTTTTTTTTTAAATAAAGATTGCCTGGAGGAAGGGAAATTTTTTAAAAAAAAAAGTGTTTCCTTTTGCAATTTTTAGATGGTTTCCCAAATTTGTATTTTTAACCCTTCATTTTATTCTTTTATTTTTCATGACATGTATAAGTGTCAAGTTGCATTACAAGACAAAAAGATAATGATTTTAAATTAGTATGATGTGGCAGCTCTAATAATCTTAAATTATATTAATATAAATTATATCAACTGCTATCACCATTTCATGACATGGCAATATTAGTACAGAATGGGATAAATATATCAGGTATAATAGGAAAAAAATTTTAAACTCAAAATCCAAACTAAAAGTGAAAGAAACTTAAACTCTGAAGTTAAATTCAGATTTCTGAAATGCCTCCCCCACCCCGTGTTTATCAGGAAGTATTGAAAATTAATGCATATTTTGCAATTTGAAACCACAATAGATTTTTTTTTTTTTTTTAAAAAAAGCCTGTGAAATTGCAATATCCACCCTGAGCACCCTGCTTTGCTCAGAGGTTAACTGTATGGCACGATCACAACCATCACCACCACACAAAAAAAAGACATTACTGAGATCGATTGCTTGAATGGCATCATCTTCCCTTACCTCATTGTTCAATCTTCCAGGCTTTCCACAGCTGATAAACATAATTGCAGCCTGACCAGAAGTGCCACATCTCAGCAGTGCTCTCATGGGGCTGGCTTGCTTGCTAGCCTCTGCCAGCCTCAGGATGCTACGTTCTGACTCTTTGCCCTTATTTTCATGTTAAAGAAAATGTTTCCCTTCAAAACTAAATATGCTGCCTCAGGTCCTCTTCCATGTGTTGCATAGGAGACGCTGCTGCAAAAAAACCCTCTGAGGCAGTGCAGCCGCTCTGCAGCAAGTGGCCCAAAATGCCTTCTGCAGTACCTGCTTGTTTAACCTGGGATTTTGCATCTTAGAGGCATCTTAGCATGTACCTGCCTCTTCAGATATCACAGTAATTATTTACCTCTGTTTACATTCCCAAACCTGCTGCTAAGCAGCTTTCCAGCCATATAATATAAACCCAGTTACAATCACTGTGGAAGAACTGCTGCTGACGACTTGCTTGGCATTGCAGTTCAATCTCTCAGAGAAGCAGCGTATTTAGGAGGGCCTCCCCCCTGCCCTGTGTCACTGCTGGACTTACAGCTTAGTTTTTACAAAGAGCCGGACAGCACATACACACTGAAGATGAGGATCGCTTTGAGTGTATAGCTTTCCTCCCAGTGATGAGCCCCATTCTGCTGCAGGACAGTGGTCCACATCCCGCAGGACACTTGCATACCCAAATGCATCCACCAGCCCTCTCCATCTCATGTTCTTGGCATGGATCCAGCTTAGCATGGTGCTTCCAACACTCCTTCCAAGGGAACTGGCTTCAGTCCTGGCCAGGAAAGCTCTGCATCCCTACAACACGACATGTTAGGTTAACACAGGCTTCCTTGTACTTACCCACAAAACTCTGGCTTACCCATCAGCTTTTCAACCCCACAGCTCACCCCAGTAATGCAACTCCATGTCTGAAGTGCAAGGGAAAAACCACCAGCAGCAGTAGCTGTTGGTTTTCCCCTTCTGTCAGCCAGGACCAGGCTTTTCCTTAGCCATGGGCAACCAGGCAGCTTTACCCTGCTGCTCGGCCAGCTCACAGCATGCAGCAGGAGCCCCAGCTACTGACCCAGCAATACAGCTCTTCTGGCACTGTCTGCTCTCCTCAGGTGTTTCTCACAGGTGACGTCTCTTTTTTCAGCATACCTTGAACTCTTGCTCTAGACTCAGTCTCACTGCTTGTAAATAATGAACACAGATGTCACTCAGTAACTGTACACTGGGTTGTTTTTACCACAACCAAGATTAAATCTGAGAAAGAAAACCCTCCTTAAAATTGAAAGGGGCCACGCCCTCTAATCATGAGTGCAATAGGAGCTGATTGTATTATTAAACTTATAGCAATGACTTCAGGAAACACGATGTGTTTTACTCAAATTGCACACTTTTTTTGAACAGCTGTAAAATAGAGTCTATGTGTAAATATTGCCATCACTGAAGAAGTATTTGTAATTTTAGCATATAAATATAACAGGCTTTCCAGTGGCCTTGATGATGCCGTGAGGCTGTGCATCAAGCACTCGGGTAATTCCAAAGTTGTAAATGTATTTGCTGTATAGAGGAAGTGTGTCAGTGCTCACTTCTCCCACGGAAACGGAGATGCTGGTTCCTTTTGGACAGCCAGTGGCTTTCCCCAGAATGGCTGGCATCAGCCTGAGGGGTCAGCAGCTTGCTGCTTCATGGAGTGGCTTCCTTTGTGTCCAGAAACACCACTGCAGCACGCAGAGCAGTGCCTCTCCAGCTGCTTGGGTGGCATGGAAGGGTGACAGCTTTGCAGTGCAACCACCAGTGCCGTGCATTGTCAAACTGCAGCTCGGGACACAGATGAGGGGAGACCCACAGTCCTCCTGCAGATGGTACCTCCAGAAAAGGAAAAGGGCAGGAAGCACAGGGCAGTGTGGCGCACCTTGGTGCTTCAAGAGACACTTGACGAGCAATTTCCTAGCTACAGATTGAAGCAATAGGCACACTGGTGTCATCTGTAATATAGGAGACCTCATCTCTGCCACCCTTGCACACATTGGAGTGGTCAAAGCACTGCTCCAATGTCAGCCTCCAGTGGACTGCTCTGTATGTGATGAAACGTGAAGCCATTGTTTGCAGATGCCTCTGATGGTCAGTAACCTAAGGACCAAAAGGATCATCTTCCTAGGCTGCCCAGCATGCAGCACAAGCTCCTGCCTTGGGGAAGCAGCACTCCAGGCTGCATGGAATGTATTTTTAAGAGAATAAATATATTTTTTTGTATTTGCAGACATATATTTGGGCTGGGGCAGCTTAGTTAGTTAGAAAACAAATAATGCAAGAAATCTTTTCGTAATCACAGACTCATCCAAGTTAAGCAAATTTTCCAGGGTTACAGTATTGCCTATTTCCCTAAACCAAACTTTGTGTCCAATAGAGCTATCAGCACTGTTTCACCCTCTCAAAACTCTCCCTGTCTCAGCATGCTCAGTAGAGGGAAGCCAGCTCTTTCCTCCCCAGGCTGCCCATGCAGTGGATACAGATGGTGCTCACTTCCTTCCAGTTCCACAGTGCTCTTAGTCTGCATGCCAAATGTAAACAGACACTTTATCTGCATGTCTCTCCTGATTCGAACACTGTCAGCTCTACAGTATATAACCAATAAAAACTTCTCTTTTTACACGTTTGTGATGTGGTATTTATAGCTCTGGCTGAATGCCTGCAGAGTGTCCGTTACTCAGAGGTACTGATCTGCCTTGGTGAAGTGCTGAGGCAGCTGCACTCTGCAGCACTGTGTTAGTGCTGAGTCTGACTACCTTGTTCTTAGGTTTTTGCCTGTATCCAGGCTGATCTCATATATCCATTCCTAGGCTGCATTTAAGACATGGACAGTGCAGGCAAACGTGGCAAATCAAGTTGAACACAGCCACTCTCCACTTTGGATGACCTGGACTTGGCATTGCTGAGAGCAGGTTGGAGGAAGGGCTTTCCTAGAGAGGGAAATGAGCCACCGCTTCATTACATTTCCTTGACTCAGCCAATATAGATTGTAATGGAACCAAGATCCATTGGCCATCTCCTGGAAGAAGCTGGAGGATATAGAGGTCAGTACAAGTGGCAAAGTCTCTTTCACAGTTCCTAACTTTCTGGCACATGCAGGTACAATTAGCACCTACCATATGCAGGACAAGTCCCTGTGACTATAACCACATCATTTGGAGAGAAGTATGTTGATTTGTAAGGGGCTCTGGGCACCACACTATATTGGACAAAGCTCTTTTCCTTATATCTGGTTTATTCTGTTTGACTGCAAAACTGGATGCATTTCCAGTAGCTCTATTAAATGGGTTATTAGTATTGACTGGCATTTTAGGAGCCATCCATAGCTGTCACTTCAGCTGTTACTCCCTGGGTAGAGCTCTAACGAGGTGAAGTCCTGCAAAGATTCCTTCTGTTAAATATCTAAGAAAACTGACTTTTGGGTTGGCTGAGACCCCTTTCTATCCCAGTTTACACAGGCAGCTATTGAACATCACTAAAGAGGTGGTTCTTCAGCTCTTAACCATTACTGTAGCTACAACACAAATGCTGCTGTGTCTGGCTTGCTGAGGACAGCAGAGATCTGTAAATGTGTAAGTGAAGAGTTACTCCATAGCTTCCACATCTGCTCTAAGTCTCCCCTCTACCAACACCTTACGCATGTACCACAAGGCGGTTCTTTTCCTTGTTTGTGATTCAAGGCCAGGCTCACCACTCCTATGTCAGGACATTATAGTAGGTGTACTGGACTACTGGCCCACCTACCAAAGCATTGCTGCTTAGCCATGAATCTTGACTCTTTCTGAAGCAGTTTTTAGTCTGTTCTTTTTGATCAGTCACGCCTACTTGCTTTAGTGGGTTTAAGTAGTCCTCTCATGTTGCCTACAAACAAGTGTATTCTCTTATTACTCCAGCTGCAAACCTTTCTGCTTTAGTTGCACATGTGAGAAGGTTGCTGCTGTAAATCATCTTTATTGGTGAGATTTTGAGCCAGATCATGTATGCTGCCCGTGCCCAGATCAAGCATTGCTAGTGCTCCTGTGGGTTCATGATCAGCCACTTACAGAAGTCTAAGTAGCGTCTTACATTTTAACTCTGGCATCACATCCAAAGCACTATTTACCCAAGCTACAGAGGCAGCTGACGGCTCCCCTTAACTGTGTTTCCTGACCTTGCAAACTGATCTGCTTACCACCATTACCACCACTCCAATCAGAGAAAGTCCTTAATGCTCACCACCCTGGTAGACAGGTAGGGAGCACCCACCCAACTCTGGAGCCAGTCCCACTGATCTCTGGATGCCTTTAGCATGCAGCATCACTTTTCACTGGCACAGGGCAGCTACCTGCCTGTTGCCCAGCTACTCATGTTCCCACAAACAGCCTTCCTTCCATCAGCTTCCCAGTGTGCTTATCCTGTTAACAATCTTTATTAACATGCTTTTTAATCCAAGGCATCTGAAACCCAGACTTACTTCCTTGCTTTTGGCATTTGCACAGATAGACATACACAATTGTTTTCAAGTTACCTGCATTCAACTTGCGCAGGAATTCTGTGCAGCTGTCATCAGGTTATGGAAACAAGGTTTAAGGATACGTAGACCCTTCAGTTCCCAAAGACATCTCTGTTACACACTATCCAAGCACACAGATGGCACGAAGTCAGGCACAGCAGCCAGAGCTATTTCCCTTCAAAACCACCACCAGATAAAGCAGTTGTATTTTGTATCACTTGGTGGCCTAGACACCACAGGAAAGGGAAGGTCTCTGTTCATTCTCCTCAGCTTGCTGAGGACTCAAGCCAACATCTGTTAGGCCTTAGCAGACCAGGGTAAACCAAGGGGGCAGAAGAGTGAAGGGCACCCTCCTACTGAAGCACAGGCTGAGGCTTTACCATTGCAGAGCTTGGGAAGAGAAACACCTAACTTGGTCCAAGGCCTCCCTGGACTCTTCAGCACTAGCTCAGCTCCAAGCCCCTCTTGGGACTTCAAGGCCAAGATACATTATGTGGCTCCTATTCACAGACCACGATGCCATCACCTCCCTACACCACAAACATGAAGGCAAACCCTTCAGCCCCCTTTCCCTCCAGCCCCCTAACAGGATGGCCACAGCCAAACAACTTCATTCATCCTTAGCAACACTCCCTTACTCAGGCACCGAGGACTCCCCTTATCTTCCTTAAAACCCACCATATTATTGGGAGCACAAGTTGTTTCCTTCTGCATAGGAAGCCCCAACACTGCCTGTCAGTGAATATATTTGACATTACCTCTTACTGACCCAGACTGGTGCCCAGCACTGCTCTCACTTCTCTGGTGCACCATGAGTAACGCCTCTGCATACCTGGGACTAATCACCTCAGTTATGATGCCGTAGAGAATAAACCAACATCCTCCTAGCAATGACAGAACTAGGCCTGGATTAGCCATAAAGTTGAAACCATTAACTTCAAGCTCCCATCCAGGATGCTCCTATGGTTCATCCACCAAAGCTGGGATTGTACAGGGTAAACCATGAAATAAAAACCAAGTAGGCTGAACATGACAACCAGAGGGTGGTGAAGGCTAGGACAAAATCATCCCTTACCATTTCCTTCATGAAACATCTGCGCTAGCTCTGTGTTCTCAGCTGGTGTTTTTTCCAGGCCCATGAAGATCTTACCAGCTGCAGCCCTTCCCATCCCAGGCCAGATTCCAGGACCTCCCTTCAGGAGCAGCTTGGCTATCCTGTCTCCTCAAATGGACCAGCTACCTCCAGAACTACGATGAGTTGCCAATAAATAGGAATCCTGTTTTCTTCAAAAGCTGCAACATCACAGCTGCTTCTGAAAACAGGCACAGTGCCCAAACTCTTCACACTTCAACCATGAGGAAATGCTGGGTGGATCATACCAACCAGAACACCCTGAAGCCTGGGTAAATAATATCCTAAATCCTTACGCACTCAAAAAGCACGTTTCCTCCTGTGCTGACCCAAACCAACTGCACAGTGGAGCACAGCAGGAAGATACTGCACAGAGTACCGAGGAGATGGTGAGATTTCCAGCCCCTGTGGGCTAAGGGGCACACGTGAAACATCAGGTAGGGTGTAAGGCTTGAAGGCAAATGGAGTACACTGAGTACTCCAGTCACACTCAGTTCTGAATTACATCCTCCCATCATTGTCAGCTACAGAAAAAGTTGGCTTCTGTTGCTGAACAGGAATTTGGTAGTCTTATACATACATTGCTAGTTGCAGTAGTATTTTTTCATGCTTAGCACCAAGCTGAAGTATCCTCAGTGACTCAGGAAAAAACATTCAAATTGAGCAATTTGACAAGCTTTATGTGTTATTCAGTAGTGAGGATACAATTCTGTGAGGGAGGAAAAGTCACTAAGGACAGAAGTATGTTGTCCAAACATCAGTTCTAACTCTGCCCAAGAACTTGAGATTGGAGAAATTTCTGTCCTATAACAGTGAATCATGGCTGAGACTTGAACCTCCCCATGTGTTAAGCCATGAGCCCACAAAGCTTAACAAAAAACCTGAAAAAAAAAATTACGTGGGACTGTGAGGAAAAAAAAAGGATAAGTATTGAGTATGTAGAGTACATGTGTCATACAACACCTGGGCAAGTAATGTCCATTTTCAGGTGGTTGTAGTCTACATGTCTCTTCTAATCTTGGGTAACTTCAAACACAATTCCACATAGGTGCAGCTACCCAGGGGTGGCTTGGAAGCAAAGCAAACAGTAATTTCACCATTTGCAAAATCTAGCACTAATTACCAGATGCTCAAGCAGAGGAGCAGCATTTGGTGCAGGTATGGAGAAAATGCTGCACAAGCTGTGTGGAAGGATGGACACACTGAGCACCACTATTGGGGATTATGGTGTCCTGCCATGAGGTGCTTACAGCCAGACTACACTCAAATAACTGCAATCTAAAACAAATGGTTACCTACACAGATGATCTCTGCAGAGAGACAAGTACCTAGGACCTCTCCACAAACAACTGCATTCAGGAGCTTCTGAAAGGCACGAACCCATAGATGGAAAAACTACTTTATCATCCAGGCTGGGTTGGCATGCCAAGATATCTGTCTTTTAAGCATGAAGTCTAAAAAACAGGTAATCTACCCTTGTTCAAGTGAAATAGCCTTAAAGTTATTGGGGTGTGGCGATACACTGTCTAGAAAAAACAACAACAGAATAACAGTGAGCAGAAGTCCCTTCATGGAGAGGTGTAATTAACACAACATTGATGGGGACCAACAAACAATACAGTAAAACAGAGATCCAAACTTTTGGGCCCATGAGACAGCAGACCCCCAAGCATAGGATATATCCAAAGCATTTCTGCAAGAGTGGAAAGCTGTGAGCTGGGTCTGGAACATGGAAGTGGTAAATAGAAGCCATCTCCAGAAGGTCCTTGAGCTGATATACAACTGCAGTAACAATACCCAAGGTCTGTGAGCATGGCACACTGGCCACATACTAGTAAAGATTTCGATGTAGGTCCTGTATTACCAGAACTCAAGACCTAATTAACAGACTCAAAGGTCCTGAAATGATTTGGACACAGGGACATAATGAGTTTCTCTAGAGAAATGTGGCTAGAGGGAGTCTAGACAACTAGTGCAGAGGAAACGTATAAGGTTAGGTAAGATAAAGCCCACCCTAAGTAGGTATTTCAAACATTACCACAATTCTTCCTGCAAAATCTTCCATGAAATGTCTTTGCACATCTTTTATTTGGCAGCAGTCTGAAGTTTGCACTTACTGGTACAGCTGAGTCCACCTCTAATATTTTGATATAGCATGAACATGGCAAGTGCTTTCTTCAGCTGAATAGCACTTCTGGATGCTTCTGAACAAGTCAGCCTGCTGCTATTTTTTTGCTTGTTATTTTATGATGTACTAAACTAGAGAGTATTTGCATGAGAAACTACAAAAATTATTCCAAGTATAAACAGGCCCATTAATATAATTGAAGAAAGGCCAGTCTAGATGTCAGCCTTTCTTACAGATTCATTGGGCAAGACACAGAAAGGTTGAACCTACAGCTACAGTAAAAATATGTCTGCTTTGTTTCTTTGAAGCATGGCCACCCTTCATATGACTTTAAGGCTCCCAGTACCATATCACCATGTGTGATAGTGAATTTGGTCAGCTACTCTGCCCCGTTATCTATGTGTGTATGTTAAGAACATGATGATGCTGCGCACACAGAAGTGCAGGATGGTGAAGCCTGGGCTGCATTCCTAACATCAATATTTGCATTGGATATTTTATGGTATTTCTCAGCCTCTGTGATTGATGTTTTCCAGGGAATTTCTAAACACCACGTTGACTTGATGCCTATTAGTGCCTGGAAGTAACGGACAGACTCCACAAGCGCTGTAGGAGCTTTGCTAATAAAAGCCAACAGACTCTGTAGAGAAGCAACAGCTTTTAGCAGACAAATTGGCAAAGCTGGAAAAACCCCCTAATTTTAAGAAAATTTGTTCTTTGGATAAGACACATTCCATGACTGATAAGCACAGGTAATTAAAAGGATGCTTTCACTCTCCACTGACCTCTCTAAAGGTGACTTGTGGGTTTTTTTTGTATTTATCCAGCTGACGCAGGTATCATCCAGAGCATAAGGTCTGGAAGCATGCCAATAGTTCTGTAATATCTGTGTGCTTTAGGGAAGAATGTCAGTGTAAGCATCTCCTGTATCTTTCAATATTGCTTCCAAATGAACAACAGCAACAACAAAAAATCACACCTTCAGAAATTAGATACATTGGAAACTGCAAAAAAATCATTGGTAAAAGCAGCGAACTCAAAAACAAATCAGCCCATGGCATCTAATTCTCTTTTGGTAAACATTTTTGGGAAAAGTAACTCATGGAATTATCACCACCTTTAAAAAGAATCTGAAGTATACAAATAAATTAAGTTTAGTCACCTTACTTTATGGAGCCACTTCATGGCTTGAAGACTGCAAGATGAAGTCTGAGCACCTTGTTGACCATAATACCCTCAGTTGAACTTTTTTAGAAATATAGCAAGAGACCTAGTCAGATGAAAAGATTAATAAGAAAAAACCTGAATCACTCCAGTGAAGTTGTTCCTCTAGGTTTATGATCCAGTCAATTACTAAGATAGCAAAACAGGGAGAACCCATGCTTTGCAATTAATTTCCACTACAGGCAAGACCATAGCAAATATTCTGAATTCCATACAGAGACTGTACACAAAGACCCTGAGCTAACAGTAGTTTATTGCAAAGTAGATGCTAGCACCTGTCAAAAATACAGGCATCTGGAGAACTGAGAAATGCAAATCTTCCTGCAGATTCATCCCATCCAAAATCACAATCTGACTAGGCAATGTGTGCACTCAGTATTTAGAACCCCATGGCAGATTACTGTGGCCCTTAATCTTCAGTACAGAAAGGGAGGTCCAACTAAGGAAGAACATTTTTCTTTCCAAAATAGGCACCAATCAGTTTTGTTGTCAGAAATGCAATTCACCTGCCCATGGAGCAGAGCGAGAAGTGGCAAGTCCCTGAGAATAGGTGGAAAGGTATGCTATAGAAGGTGCAACCAGACTTGATCACAAGTTTTTGTGACTGTGCCCAGCAGCCTCAAATCTGTGAAAAAGGTTATCCATGATCTACTGAAACAGATCAGGCAATCCCTACAGGGAAGTTAGGGCAAGCAAACAGCAGCAAGGGGAAGAATGGCTACACCATGAAGGAGGACACTGAGGTGAAGAGGGCCTGGTGACCCATTTAGTTACAATGCCATCTCCTCCTCTGTAGGTCACAGGGGTAGGAAGACTGCAGAGACAGCACTTGAAAAGAACCAGCCATTATGGGTCAGACAAAAGGTCCATCTAACAGACCTTGGCACAGGGAGCAGAAAGCAATATGCTTCTAAACACATACATTGATAGTCTGGACTTGAAGCCACCATTTGACGTACAGCAGAAAGCACTCCTGGGATGACAGGAGCAGCGGGGTAAGAGCTGCTAACTGCTGGAGAGTACCTGCTCAAGGAATATCACACACTGGTAGTGCTGCAAAGAGTGCGAGACCATCCCGCTCCCGGACAAACAATGGCAGTTTCACCATGTGGCCTGGCAGAGCTGAACCCCAACACTAAGTTGACTTAGCACTATGTGCTCAGGCCACCTTTTCCAGGTCTCCAGCTGGCCTTGGGGTGATAGTGCTTCCCCCCAAGCTTACTCCACCCCCCATCCCAGCAATTCCACAGGATACAACCACAATAGAGGGAGCAGTCTTTGACCTCCACCCAACCACTGCTCCCCTCTGCTTAGGATGCAACCAATGTCACTGACCATGAGAAACTGGGCCATGCAGGGCAGAAGC
Organism: Buteo buteo; assembly: GCF_964188355.1. Lineage (NCBI taxonomy): Eukaryota > Metazoa > Chordata > Aves > Accipitriformes > Accipitridae > Buteo > Buteo buteo. The sequence goes on from NC_134186.1 coordinate 8,481,245, forward strand.
TGCAGCACAGCAGCTCTGAAGTGTCCAGCAACTAGCTGCACAGCCTTATCTGTGTCTTCGCTGAGCCTCAAACACCCCTAAGAGCTGAAAGTACTCTGAGCTGTTCACTCTCTAATACCTACTAGGTCTTGGTTAGCAGGGACTGGCTGAGGAATAGGTCCAGACTCCCCAGAGATAATGGAGGGCAGGGTGCAGCAGGCCACAGATCATGGTCTTCATCTTCCAGTGAAGACTCTGAAAGCAACAAATGGGCTACATCAAGTCACAGGGCCTCCTCATCTCCTCCTGGCATTCCTATTCCTTTGCTCATGCCCATCACCACCATCAGCTAACACCCACCAACTCCTTGCACACCTTCAAAAAGGGTGGGAACTGTCAGGACTTCATCTCCACCTTCTTACTTCAGTGGTCATAGTTTTCAGATGTCTTTTTGAAAAGGGAAAGTGGGACAGTCTGATTGTCAGGTGAAAGATTAGCCCCACTCAGTCAAACCAATGGCAATGTGCAAAAGGAAGTTTGTTTACATTTGAAAGTCTTCGACAAACTACTGCATGTTGTTTGACAGAATTAGCCTGCTGAATAATCTTCTAAGTCTCAGTCAGAACAAACATAAAGCAGAACAAAGCAGCTGAAAATAACATTAATAGGCTGATGCAGAAGTGGCTTGATATTTGACTGGAAAATATACCATTTGGCTATGTTAAGTTGAGGACTATTTTATTTTCCTGTGGGCCACAAGTGCTTTCCTGACTTTTTGACACTTTGCTAGAGCAAGTGGGATGACAGTCCTCATGGCAAGAGACAGCACCACCACCAATCCCAATAGCAAACGACCCCACAAATATGGAGACCCATAGAGGCTGGAAGCCTGGTTACAGAACATAGCACCCCAACTCTCAGGTCTCTTTCCCATCTTCAGTCAGACTAGCCAGGAGACTATATCAGCTGTTGGTGGATTTTGAACACCTGTCACACCTCTCATCCTGGATCAGGATTTCTCTGGGTAGTGGTGCTGATAGGCTTTTACCTGAACATAAGGTAGGGAGTCTTCGGTCTCAAATTACTCTCTATTTACTCTCAAGTCACCCCCTGGACACCCCTCCTCCATGTCCTGCTGGACTTCCAATTCCTGCCCCACTTCAGTGGCAGTTTTCTGACCAACCATCACAAAGTCTGTCTTGTCCCCTGGAAGGGAAAGCGAGGATAAGTAGTGTTGCTGAGGAGTACCCCCTTCAATAAAGGGCTCAAGTAGCAACAACATTTACCAAGTTAGATATACGGGGAAGGCAGCACTAACTTAGAGGTTCAGGATAGAGGGTCCCCCATGGCACCAAATTCAGCCACTTCAAATGGGCTTATTCCCCTGACACCTCAAGTCTGTGCCCCCTCACAGACTATTACCCCTGCCGCATCAGAGTCCTCCCCTTTCTCACAGCTTGTTGGAAGGACTGCCTATGGAGATACCCCCCCTCAGACTTCAACATCTAATGAGAAAGCAACCATAAGATAATAGACATAGTCAGGAGAAAGAATGATCTCCAGCTACTAAGAAGGAGACACAAGAAAACAGGAGAAGCAATGATGCTAGAAGATGGGAGAGTCTGTGGCCAAAGACAATACGGCTATAAACAAGTAGGGGCTGCAGTCATGTTTGTGTGTGTATTTTCTTCAGGAAAAAGTGTGGACCATGTTATTGTAGGGGGATGAGCATGGAACTAGAGGAGGTACCGGTCCTCCAGCAGAATAGAAGGTGCAAGGACAGAAGGAAGCTGCGACAGACTGCACGTGTACAGACATGGGGTCAGATAGAGTGAGAACAGAAAAACTGAAAAGTAGAAAAAAACCCAGTGTGAACAGAGACGACAGTTAGATGACATGGAAATAAACTGTAGAAAGAGGAGGATGAGAAAAGTTGGAAGAAATAAGAAAAGTCTAACGCTAACTGGGGAATGAAGGATAGGGAAAAAGGACCTAAATGTAAATAAGACTGCTCTGTGCAATGAAAGGAAGACTCTATGCACTGAATTAATAAGAAGAAAAATATCTGGAAAAGCAGCCAAACCAAAGTGATTTTCAGCATAACAATGGCAGCTGTGACATCATCTCGTCAACCTAGCAGAAATGAAATCAACAGGTACACAGAGTGCCTACCTGCAGCGTGCAGAAGTCAAGAGATTAGGTCCTTCAGCTAACTTACTGTCTAGGCAACTCTGTTTCCATATAAACAAATAGGAATAATTTTTCTAGCTTTTAACTTACAAATATCCAATTCTGATCTTTTTTTTTGTTGAAAGTATTTAATAAAACAGTATGCTTAGCACACTCTTAGTAATACCAGCTTTCTTTCTAAAACAGGATGCACATGGCATAGCAGCCAATGGACCATTTTGGAGGGGTATGATTTGCTGTTACTGGTAGGGAAACAGTTGCACCAACTTCTCAAATGCCAGGTAAGAATAGAATTGGTCAAAAAATATTATTCCTTAAAACAAAACAATAAAAACAAAACAAAAACCAAAGAGGTTTACATAAATTCTACACTAAGCTACTATTTGTAGCAACCAGCTTCTAGAGGGCCTTGTGCAATTACCGAACTGTAAATACATGTATAGGTAGAAAAAAAAACCCTAAAAAACTTCCAGCTATAAGCTTGACTTTCAAAAAGTACCTGCAGAGTCAAAAAAGTCCCTGACCAGCTTGGTAGTAAAGGATTCTGTGTACACTGACACTTCAAATAGCTATAAGAGATTTTGTAAAAGGATGCCAAGCCAAAGGTTAGGTAAGTTTTTGTGAGGCCATTCTAACGGAAGTATTACACAGTAACTCATGGCTGAGTCCTTTCAGCAGGTACTGTTACAGACTACGTGAATATCTTCATCCCAGAGTCCACAACAGCAACACTGTGGTCTTGTCACTCTTCTGATACCTTCTACTTTTCTTTACATGCTGGCAGCTTGTTGTGGGGGGACCCCAGGTGTAGGCTGGCGAGGCAAAGTATACATGGCCCCAAGAAATTGGTCTGCAATGCGACCGGCTTCTCGCAGTCCACTCAGTAAAGCACCATGGACGGTTGCAGGGTAGTTGCGAATTGTATGTTCTCCTGCAAAAAACAGGCGAGGAATAGGCTGGAGGGAACAGAGAACACTGTTAAGGCTTGTTCATATTCTTTCAGATTCTGCAGCAAACAGGTACTTTAAGAAGAATGTTAAAAGTCCTCTAATCACACTACAGTCTCCATTAACATGAAGATGTACATACAAAATAGTCTGTATTAAAAATATTTTAGCCTCTCCTACAAATTACCAAGAAAATACACCTTTCATTTCACAGGAGAGTTTCATGTTTGTAATGATGGTTATACGAGGAAATATTTTCCAATTATTTGACAATATCTTTGCTTTGATACAAAGATATTAAAGCTCTACTTGAAAAACAATACTTTCAGAACCAGGTAAGCACGGGAGATTAACATCCCCAGCTGTATACCAAAAAAGCATTTGAATATTGTATCTTCAACTCTACAGCCAACTGTTAGACATGTTTAAGAAGAATGATGGTTTCTGATCCTGGGACATGAACTCTAGCACAGTAAGCAAACAAAAACTTCAGCAATTCACTTAAGTTAGTAGTTTCTCTTTAAACTGAGACCTAAACCAACTATTGACAGCGTCAAAAAGTAGGAGAAAAACATATTTTCATATATTATACTCTGCAGAGAATTATTTTATCCATAGCTATGTTTATTAATGACTTGTATCACTAGAAAAAGAACCTTAATAAAGCCAAAGCCAATATATCCTTCTCTGCTAGGGCTCTCAGAATGGCTATTGCTTTCAAAACTTCATCCTCTCAAAGTGAACTGGAGATGACTTTGTTCCCAATTTGGGAGAGACCTTTTGATTCCTGTTCCTCTCACTCTGGCCTTCACCCTCTTTCAAATCACTATAACTCACTTAAATATGGTGATAGACAACATAAATATGGAGTATGAAACACAGTAAATGCCTAATATTATAATACTCTGTTCAGACATTACCAAATTGACTTTCTGAATAAAAACGCTCTTTTCCTAGTAAACAAATTACATGAAACCTGGGAAGGCAGAATTCATGGATGGAAAACAGAATTATATTACAGGTTCTAATCATTCATCAGAAGATGCAAGTTATCTAAACTTGTGTTTAGATCTGTATGCAAATTACTTGGAAAAATCATCCTGTTTTGAGGTTTTTAAAAAAGAGTTGGGACATCTCTCACCTGAGGAGCACCTGGAATGGCTGGCCCTGGAGTAATTGGCTGAGCCATCAAATCATAGTCATTTCCAGAAGATCCAGCTGCTACATAGGAGTACGATCCCCGGGCCCATGGGTCAGCACGCCAGCGGGACACCACAGTCTCTTTAGGCTGAGACAAGACAGAAACTTCAGTTGCTGACACAGTGCAATTTCTACAATTAGTACAAAATACAATGGTGGAACTCCCAGTTTATATTCCATGATAACACATACTAAGGTAAATAAATTGTCTTTGGTGGCAATACCTTAATTCTTTCCAATATACTACGAGAACCTACTGCACATAGCTTCTGGATCAGAACTCAGACTTTGTAGTCAGCTGTACATGCACACTGTGTAGCGTTTGCTCTGTTTCTTCTCTTATTATCAACATAATGACAATGCACACTTCCTACTCCTTTACTTTCTTTCAGCCACAGCTCATCTGAATCTCTTGATTTGACTATGACATAGGCCTATATAAGCTCTGTAACTCACCAGGGAAAATGACTGCATGAAGGGTACCTACACAAACACCTATATTTCTCCAATCCATCTGGTTTGCCAAGGTAATGGTCACGATGAAAGATATTCCACTGAAAGATGCAGCAGTGAGAGCATCACCTGGACTCAAACCAGTATCACTCTAAGGCATAACAGCAGTCAAGAGAATATGGGACATCTTCATAACCTTGCAGACATAACACTGAGAAGTGGTGGGTGTGAGTCTTAAAATAGCCCAGACGCTGTCCAAATGTGTAAATGTGTAACAGTTTTAACAGGAATCATACCCTGTAAAAATGCAAACATCAAGACAGGAAGCTCATCTCCTCTCCTTGGCTATGAAGGTATTTCATGGAATTGTTTATACTTGAACAGAACTTCCCACAAAGGAAGAGAAGGAGGCTCTATCTAGTGAGGACGTTATCCAGAAAGCAATCCAGCAGGCATCATATCACATCATGGCAAGAGAAGTCTCCTGGACTCAACACCAACAGATCTGAGATGATCTCTGAGGCTGGCCTCAGCTGGACTATATCTGATGCCTTCTGCTGAGTCTGTGGAAAGGCCACAGAGGACTGGGGCCACATTCCAAGGTGTAAGACACCACTGGGGGCTGGAGACCACATTTTCCAATATGGTCTGATGACTTGAGAAAATTCTTCACCGCAATTTTCAGCACTTTTTTATCCAAAAGGTAAGAAACTTGAGTGATAAGCCAGCCCTCATCTACTGACTGCTTCTTGAGAAAAAAGCAACCTCACATTTCCCTCCTTGTTGGATGGAGACCACTGTGATGGCACTGTATGTTACCACGTATATGTCTGGCAAAGGAAACTTTGAGCCATTTCATAAAATTCTTAATTCTCTCTAGTAATCACATGAAGCATTGCAATCTAACAGGGAATAAAGCCAGACAGAAATTTTACTTCACTGAGGTAGTTTTGAAAGTATGGCTAACCCAGGCACAGTTGTAGAGCAGAATACAAAAGTACCGGTTCCCCAGTCCAAACTTCACCAGTCCAAACAGCAACTGTGGTGTTCATGTGCCCACACACCCATGTATGGGTATGAGTCAACTTTTATTTTCAGACTGAGAAGCAAATGCTGTAATTAGGATTCCCTGTGAACGGGAAGAAGGATGGTTGGAGGATAAAACATGTACTACAACAGAAGTGGTACAAAACTTGAATCCTACTCTACAGAGGACATGAAGCTTGCAGAGGTTAGCTGCACAGCAGGTTGAGAAAGCTTCCATGTGTTGAAGAACAGCAGAGGGAAAAAATGGTTCTATCTGTCTTTGGGAAATGAAAACCAAACCAGAAAGACAAAATAAGACAGTACTAAGCAGCACAGGAACGAGGAGGATGGCTCACATTCCAATGAAGTGTTACTTTTGTTTAATTTTTCTGCTTCCCTGTTTTGGACAGATATGAGGAACTGCACTTGCACAGCAAGCTCTGCTTCATATATAGTTGTTCATCCAATACAACAGATGAGAGTGCAGTTTATCCAGACTGATGAATGGCTGTCCAGAAGACAGCCTCCAGCAAATCTCTCCATTATCAAGTGCTCATAGTACATAAGCACCTGAACTGTGAATATGTTAAAACAGAGACTCAGAGATCTCACTTATCACAACCGAGAACTGCATTCTCCTTTGAAAGACTGATCAGATACGGAGTCATTCCATAACAGAGGATTATCAGTTAATGCACTGAAATATTTTAGAAGTTCATGGAGTTCTCTAAATTTGATGTTTATCGACAGTAGAATCCATATTTCTCAAGATTCTGCAATTTGCTAGTGTGTGGGTTTTTTCACTTGAAAATCCTACTAGAGAGCAGCTGCAGTAAAACACTTTGCTCTTGGTTCACTGTAGAGTGATTTCTACAGCACCTGTAGACAGAAAAGTCTCAAAGCTCCTCTCAAAGAGAGATCTCATTAGGAAGTGAAACTGTCTTCTGAGAGTTCAGAGGAGGAGCTGTGGATTTATCAGAAAGGCAAGCCTGGGGTTTCCTTCTTTTGTGTTCTCCAGTCTGAGACGTAAAATTCAACTGATTGAGCATTTCCAAAATATGAGATCCACTCATTAACTAAAAATCCATGCTTACAGTCAGCTGTGAGGATTTGTCCATCATATAGAAAGAAGTAAAATACTGGGGATTATAAGGCCATGTTCAAGAAGAGCTCTACAACTACTCTACAATAAAGACAACAAAGTGAATCTGTTCCTCACATGAAATACCAAGCAAGTAAACAGTCCAATTTACACATGGCCAAATGCTCGGAGAAGACTGGTGTATTAAAGTTACCATGTATTTTTTCATTACTTTACTATATAGAAATCCCAGTGGAGGAGAGCTATTTATTTACAACCAATGCCATTTGTAAGAACTGCTGCCTGTTAGGAGAACAGACCAAGTATTCAACTAAGTCACACACACTGTGCGTTGAACGGACTTTTCAAATCAATGTCCTAAGTACCCAAGCTTCTTTTGAGTAATATTAACTATTTTCCAAACTCCGCCTTCACTAACCATTCCTTTTACACTTATTGTGCCTAAATAACTGTTGGCTAGCTGCACAAGGAACTGATCCAGATGAAAGATTGCCTTTACTCCCTTCCTTCCCCTTCAGCCATTTTCCAGCCAAACCTGTTTCTCTGCAGAATTCACTGGTCAAGAGCTTTACTGTACTTTAGAGAAGGTGCAGAACATGGCAGGGAGTATCTAAGCAGTGTTGTCACTAGCCACAGACAACTCTGCTGTAACACCAGAAATGTAAAAGGTAGAAAATTTACTGAAGTGTTGGATGCTCTGGAAAAGTTAGAGTCTTACTCAGTCTAAAACAATCTTCTCAAGAAAAAAAACCCACCCCCCTACCCCAAACAAAAAAAAGCCCTAACCGCCAAAAAAACCCAAACCCACAAACAACCCCTCCTCCCCAAAACCCCTGAACAACCAAAAGGTGGTACATATACCATATACCAAACAGTTCAATACTGCAGCAAAGCTACTGAGAATTGTAGTACATTCTGAAATGCAGAGAAGTTACCCAAAGACACTGTCTGTACTAACCTGTGGCACAGCACTGCTACCAAATATGCCTTTGAGGATGGCAAGGCACCGTCCAACAATGACATCATCGCTGATATTTTCCATGATCCCTGCTGCTTCTCCTGCTACCAAGGCCAACAAAATTGGTGCTGAGAGGGCGGGGGGAAGGAGAGAAAAAAACACAACTGAATTATTGAAATTGAACATTTTAATCAGGCAAGTTGGACTTGAATAGGCATGGATCTGCAGCTAAGTCATGAGGTTAAAAACTAAACAAACCCAACAAAAATAGTCCTAAATCTTCCACCATCATGTTGAATTACGAAAAGCAAAATTAATTAATATATGCTATGGTACTATTTAGAATTATCAAGAGAACTGATGTATTAAAAATTAAATACACACATTAGGAAGTACAGCATGCAGAAGAGAGGAAAGGTTTTCTTTAGTGAAGACATCACTTGTTTGACATAGGAGTTTCCACCGGGATTTAACAGTCATCTGTGCTACATTTAAGGGAACTTAATACCTTCCAAACCATCTAATTTAGGTACAATTAACATCAGCATAGCAGTTAAGTTACCTGTATAGGTACTTCAATTGTATAAAGTATCTAGATTTCTTTGTTACCAATGCACATTCACATTAAATAATCTCAATGGAGTGGAAACTATGAACAGTAGAACAATATCAAGAAAAGCAGTGATTCTAAGAAGAACTTAGAAGTCAAATGGACAGATATCAAGTAACTCAGCTGTCCATGTGATGCTGTGGTGAAGACTGTTAATGTGACTATACAATCTACAAACAAATAGATGAGGTCATTTTACCTCTGACCAGCTATGGTAAGACTAAGCATACATTTGTGGTAGCCACAAATTCAAGGGAAAACTTAGATAAGTATCAAAGAGCTACCAAAATAACCCAATGACAAGAAACACGCATTTCAAGAAGTGACTTGTAGATCCGAGCATGGTTACTTAATGAAAACTCTCTCAGTTATCTTTCTCCTGCTGGAGATATTTATGAGTTCCTAAATTTAGCAAGGGAAATACTACAGCTAGAAACAGATGTGAAGCATATTGAAATGGGAAATACAGTCCTTCTTAAAAATTTGGCTTTAACTTTTGTACAGATTTCCAAAATGATTAGTGAATTCCTTATATCCTGGTATATACGGAGATCTCCTGGTATACATTCCCAGCGAGTTACTGCTCTTTAAAGAAAACTGGCTAAAGTTCAGTTGCAATACACAGGCTGGAAGACCCAGTAATATATTCTGGTTAAAAACAAAAGTCTTTGAAATTCTGAAGAAGTTAGACTAGTAAGGATGTTACAACTACAAAGATAATTACACTACGCAAGATACAATTAAGACACTTCAATACACAGGACCTCTGGGACTAGAAAGAATTTATTAGACAAAAAAGTTACAGGATTGCTCCTCTAGTTAAACTCCATTTTCTGAAAGATTAAGCCTAGTCTTTTAAACAATTGAAGGAAAGAACAAAAAACTGGTCTCCTATCATCCACAGACATTGGGGAATTTTTTTTTGTCATTTCAGCAGCAAAGTTTTTCCTAGTTTGCCATCCTTGACACAATGAGATCCCTGAACTTTCCAGCAATTCCTGTCAACGTATTTTTTCTTGATAGAACAACTACATATTAAAAATGCAGCTTCCAGTGAATTTGTTCATGATAACTTGTGTTCAGACAACCCCAAAATATTTTTATGGAAATCCCGCCTTTCCAGGTATGAGACCCTGTTCTGTAAGCATTTATCCAGACCTGAAAATGTTGCTATTCAGTCACCTGGATTAATTCAGAACTGTAAGAGAAAGCCAGAAGGTTGTAGCAGAACAGTGACTATTTTGCTACGCAAATATCAAAGTGCTGCTCAGAAAATCTTCTTGCATGATAAGCATGTGTCACTGCATCACAAAAAATTCTCGAGGCAGTGATGTTTACTGAGCCTTGATACCAAACAGCAAGCAGAGAACGTGGTTTAGCCAGAGATCAGAGAGTAACCACAAAACTATGACAGAGAAAGGGCCTCATCTTTTTCATCACATCTCTAGGAAAAACAGAAGAGCCAGGCAAGAAAAGAGAGACTGAAATGTCATTGGACTTCCAGAAAACACTGAGTGTTTCTACCATGAGTTCCTCTGCCCTGTGCTGATGGAGTCTCTCCATCCTAAAGTGTGTCTACAAGGCTACAACAATAATCCAACAGCATTGCAGAGCAAGAGGCACCAACAGCACAGGGCAGCTGCTCTGGGACACGTGTAGCGTTCCTGAGGCTACAGGTTTTCTCAGCAGTCATCATCTGAACTAGACTTAAACCACAGGGAGGATTCCTGTCTGAGGTACAACAGGTCACCCAACAGCAGTACAAACACATGCAGTCTTTTCATCTGAGTTTCACTGCATTCACCCACCTATCTTTAAACCCTTCTCAGAGGCCAGTTGGTCCCTGCCAACACAAGACCTTTAAAGAACTTTCACAGAGCTAATACAGCATGTGCTGTGATACTTTGGTTTTTTTTGTTTCTGGATTAATAATTGTTCTCCGATTTGTTCAGTTTAAATAGTCTCTGCCCAAAGTGCTACGGCTACAGAAATACAGAATATGACAGAATAACAGCTTTACAAGTTCAGTCAGGTCTGCTTTAGTATTTCACAGTGTAATCATGTTAACTGCCACCTAACTATCCACAAGAAATGGTAATTGATTTTTTTTCTATTTCAGCCATCTGACTTATGCTTTAGCATAGGATTTTATTGCACTTCTATTTTATTTCTATGTGCTCTGCCTATTTTCATGAGAAAGAAGGTTTTGCATCTAGCAGCAAAACCTTTGTATGCGAGATTGTCTTTCAGTCTAAACCAAAACCCCATCACTACTTGTTAAGTATGTAACACAGCCATCTTAAAGCCACAAAAGCAGATACACAAACAGCCTTATTATCCACGGCTCATTGCTTGTATCTCTCCAGACAAGTCTCACCAAACATTGTAACAATTAAATACCCTAGAAAGGCAGGTTCCTTGCGCAGCAATTTTCTCCAGTTAAAAGAAAAACCTGTCCTGCCCATGACAGGCTGGAAGAAAAACCCGTGGTACTTTAAACAGTCATCTGCAAGAAAAATAACTCATTTAATAGTGCTCACTGTATATACACCTTTGCTTTTAGTATGGCAATGAATAAAAACAGTACGCTTACTGAAAAATATCTTCTGACAACCTCTTGTCACAGACACCAGCTGCAGATAAAAAAAACTACTAATGGCAAAGTCCAGCTGTAGAAACAGGCAGAGCAAAACCTTTTGCCTACTTAAGCATTTTCTAAAGAGGAGTTCTAAAATCATCTGTCAGTCTGAGACTCATGGTCTGTAAGTCACAGCCGCTTTGCTGCTCAAAACAGGAAACAGTCATCCATTCAACAAATTGGATCCACTGCAGCTAGCTTGCCTTTCCTCCAGGGCAGACTGCATCTTAACCATATGGATGGGCCTGCAGCTCATCAAGCTGGAAAGGTAATGCTCAGCAAGAGGAATGGAGCTATCACAAAGCCTCTAGTCTGCTCCACTGACATCTGAGTGTTCAATACTCTGTAAAGGCTGCACTGCACCCCTCTGAGAAATCAAAGCAGGATAACATACAAGCATTGAGTTCTGCAAGTCAGCCATGTAAGAGAATACACAAGTCAATAGCACCCCTTACATCTGAAAAAAATGTAGTTTATCTTGGTTAGATCCTAGCCACTTAAGTTTGAAATCCTGGGCAGCAAAGTCACCTGTACCAGAAAGGACTAGAGGTCACAGACAAAAGGGGCTCATCTACAGTTATCGCATCATCCTAGATTAGATGGACAGTCCCATGAAAGAGGTCTGGCTTCAAACTATCAGTTGAAATTTAAAAACATCCAGGAAGCTGAGGTTTTCAAAACTAAGACTAAATTGGATGCCAGTCCCATCTGCATGAGAAGCTTAGTAAAAGAGGGGAAGAGCTCAAACAATATTCTAAGTGGCCAGAGAGAAACTTAATTTCAAAGAGACTTATGAACTAAGAAGTGGCTTTTAATTCAGAAAAGCTGCAGAGGCAAATCACCCTTTTCTTGAAGAACTCAGTACATCCTCCTGACAAAGTAGATACTGAATTAAGACAACACTGCTCTTCAGCAAACAAAATGCACATTATTTGCGGTATTTTTTAAACACTATATAAACATGTTAGATGAGGTTTGGGGTTTTTTTTTCTTAATACAGCACAATAAAAATCAAAAAAGTTAATTTTTTCAGAATACCAGTGGCAATTAAATAGATGGTTAAAAGAAGCAACCAAGATAATACTGAGTAAGTCACAGAACAACTTCAATGTGCAAGACAATAAAGTAGCCAATAAAACTGTAAGTGTTATGGTAGATAGGTAGCAACACAATTTAACAGACATAGCCTCCAATTCAGTATTGGTAAACCCATACTCATCCATGTCCTGCCCTAATTTACTACAGAATTGTTTACAAGTCAGTGCTGCTCTCTGCTTCCATTTGTCTTCCTACAAATACTATCTTCTTATCATATCCATATGTGAACACTCACAGCATCATAAAAAGTGCTCTTTTCTGGATCTGAAACTACACAAATGAGACACTGGCAAAAGTAGACATGCACCACAGCTACCTTTGTACAGGTTCCAAAACAGGAAAAGTTCTCCTCTGCTTGCAGTAGTGCTACCAACATGACCAAACAAATTGACACTTGGATCCCAGAAGACACGATCAAAACACAACACAACCTAGAAACAAAAAAAATCAAGACTTGGGAAGCGCACACAATGAAAACAAAAATAGAGACAATTACACTCATTGGTGTTTATCACTGGAAAGGTCAAGAAAGGAAAATCTGGTGAATATATACTGCATATACATAATACATAACAGTGTATACCTACACTGCCTTCCATAGGTTAGTGTGCCCTCACAGTTTACAAATTTGCTGGTTAACAAGCTACAGCAGACATATTGAGTCAATCTACTTCTGAAATTTAACTATTTAAAAATTGTGTGGGAAATAGAGAAGAGGTCCTTACAGTTCTTCAGATAATTTTCAGCATCAAAATCTAGCAAAACAGCAGTGGAAAAAACGTTCTTCCTCTCATCCACCAAACATTTTCCACAGACATTTCAGATTCTACCTATTGCAAACCCTGGTCTGCTGCAGTTCCCTCAAAGACCAAGTCACCTTGTTAAGGTTGCCAAATCCCATACGCTGCACTGCAGAAGTTTTCCACTCAGGAAGAGGTGGCACAAACTGTACTGCTGGAGGCTGCTGTTTCAATACTCCCAAGGGAAGAGTACACAGCACAGCATCACATTTGTAAATGAAAGTCTGGCTAGTAGATCGGGTATTTACAGCTATCACTTCACAGCCTGGAAAGGGGAGAGAAAACCAATCATTTAATAGGCCAGGAGGCAAGAGCATTAGATTAAATATTAAAGAAACTACCATAAAAACATATCCACATCAGAAAACATTTGTTTATCGAGACAACTTTACACTAACAATTACTTCACTTGTAGGCAAGTGAATGTTACTGGCCATATAGCTCAATTCCAGAAAGTGTAATTTACGCAGCATCTGAAAATGGCCATACTGGGATAAGCCGAAAGGTTCTTCATTTAGGACAGTGAATGATATTTAAATATATGCATAAATAGAGCAAGTAGAGTGAGCCTCTCATTGAGTTGCTCTCCCAGTTGACAGTTTCCTACACAATTAATCACAATAAGAAGTGTGGCTGTTTATCTAACTCAAAACATATAATGAGAGGGTTTTTACGAGATCAATCTTCACATCTGCTTCCAGAAGCACTTAAACCTAATTTCTATGATCATACTCCCTCAGAGCAGTTTTCTGGCGGAGGTGGCTTCATTTACCTGATGCTGTATAGCGAACCTGTCGAACTGCTGTGTTTAATTTAATATCTAGCCCTTCTGCCAAGGCTACAGGCACACAGGAATATCCATTCCTCACAGTCAAGTGACTGCCTGTGAATTCAAAGTCATCATCCTACAACAAAAGATGCATAAAAAGCATGCATTTATAATGAAATCACATAATTCAATAGAAAATAATCAGCAAATCTACACAATGGCAAAATTTTTTTCTAAAACCTTTTTTTCAAAGAGTTGAATAAATTTGAAAATCTTTCTGTTAATTAGTCAAGTAGTAAGTATAGGAACTTTCAGTAGAAAGTATTATTAGATCGTTTTGGCACTAACAAAAAGCTGACAGCACTTCAGTGTTTAGAAGTTATTAACATAGAGAAGCTTCCATGAGAATGAAGTAAATATAGCTTAAGTTTTTAGTGTATTGCTGAATGAATACATTAATTAGCTACCTGGTCCCAGTGCTTCAGTGAAAGCGTAGATAGGGGTGTAGCATTAGCAAATTCTAGGTTTGCAAAATGCCAGTCAAGTATTTGCCTGTCTCTTGATGACAGATAAACATCACTAGAAAAAACCAAACATAATACAAAGACATTTAGTTTGCTGGAGTATGATGTTGCAAATACATTGCTTTTGAAAAATTTATTCACAGTCTTTTTTGAGTCCCTCCTTAGTGGAAAAATAAAAAAAGAACACAAGCAGATTCTGTTTCAAGGAGTTGGACCTCCTTGATGAAAGCTGAGCATCAAAGCCCAGCAAATTCACATTTTCAAAGTAGAATACATGTAAAATATTCTAAATGAAGCTAGAAACTTAACTTTCGAAATAAAAAAGTTACATAAATAATGGCTTAAGTAGCATGTATAAAGACAACAACTAAAAACCTAGTGTAATCACATACAGCACAAAACAATAATATTCTGCCAAAATAAGCAGGATTGGTATGCTATCATTAGTGATGGGAATTTAAAATCTCAAAGGCTTCCTGAGATCAGGCACTGATTACAGTAAGGATTTCTACTGAAATGCACCCTAGCTAAGAACCACCTTTTTTGTCCGAGTCACCTCTAAAAATGAGGAAGATTAGTTTAAAGCTGAAGGAACTCAAACTTCATGTTTGTACCCTCCTAACCCCTTGAGTTACCATAATTAAAACAAAGCATACCATAGCATTTTTTGAAACTAAGTGAAAAGTAGTAAAAAACCTGCTTTCCTGAGTATTTATTTTTATAGTTTGTATCTTTACCTTGGTGGATTGGCTTCAAGTTCTTGTAACTTCTCTTCCAGCTTTCCTTGTGTTTCTGCCAATTCATCATACTCCTAATAAGATTTAAAGCTAGCATTAAAATCAGTTTACATGTAAAAGGACTTAAAGACATCATGTAGCATCAGACTAGACCTAACCTCAAGAGAAATCAGTGGAAGATTCATGTTTTTAGTGGAATCTAAATCAAGTTCGTTATTTATTCAACATTTAATCCAGCATATTTTGCCCTTCTGCTGTTCGAATATATAGAAGTCTATGCCACACTGCAGAAAAGATCAGTACACTAATATTTCAGGAATTTAAACACTCAGATCTAAAGAACATGCAGGTCCATTACAATCCTGCAATTTTAAGGGCTCCTATGGTACTGAGAGCTTTTTCATATTGGACAAAATGTTATTTCTATTCTTCTTTCTCTCTTGAAAGATTATAGTTCATATCAAACAGAGATTTCCAAAGCAGAAGCAGTCATGCAAAAGGCAAAGACATGATCTAATTCAAGCTCCTTTCAGAGGTTTGGGGTTTGTTGGGTTTTTTTCCTTTATTTTAAAAAATATTAGTAGAACTAGGTATAAAGGCAACAATCATTTTCCTTCAAGGCAGAATAATTTGGAGTGTCCAACAATAGCAACAGGAGCACAAAGCTGTTCATTGGTGACAAAATAGAAGAGCTACTACTTATGTATACATAAAAACATTGAGCTTCCAAATAAAGGTATGTATCTTCTATTGCACAAGTCGCTGAAAAATGATCCTTAGTTCTATCTGACCTGGTTTAGCAGCATGTCTTTCACTATCATAGAAAGCACAGTTTTTAAGGTTTCCTTTTTAAGGCATATTTCTACATCAACATACACCCAGAGAGGGGGACTAACTCTGCTTGTCAAGACAGAGCTCTGTAATGATAATCTTTGGATAGAAAGAAGTCTTTTATTCAGGAAATCACCTTTTCTATCTTGGAAAAAGAGCGTTTCTCTTCAAGTGCAGATTTTATTTCCAGACTATTGTGAGACCCAGCAGTACTAACTAAAGACCAAGTGTGATCTAAAACTTAGCCTTCAAAACATTAAATCCTGTCTGACATGAGCCAGCACAGACTATTACCTAAAATTGAGCCTTCATCGTGTTAATACTCTCCATCATAAGCCATGAAAGACAGGTACCTAAAGGTACTTAATGCAGCCCTGTTATCAGTATTACAACCCAGAGTTACCATCAATCACGTTCTCTTGAGAGTGTTGGATCAGAGTGAGAGATGTGGAAACATTTATATTGGCTTATTTTGGCTGGCTGCTGAAGTCCTCAGCAACCACTGACTTAAGTGCTGTATGTATGTCATCCTTTACCTTGCAAAGCGCAGTCAGATCTCTGTGTTTGCTTTTCACAAGAAACTCTGCTGTAATATCCCGAGGTGGCTTCACTTCTGATGCTTCCTTATACTGTTGATGAAGTTCTTTAATCTTCTCTTTTAAATTCACCATCTTTTTCAGGTGGAGTAGAAAAAGGGAGCAAGGGGTGGGGGGAGGGGAGGGAAGAAGGAAAGGTAGATTTCATGCATGTTATTGTGTAAAATGGATATTCATCTCAAACTATGCCATTATACCAAAGAGATTTCCAGGTTTTGACAGATGTTACTTATATATAAGCAATTCTACCTCCAAGAAACCACAATAAATACCACCAACCCCAAATCAACATGGCTTAGACCCAACATTGTTGATTTCTTACAAAATATCTTGCAAATAACTTAGGATATGAGAGCTATCCTCAGACATTTTTAATTTGAGAAACTTCCATGAAGATGTAAAGATGTCATCTACCACAACCAAAACTAATTTAAGTAGGCCTAAAACACTGTTTCTACACTACAAATCAGATTTGTGGTAAAGAAAGTAAACATTTTAA
Source organism: Buteo buteo (assembly GCF_964188355.1). NCBI lineage: Eukaryota > Metazoa > Chordata > Aves > Accipitriformes > Accipitridae > Buteo > Buteo buteo. The sequence goes on from NC_134186.1 coordinate 8,498,202, forward strand.
AATAACCCCCCAAAAGTCTCAGTCATTATCAACATCTCTCAAGGAAGCTATGACACAACACTGTTTATCATGTCTGTCCTCTCCCTTTCTTTTCCCATATTTATGTTTTACAGTCTTCTGCCTAGTCACTTATGTGCTCCTCCTCAAAAATGGAGACTCCATTGTTATAACAGTGCCTCTAGAAAGGTCTTAAATGAACAGATATGTTTAAGAACAGCATTAATGGCAACTTTCTGATATTTTTCCATGGAAGTTTTTGTTCATTTTGCCACTTTCTGAGGAACACAATGCTATCCTTTTGTTCTAAATGTCATTATCTGACCTTGTTAAGAAGATCTTTCAACTCCTCCTGTGTTTTCACAATTTTTTTCCAGTGTTCAATCTGCTCGTCCTTCACATGCTTCTCCTGCAATCTGGAAAAGGTAAGTAGTTAGTTCACCATAAAATCCTCACATTATTGAGAAAACTCATTATCACAATCTAATTAACGTAATGCAATAAAAGCACGTCATGGGATATTTTAGTAAATACTCATATGGCAATTAGAAAATTAATACAAGTTTCTGTAAATAAGGGATATCTGACTAGCTAAAGTGTGAGTCTGAAGTTACCTATTATTATTAAAAGGCATATTACAAATGCCATTAGCTTTCAAGTAGCCTAAGTGGGCTGTATGTATGTCAATTATCCACTATCAGTTGCTGTAGCAGTGATTTTCAGGAAGCTTTCAAGAGAAGATGTTTGCTTCTTTAACCATCTTTGGCATAGTTTGCTTCAATAAACAAGAAACACATACACAAATGAGAACTCAGCAGAGACCAAACAGTTGTATTAAGTGGGTAATGCTTACCCTAGGGGCATCACAGTTGTTTCAGATGTCTTTTGGAAAATTCTCCACAAAATAGGAAAGTCTACCATGAAGAGAAAAGTCACTTACTGTATGACAACCTCCAGAGCCTGACCTAGGGAGACAGGCTTATTATTGAGAACATTAAAATCCAGCTGGTGACTGAGGTAGGATGTGGCTTCCAGCAGACGATTAAATTCTTGCTCCACCATTTCATCTTTCTCTTTTGGAACCTAGGAGTCAAAAGAACAAACTTTCTTGTTAATAAACTATTCATAAAAAAAAAAAAAAAAAGAAAAAATACTAGTCACCAAAGCTCAAGGCCTCAGAGACAAGACATTCAAGTAGTCCATAGAAAATTTTAAAAGAAACCAGAGCAATGACATAGATTACCTTCTCTACTGCAGTCTAAATTCACAACAACTATCTGATGGCTATTTTTCAACTGTTATTCACCCCTAACTCCAAGTATACCCTGTGTTGACTGGGAAGTTATATCAGTATCTCATTGCTCTAATTAGGATTCCCCTTCCACTCTGCAGCTGGCCACTTACTCTTGTGCCAATGGTTATCTTCTAGCTCTGTAGATCTTTCTTGTCTGGCATTTTCCCAGACTGAAACACTGAGGTTCACAATTAATAC